>NW_027305492.1:1000000-1367313 GCF_039555335.1 Amphiura filiformis | reverse complement strand
TAAAAACAACATATTTGATGCCCTATATGCTCGACAAAGTGTTTGTGGACCAAAGAATGGAAAAAAGGATATTGGCACCGGATTTTGTAGAATGAGCGATATTCGACTTTATTAGCACCCAGGCGCTTAAGTCAGTCATGTGGAAGTGCGATTAGGTCGTCCAAAGGGAAAAACCATATGGCATCATGAGTCATGTGTGTGTCAGTTTGTCAATCAGAATGCTAAGCTATCATATAAGTTATTTTCTAGGTCAAAGGTCATATGAGGGAGGCTATTGTCCAAAATTGTTCAGAATGCTCCTTTGTCCATAGAATCAGATAGATTTTTGGTCGTACCTATGCTTCTAACATTATATTAACAGTCACATTAACATTAACGACAACCATTTATATAGTGCCTTTGCCAAGTACAAAGCTTATATCGCTCATTCTACAAAATCGGGTGCCAAGGGCATCAAATATGTTGTTTTTCTGGTAGAACTCAACGAGATCTACACGGACATATATAGTTTTCTATACTTTATATTTATGCTTTCTTCAGCCTGATTAACCCTGGCAAAGGCTCAAAAAACGCTAAAAATGCATTTCCACTGCTCAAGTGTCAAATCTGACCCTTAATATTTTCTTTGAATAAATGCGAAATCTTCACATATTTGTTGTTTTTTAATTAGATAATGTGCCATCATATTGTTTATCAACATTATTTTTTAGTGATTAAAACGTCTTTGTGTAATTCTAAAATAAATTGCACTTTCCACCAAAACGCTGTGAGCTACGTTACCCCTTTTTAACACACGTTATTGGAAAGACGTAAGACAGAGATATCAACGTAGTTTGCGGCTTTTGAAAGGAAACACTCATAGGTTTTTAATAATCACAGTACGAATCGTGATGCTGTAGCATTTTTGGCATAGAAATGTTGTAAACATTGAAATTTTGACCGACCATGTTAAGATTGGTGAGCTACGTTACCAAAATTCCACAGTATGCACTTGTATAACAAGTACTTCCTAATAATATGTGATAGGTACCAGTGATCGAACCCCATTTATATTAGAATTAACCGGCATAACGTTCTAACGTTCGCAAATCACATCAAAAACATTAAAAACTATGTTACTGTGAGCTACGTTACGCACTCATTTACGCATCTTTAAAACTTCTATGAAATGGTGAAATTGGTGTTACATTTTACTCTAGTGATCTTTCGTTTGCTTTTTATGACCTTGGAGTAAGTAAAAGCAGCCCATTTTGTAGCCGGTAACGTAGCTCACATTACATTGAGTTCTAGTGTTAAAAAACATCATGACTTCCTGAAAGAAAAATATACAAGTGGTGTTGGCAATCTTTTACATCTGAAAGTAGTGATACATTTACTCTTAAAAACACAAAAAGCAGGTCTTTTTGAACAACTTTTAATTTTTCAATTTTTACAGTGGATTGGCACCCGATTTTGTAGAATGAGCGATATACTACTAAAGTATAATACTTGTAGGAACAATAAAATCGTTTTCAATATTTTATTAAATTTGATTACAATTTTATTTCACATGCAAACACTTACCTACGTTGAGCCCAAAAGATGTATAATTTCTATTTCCTTATCATAGACTTAGCTAATCTGCCCACTACTGAGGTATTACGCATATTGAAATTTAAAAGCAGTGTTGCCCAAACAAAACTGTTGGGACAAAACAATATTCTGGTGACCAAATTTCCCTCAAATTGAAAACTTTTATTATATTTTGATTCCAATAGTGTGATATATCTCCCGATTGAGCTAGAGAGGAATTTAATTACTATGGACTCTCAATGCTGTATATCCTTATTGGGTGGTAAAGACAAGACTTTGGTAACTCATATTTAACCCAATTGTGTGGATTAGGTGCATATATGGCAACTCTGGCACCCAAATTCAGTCATTCATGGCATCAGAAACTCATCTCCAAGTGGCATTGTGACAGGTTATTTGTGGGATAAGTTGACTTTGGTATTCATTATGAGAAGGTGTCTTTGACATTGAGACTATTCACAGATCTGGATATGTTTGTGACCAAATCATAATAAACAAAACTTGCTCAATCAACTGTGGCAAACTTGACACTGATTTGGGAATTTCCCAATAGTTTATTTTCACTGCTGTAGTAATTTTCACATCTTTTCTGAAGTTAATAATTGTACAAAATGAAATGTGTATGTATGGAATAGCTGCATTTATTTATGTCTTCTGATATTTTGAAATTTATTTTCATGCTACTTTTATAAGCAGTATTTTACAGATTGGTTAAATTTGTGAAAATATATAACCATCAAAATGAGCTGGATCATTTCATTTCAGTGACTAAATGTAACTTGCTAACAAGGCCACTTCAATCAAATTTGGAATTCCCCATGTTTTGTTGTAAGTCAGTGTATTTTGTATGATTTGTCAGTAATTTCTAGGTACTGATGTTCTGAGGCCACTGCTGCTAAGGCCAAAAAAAAAGATTTTAGTTGTTTTGTAATGTTAGTTGATTCATTTTGACACCAAAATTGTCTGATTTTTCATATTTTGAGCCTTAATTAATACAAACAGTAGAGTTTGCTAGTAATTAAAAAAAAAAAAAAGAAAAAAAAAAGAAATCCCAACTGACCGACCAAATTGTTAAAATTCATTTGAGGGCAAGCAAACAGTTTTTTTTTATTGGCCTAAGACACAGCAGATAGGCCGCCCTCTCTCTTTATATAATAATTAAAGGGATACCAAACTATCCAATTTATTAGGTCCTCTAGACTACCCCGTAGTCCACTTGCCCATTGTGCATACTCTGGATATTGAATTTAAGCTTAAAACTCCAATTTAATTCATTTGTGCACAATTGATAGATTTTCACAACTGATCATCTTTTCAGTCACCGTACTCCCTCTGTTTGTTAGCTTCCCAAGTGGACTACTGACTTTGGATTGCGGTTTACATGCTTAACACGGCTGTCTATGAGCTTCTTGTTTGCTTGCCCTCAACCGACCGACCCTAATTTTGGAAATCGGAAAAATTGTGGTTTTTTTTCCATTTACTGTACAAAAGAATACCGACCCTATTTTTGGAAATTCCTGAAAACATTTTTTTTTTCTTTTCAAATTTTTGTATTCTGAAAATGTAAAAAAAAGTATTTTAGACAATTGATAGATTTTCACAACTGATCATCTTTTCAGTCACCGTACTCCCTCTGTTTGTTAGCTTCCCAAGTGGACTACTGACTTTGGATTGCAGTTTACATGCTTTACACGGCTGTCTATGAGCTTCTATGGATGAGATTGTCGGATTCCTGGCCTACTAAAATTGGCTATGATGTAATGCATTTTTAAATGGATCTGGCTTGTGATTGGTCACACAGATCTCGTTATGGTTTAAATTACTCCGGGCACCTGCCATTACCATTAATAACTACATGGTACAAAACTATGCGGCCTTTGTGTCGCGGGAACATGAGCGCGTCTTGTACCATGCTTGTATTTCCAGGCTTTGTGCGTGCGGTTAAGGTGGCTGTATCAGCTACTGTGTCATGCTCAGAACTCCTTGAAAATGATATAGGATGTGTGTATTGATGAGAAAACCTTACTTGCCAAGTTTTAATTTTTTCCATCAAAGCGTTTTTGAGTTGCGCAATTTTTTGTCATCTCAAAATCCCATTGAATTACTACAGGGAAGGGCTTTTGGCACTTTGCCAATTTCTCAAAATAGCAACATTTTTGAAAACAAAGATTTTATTAAAACTGATTTTTCTCTCCTTTATAGCAGTTGTATATAAAAGTTTCAAGTTTCATTTTGCTGCCAATATATCACAGAATGATACAAACCAAGTTTATTGTCTAACTTAGTGTTACTTAAGTATATATTTAACAGGAATGTTGGTACTTTTTTATGATTTTTTGATTTTTTTCTAGAAACACTAAATTACCTAAATTCTAGGATTTTTTTAGCCAACAGGGAAGGGTGCTATGGCTACCAAATTTTCAGCAATGGTAAATAAGATTAATATCTAAATTCTCTCGTCAGTTTTTTCCAATTAAGTGTTTCTATTTTAAGCTACTGTGTTTCTAACATTCCCTAAAATTAAAAATGGAAAAAATAATTTAAAAAAAAAAGTAAACACTTTATCCAAAAAAACTGACGAGAGAATTTAGATATTAAGCTTATTTACCATCCCTGAAAGTTTGGTAACCATAGCTCCTTCCTAAGTGGGCTAAAAAAATCAAAAACTGTCAAAATTCTTTTCAAAAAATAAAGAAAAACATAAGAATTGTTACAATTCTTATAAGACTCTTAAAATAGGTGGGAAAATACTTTTCTTTGTTATGTTAAAGATTTAAATGAATAGACCTGATTGATCAGACACAGGAGCTATTTTTCTGCAAGGGTGTTGTATCGGAGGCAGCTACCTTAAATTGGATGATAAACAAGTATGATTGACAGTGTTTGTGTTAGAGATCAAAGTCTTGTTTAAAATTGAAAGTCCATAGTCGATTTTTAACTGGGACTTATGCGATTAATAAACTGGTAGATTCTAAAATCAGAATTGTTCAGTATTGAATTGCTTATATAATGACATTATGATGTTGCATTCAATAATACAAGCCAACGTATACTTTACTTTTACTGTCACTAATATAATTATATAAACTTTTTCATAACAATTTTATACTAGTATTTTGATGTAATAAATATCAGTATAATTTCGAGTTCAACTGAATGCTTTCAGCATGATTAATAACATGTTTTATTTATCAATAATCGACTATGGCATAGTCTATAGGTCCTCGTGATTCACACAGTAATATTGTGTTGTGTGGGTAGGTAGGTAGATGTCTCAGAGAATAAAAATGTAGCTGAACCAATTTTGTAAGGAAATAGGACCAGGGGCGTAGCCAGCTTTCTTGGTCGGGGGGGGGGGGGCAAAATAAAATTTCAGGGCCTCAGGGAAAAAAATTGCAGTTGCAACATGCATTTTTTGTTTTTTAGAGAGACTGTACATGTCTTTGAGCTTCCAAAAAGGCCTTCTTGGGACGACGTGCGTGCAAAAATTTTGAATTTGACACTATTGCTGCCCATGATCGAGATGAAAATGGCCTTAATGTGACAATGTGCGCGTGCAGCAAAAAATTTGTATTTTACACTATTTTGGCCCATGATCGGGGTGAGTTTCGATGGAAAAGGGGCTCCTTGCCCTTTTTCTTTTCCTTTGCCCTTTGGTCAGAGGGGCACTTTTCTTTCATTTTTTGTCAGGGGGGCAGTGTGACCCCCTGCCCCCCCGCTGGCTACGCTACTGAATGGGACCCATCGGTATACCTAAAACACATTGCACTAAATTGATTTAAAATAAAAGTTTCCAATTAATTTTCACAAAATTGAGCTAATTGTATTATCAAAGGTTTGAGGAAATGTTGACAAATTTCTGGACATTTGGTAAAAACTGGGCTGATTTGTTTTAAAATGAAATTCTGAATTTGACAGAAATCTTTGTCAGCTGTAAGTGCACAGTGCTCTAATTTGGTCAAGTTCTGGAAATGTTTGATATAATAATAATAAAAATCATAATAATATGATGTAAATGATACTAAGTATCAACATTTCCCCCAAATCTATGGACAATCAGACAGACACAAACCATATGAAAACATGACACACATTATAATTGTTTGACTGGTTTATTTCAATTACAAAATACAGGGTGTCTGATAAAAAGCAAATATGGTGATATGTGAAAATTTGTTTACAATCATTCAGTGTTTTATTATGTGACTTATAACTTTGAAAAAGGTGTGTTAGGCGACGAAAAAAAGAAACCGTGTTCTATGGACGGACGGACCTTTCAAGTAGGGTTGGTTGGTCGGCCTTTTGTTTTTTGGAAATGACCCAAAAAATCACCAAAATCTGTAAATAATTTGCAATTTGAGAAAATACAAAAAAAAATTTGTTCCTGGAATTTCCGAAATTTGGGTCAGCATTCATTTGTACAGGAATTTTTTTCCCAATTTGTTCAAAATCTGGGTTGGTCGGGCCCGTAGAACAGGGTTTTCTTTTTTCGTCACCTTATGGAGATTAGGCTTTGTGTTACTGAAAGAGAATTTCTTTCTGAAAATGTTGGTACCAAAGTCTCATTTTCACCAAAAATGGAGAGAAAGTAGTGTTGAAAATCAATAAAATAATCAAGTGTCCAAAGCTAACGTTAAATAGGGCGCCTCTGCCTGATGCTTCCTGAAAATGTTTGTACCACAATCTTATTTCGCCCAAAAAGGATATATACTGAGCCCTTTTTTTACAATTGAATATAATCTTAGTCTCTTACACATAAATGTAATAAACATCTCAAAAAAAGTAACTAACCCACCTTAAATAATGACCATTATTCAAAAACGGACGGTTGTATTACAAAACTGTAATCCAAGATTTGAAATCTGAGTGTTCTTGTATTGTAATTATTTGTATGTAAGTGCAACTTTCAAATCTGGACCTTACTACATTAAATTGACCGGTGTTTTATTGTTTTCTGGGCTATCGTATCAAATGAGGTGTCAAAATGCACATAAATAAATTCTGCTTCCAACTCATTTTACAGATTTGTAATACAATAGCCCCTTTTTGAATAATGGCCATTATTTAAGGGGGGGGGGTAGTTACTTTTTGAGATGTTTATATGCTCTCTTTCTCCAACAATAATGGTTTTAATTTATTTACAAAAGATTGAATAATTTCTTACACTATCTTCAACAATAATGGTTTCCCTGTATCTATAAAAGATTGAATAATTTCTCATAATATAATGGTTTCCTTTATTTACAAAAACATTGATTGAATTATTTCTAACACTATCCATAACAATAATATAATATATGTTTTTTTTTATTTTTTAAGGGACAAGATTCCCTTAAATGTAAAAAATGAAGGTCAAAATCCCCCCCCCCCCCTTGTATGTCGTTTTCGGCCAGCACCAACTCATTTTTCTACCATTTTCTTTTGAAAAGGTATCAAAATGCTCAGGAGGATGAGTCAAATAATGTATCTGAAATATCAACATTCTATAGCCTATCACCACTTGAAAGCAATATTGTAACATTTCCTCAATATGACACAGCCTCAATGTTTTTTAAAATTCTGATTTATATACGATTGTAATGTAATGTACTAGAAGTTCTATTGTATTGGTATATTTACAGCTGTTGCATATTAATTTAGGTTTCATCAAAAAGATTTTATATATGCTTATAGACGAGGTTTTTACGTTATTGCTTTATAAAGTTAGTTATGTAAGTTTTGGTACATTATGCCACTCATGTCCGCACCCAATGATTCTTATAGAATGGTGCATCAAACACATAAAAGCACATGTGGCATACCTGATTGTACAACCAAACCTGAAATGGATATTTGCACAAACATGATTGGGAGATGTTTGGTAGTTTTACTGGAGGCTGTATTTTAGAATTGATGTCTCATTAGCAACCACCAGTGATCCATCAGGTGTCATGGTCAAATCCAAGGGGGAGTACAATCCTCTGAATATGCATTGTAGGAATTCACCTGTTGCATTGTATTTGTGAATGTGACCTGTGTTGTATGCCAATGTTGCAGATATCATCATTGCAACATATATATTATCATTGTCATCACACACTATCCCATGTGATACTACCCCTCCACCTTTCACATCCTCATCTACCTTGGATGTGAAGCTAAACACCTCATTACCAGAGTAATCTATTGCTACTACCTTACTGTACTCTGAACCTGATGGACGGTAATGAATCAGGATTTGATTCTTGCTATTGACAACCATACTTGCATTATAACCTATTGAGCATTTGATCTTATTGACTACCTGACCATCTGGACATGTGTGGATTGTGATGATATTTATCTCCCTATCACCCACCAATAATTGACCTTTGGTATCTATAGCAAGACACTTCTCCTCAAAAGATGTATTGGAATCAGGTGTGAAGCAATGGAGGTATTTCCCTTCTACAGTAAACACATGGACAAATCTATAGGAATAACTTACAACACAGATATGTCCTAGTGGTGATACACATATGTTACAAACATATCTGCCAATTTGCCTGTCCGGGTTTGTTTCAGTTGATATCAGTTGCATTTTGCATTTGCCATTACTGTCAAGCAGATAGAGTTCATTGTTACAAGACATGACCATGTCCCCATTTGGACAGCAGGTAATACAATGACACACAGATTCTTTTCCTTGATGTTCAGGATGGTATTCTCTCTCCAATGACCAGCAGCAAGCACCTAATGCTATGGAAAGTGAATGATTAAGATGTGTTGTTTATCTATCATTTTTCTTTCAAATTAAATCATTAATATTTCTTTCAAATTGTTGTTATTATTAAATCAATAAAAACAAATTAGTTTGATCTTTCGATCGACCATCGATGCTTGTTCGATCCGTATTATTTATGAAATCAATTAATTTACTATTGTGATAACATATGAATCTTTGCCTGCATTGATATTGATCAATATAAATTTAGCATTAAGGTTGGTCTGAACCATGGAATTATGAAAAACGTTTTGGTCTTGTAACTTCTAAATTGTTGATTTAAAGTGTGTAAAAGTATACATATTTAAAATGGAAATGACCTGACAAATCCAACAGTGACGTCAGATTTATGTAAAAGTGCTTACTTTTGGAGAAAATCATCAAAAAGCGTGATTTTGACCCAAAAATTTTCGTACACCGTAACAAATTATTTTTTCAGTAAAAAATTTTTTCTTATTGATTTTCAAAAACTAGGTATGAAAATTTAGGATCCGTTTTTTTATTTTTTTGAATTTTGACCATCTTTTAGAAATATTCGATAAAATGGTGGAAATTTGACAGTTTCAGCCTAATTTAGGCAATACTGGTGTAAATGTTTGTTTTTTGATGGAAATTAAAAAAAAAAGAAAAAACGGCTCCTAGAGAAAAAGGAGCTGTACATGATAAGACCAAAATCTTACCTTTATTTTCTATAATGAATCTGTTAGCTTGTACGAAAAATTGAAAACATGCACGAAATGAACACGTTATAAATCGCCGTTTTCTATCAAAAGTGGCAGTAGACAGCAATCAAATAACCCTTGTTTTCAAATGTGATCATCTTGAATCCTGTAATTCACGGAGGTCGTAGTCGTAATCAAGATACAACTTCCGCGCACGTTTAACGAAAATCCAAGCAATATTTTCCATAAAGACGGTTTTCAAAATATATCAGGTCCCCCTTCCAAAGGTCCCATGGTGGGGTCCAGGGGGCAGAGCTCCCTTGAAGCTGCTGGATTTGAGACGTTCTAAATGGCATAGTACGGATCTTGTTTGACATAATTTCTTAAATTTTATTATATTAAAAAAAACCCAATTAACATGAAAAATGTGTTGCTTTTTCATGACATACAATCATGTATCATTGTTCAATAGCAGTTCTTGTCCTTTTTTTTGCGTGAGAATCCCTGGTCTAACGAGTTTTGTTATCATATGTAATTTTGCATATATGGACATGTGTAAGTAAATATGTGTATTGAACACATTGTTTAATTTGCAAGTAATATCACTCTACATACCCTTTGCAATTGATGCACTTGTAGGTCGTTGTTTAGGATCACTATTCCAGCATTGCTGCATGATATCTGACAGGTCTTTGGGACAGCCTTCAGGTATGGATGGCTTGGTTCCATTGCCAACTTCAAAGATCACCCGGTGCCATTCCAATTCTTGAAATGGTGGTTTCCTTGTGCAGATCTCTAGTAGCAACATCCCATATGCCCATACATCAGCTGGTTTTGAGTAGATAGCCCTTCCACGTTCATTCCCTACATGAATTTCAGGTGCCATATAGCGATATGTTCCCTTCTGGCTCGATGTTGTCTGAGACTCTTCTATCTCACGTGCAAGACCAAAATCGCACAACTTCAAGAGGTTGTCTTGAAAGAGAAGGCAGTTTTGGGGCTTAATGTCCCTGTGCAGGAAGTTCTGTCCATGGAGATATTTGATTGCAAGTGCTGACTCTTTAGCCCACTTTTTCTGCAGCTCATATGGAAGAGGCTTTGATGGATCTTTTAGGTAATCATGCAGTGAACCATTAGGTGCATATTCCATTAGAATAAGTTTAGCACTTGGGATTTCACAAATTCCAATTAAGTTAACTATATGGGGATTATATAGTTTGCTCATGACTTCAACCTCTTTCTTTGCCAACTCATAAATAACTGTTTTGCTGGCAGCTTCTGTGTATCCTTTGTAGGGTTTTTTAAATGAAACGCGGCTGACAGACCCAAATCCACCTTCTCCAATACGTTCATGGAAGTCAATATTACTAGCATCCAGTTTATCAACTGAAGCTCCCATTTTGATGTATCTGTGAGATGAATAACAAGACAGATAATTGATACAATAGTTGCATTCAAGTATTTGATTTAGGTTTCGTTTGGTTTTTGTAATTTGTAATTCCATTGAATGTGCTTTGCAGCTTACATAAAGACCTGATCAATCTTTTTTTCAGTCACTTCCGTAAATTAGACTGGTTCTATATTGGAAATATGTGCTTATTTAAGCATAAACTGATTTGAGTTCAGCATACCCAAATTAACAAAAATAAACTGGTTGCCAACTTTTACCCAAACTTGTCACTAGGAACGCGATTGTTCCAAAATAGAACCAGTCTTAATCATGTCAGCTGTCATTTATTAATTTCAACTAATCTAGTCAAAGATTTGTAAGAGACCCACTCCAAACAATACCCTATGGTTTGTTCATGGATGAAAACTTTCACATAACCTCAAAATCCATGTGTGCAAATGCATTGAACAAAAAAAGTATATAGGGGTTACCATGGTTATAGGGGCTATCTCGATTTTGCGAATGGTGAGGGGACTTTAGATGCGTCACAACCTGGTCTATCTCGAAATGCACTTTCAATACGATATTTGGAAATGGAAATTAACTATTTCACATACAGAACCCAGTGGGTTCAGTTTGTATTTAAAGGTAGGACGTATGACCGTTCCAGGGTTTAAAAATGACCCCCTATTTGACGGGAAATCGAGGACATTTGCAGCAATTTACCCCCTATTTTGCGCGAAATCGAGGAAAATTTGCTCCCAAATACCTCCCCTATTTTTATTATTTTGAGGACGCATTTTCATTTCACCCCTTATCACGAGGAATCAAGGACATTTTTTCTGAAATAAATACCCCTAATTTGGACAATCGTGAACAATTTTGTCCTCGAAAATTCTGCGGATATTTCTTGAAAAGTACCCCTAATTGGAACCATCATGCGTACACATCATCAGTGAAGACTGAACCCATCAGGATACAGAACTACAACTTTGGTGTAATTTTAAGCAATATTGCACACATAAATATAATTCAAGATTCCAAGGTCATGTCCAAGAGCAATTATTGTGACCCATGTCATAGATTAAAACAAGAAATGTAGGGGAAATGCATTTTTGATAATGTAGTAATTCATTTACCATTTTACTATTATTTACTATTTTATTTCACAAGCAACACTTACCTTGAATGGATACGTTGAAGTTGAACCCAATAGTTGATATATTCTACTTCCTTATCGTAAACTTAACCAATCTGCCCCATTGCTGTGGTATACAATATTGAAATTTAAAAGCAGTGTTTCTCAAATGAAATTGTTGGTACATAACAATATTCTGTTGACCAAATGTCCCTAAAATTCAAAACTTAAAGTACATTTTGAGTCCAATAGGGGATATATCTCCACATAGAGCTGGAGTGGAATTTAATTGCTAGATTCAATGTTGTATTTCCTTATCCGATGACAAAAACATGACCTTGGTAACTTAATTCTAACCCAATTGTGTGGATTAAGTGCATATACAGGGTGTATCAAAATGATTGGTACCCATCAATTTTCATTGATGAGCCTTACATATCAAAATTCAACTTAAGATCCAAATAATTAGTAGACTGATTGTAAAACAAGTCCTTAACTATACATTCTGGACATGTCAAGAGTATCCAACGTTATATTTGGAAGAGGCAGGCTTTTCAAAAAACATCAAAATTGATGGGTACCAATCATTTTGATACACCCTGTATGGCAATCCTGGCACCCAAATTCAGTCATCCATGGCATCAGAATCTCATCCCTAGTGGCATTGTGACAGGTTATTTGTCGGTTTAGCTGGTTTTGGTATTTATTATGAGAAGTTGCCTTTGACATTGAGGCTATTCATGACCTGGATCTGTTTATGACCAAATCAGGATGAACAATACAATCAACTGTGGCAAACTTCCTATTGTGCATGCAACGAATGCATACAGTGAATGCATACAAGCAACTAGGAATTTCCCAGTAGTAAATTTTCACTAAAAGTAATAATTTCCACATCTTTTCTGAAGTTATTAAATTTACAATTTAATGAAATGGTGTGCATGGAAGATACTCATTTATTTATGCTTTCTGATATTCTAAAATTTATTTCATGCTATTTTCAGCAGTATTTTTTGCACACTGATTAAATTAGTGAAAATATATAACCAGTGAAAAATGAGCTGGGTCATTTCATTTAAGGGATGTAACTTGCTATATTATTCAGCATATTACTTCAGCGGTGTCTGCCTGCTCTGTCTGACTACCACGTAAAAAGAACTAGGTCATGTGATCAGCGAATGAGGTGCCGATGTGATGATGACATGATTTAATAAGTCAATCAGAACCACACTTCCAAATACGCCATAAACTGGGCCAAATTGGCAGACCACTGAAGTACTGTGCTGAAAACTATAACAAAGCCCGCTTCAATAAAAATCTGGAATACCCCAATCGATTTGAAGGTAATATTTAAAGGGATACCAACCATCGAATTGAATACATGAATACTTGGGCCAAATTGAAACATGGGAAATTGTTGCTTATACATAGACCTATCGTATATGTATAAAAGTTGAACCCAAATCCACCCTCTATGTGCTTCTATTGAGAATGAAATCCAGCTTGTATGTATGTATAGTCAGCATGTATGATACACATTTGTTTTTTAGTTTTCGCAAAATTACTTTCCATGGACTTGGGTGGGTTTTGTATTCAGGTATTCAATTTATTAGGTCCTCATGATTCACACAGTAATATTGTGTTGTGTGGGTAGGCACATGTAGGTGCCTTAGAGAATACAAATGTGGCCGAACCAATTTTTAAAGGAAATTAGACCCACCAGTATACTTAAAACACATATATATTCCACTAAATTTATTTAAAATAAAGTATTATGAAATGTTTGAGCAATGGTGACAAATTTCTGGAAATATGGTAAAAATTGTGCTGATTTGTTTTTAAGTAAAATTCTTAAGGGCTGGGGTATGAACGTTTGGACAGTATTTATTGTGGGACATTAGAGCACATCAAATTGCATTCTGAATACGAAGAATGTTCTTCTAATATCAAATATTTTTTTTTTTCAATTCGCAATGTAATACACATTTTATGGCAAATGATTAAAAATTGATATTTTTGATATTTAACAGTACTCGAAGTGAACTTGATAAATCTGATGATTTATACTTAAAAGGGCATTTCGTGATCCACAGCCTCATCCCCCCACTTTTCTCAAAACAAGTTGAGATTTTTATATCACTGGAAACCTCTGGCTACATAATGTTTATGTACAAAATATTTCTTGCAGATTAATTCGTTTAGCAAAGATATCATGAAATTTGAATTTCGTTCTGGTGCACCAGAACGAAATTACAACGTACTAGGCGGTTACCCGTATTTCGCGGTTCTCGGCTTTCATGGTTATTGGACCTAAAAATTGTTTGATTGGCGTAACATAAAAGAAATAAGGGTAGGTACATTGTAGGTAGGGATTTTTTTTTTAGTATATTCGAGGACAATATATGTTACCAAAGCAACTTGTAAATTGTGTTTGATAAAGGCCTTTGGATCCGTTTTGCTTTTTTTTTTAATTAAATGTTTTATTTCCCTGGTTTTTTAAATAATCTATGTATTTTTTTGCAGAAAAAGGAAATAAGTCTAGGGTTGGGCCCAATTTTAGGTAGGTCGGGTTATGCCAATCAAAATATTTTGTAGGCCTTAGCTTTTGTAGGTCTCATAATTACGCTGTACCCTTTGGCTGGAAGCACTTTCCTTACAGCTGAGCTCAATTGCAGCTTATTACAATTTGACCCTTCTTAGGTACATGGTACTTGTACAAACCTTACAGAATTTCATGATACACTATGTTGTTGATGAATGTACCAGCCATGTTCTTTCTTTTGCCATGTTTGGCCAAAATGTGGACTTTCGCAGGATCTCCAACACGGCTCATGGCGACATACAGTTGGCCATGTGAGAAGAAGTCATTCTTCAGATAGATGCCCACTTGTGCTAAAGTTTGTCCCTGTGATTTATTGGAGGTCATTCCAAAGCACAGTCGAATTGGAAATTGACGCCTCTGCATACGAAATGGGTATATGTTATCAGATGGTGTAATTGGAATCCGGGGAATGAAAAGTCTCTTGCCAGCATGAGTTCCAGTTGCAAGAGCAGCTTCAATGACATGATCATGAAGACGGGTTACCACATAGCGGCTTCCGTTGCAGTGACCATTCGAAGGATCGAAGTTGCGAAGGAGCATGATGGGACAGCCAAGCTTCAGTATCAGTCGATGTGGAGGCATTCCAGAGACATCTAAAGTGTTAAGAAACTCGGTTGGATACTGATGGGCATTAGCATCATCAACAATTTTGTCAGAGCTCAGATATACTCTCTGTTGACCTGGAAACTTGGAGATGAGAATGTTATTCACATGCTCGACATCCTCGTTCTTTGGACAGAGGATGTCGAGCATGTGAATAACATTCTGCATGCGTATGATTTGAGGCAAGGTTAGTGTAGACATGGTTGCACAGGTTGGTCAGAGAACTGTCTTTGAAGACGAAATCTTCGTTGAGCTTGATTGTGTGTGGACCAAGGTCTTTCTGAATGGGCACACGTCCTTCTCCTGAAAAAACAAAGAACAGTCAGGCAATATGAAATTAGGTATTAATGCCATTTGAATAGGAGTGATGTAATTTGATTATAGGAAAGAAATAGAGTAGGAGTGTGTGCATGTGAAAAGGGGAGGTTATACGGTGTATATTGAACACATAAAAGTTCATCATAGTTGTATATATATTTCTAAGGAGGACATTTAGAGCTTTCAGAGACGGAAAACCCCATGTTGATATGGCTTTTCATTGCAAAGTTACGGCAATTTGTTGATCGCTAAAAACAATATAAAACAAAAGAATTTTAACACTTCCTTTGCCAATATCTCAAAATCAATATTAGCGACTCATTTCCCTTGATCGTGTCACATATTTGTCATGAGTTGGGAGTAAAGAAATATTATGGGGTTTGGTACATCTGTTGGGAATATTGTGTTTTGTTGTATGGTCTTGTGTCCTTTAATGAGTTATGTAATACCTTATCACCATCAACTTCTGAGATGTAAGATTGCAAGAGCATTACATAGTTACATTGGCATTGTTCCATTAGTATATAATTGTATGCAAATTATACGCACCTATTTCTAAAAGATGGTCAGCAAATTGTTGGATGTTGCCACCAGCTAACTGCACACGCATGTTTGTGGAAAGCTTCATCACTTGGACGTTCTTCCATAGGGGAGAGCTCTTCAAACACGCTTCCACGATATCTGGTCGGCCACCTCTGCGCACAACTGGTAGGATCTGCCGCCAATCTCCTGATAGAACAACTGTTATACCTCCAAATGGTTGGTCATTCTCCCTGATGTCTTGGAATGTCCGATTGATAGCTTCAGATACTCTCCGATGTGCCATGGTTACTTCATCAATGACCAGCAAACTGCACTGCAAAATGAGCTGAGCAGTACTGTCTCGCTTTGAAATGTTGCATGTTGAGGTATCTGTGATGTTAATTGGCACCTTGCATCGGCTGTGTAGTGTTCTTCCATTTGGAAGTAGTGTAGCTGCTATACCGCTTGTTGCTGTAGCAAGAGCGATTTTCCGTTCCCTTCTGACTGCTGCCAATAGAGTTGTCAACAGGAATGTTTTTCCAGTCCTCCAGGAGCATCAAGGCTGATAGTAAGACCTTTATTATGCTCTACTGAATCCATTACAACATCATAGACATGTCTCTGGTCACGGTTAAGGCTCTGGAGGTTATCCTGGAGAATGGTGTTTAGGACATCTATATCATAGGTGGTTTCCTCCCTAATTTGTCTTGGTGTTCCAGACATGACAGTTGGCATTGGCAAGTGGAAGTCGGTCAAGTTAAAGTTAGCTCTCTGGAGATGGTCTTGTATATCCAGGAGGACATCATTGACTATGTGCTCAGTTGGTTCATTGACACCATCCCTGTGCATCAGATCCTCACACAGTGAGCGTTTGTAGACGTATCCAGAAGGCAGCTGGATCTGCTGGACTGATGAAAATAAGAAGTGTTGCAAATATCTGACGTAACTGGGGACCAAAACGCACTGTTGCTGCTTCCTCCATAGCTTTGTCAACCTCATTATCATCTGTTATCAGGCCCATGGTTTTGCAAGCTGCCTGATATGAAGGTTCCTCTTTGGAGCCCACTGTCCGCAGGTCTCAAAGCTTGTTGCTCCTGATTTATGATAGAGTAGCATTCGTAGATAGTACAATTCTGACTGGCGTGCATTTAGGTTGATGACAGGAATTCTGCCAATCATATCACTACAGGCTGATACACTATCACCATCATCATCATCACAATCTCCACTGCTAGTTAGTCTCATATTGGCACGTCTCTTGATCCACTTGTTTTTGACCCATCTGTAGTACTTGTAGATATCTGGATAGACAATTGTCCTTGCTTCTGGGTTATTGCGATTAAGGTCAAAGTAGGCTGTTAACTTGGTATTTGGTGCACCTTGTACTGCGACCTGACGTGCTTGTTGAGGTTGAAATAGCACTGTCTGTTCATCCTCTAGATGTAGTGGAAGCTTTGCAACTGGCGGATACTTGTACTGGATCTTGAATTCAAATAGGCGCCAGCATGCCTCTGATGCACTGATGTATCGGGCATTGCTGAATCTTTCAATCTCATCATTTGTGATGTCCTTTTCCTGTCCATTAGCCAGCGAACCATCACTCGGTCGCTGCCTTTGGTGATGTACTTGTAGAGGTACTTCACAGCGGTAACAGAGTGTACAACTTCTACATTGATATGGGCATTGTATTTCAGGCTAAGAAAAGGGTTGTAGGGTACAACCCACTGATTGTCAAGCGTGATATTCTGTCCTCTTACAGTTTTGTTGAAGCTGTGACCACCATCCTCTATTGTTTGGCGACGGTACTTCGGGTATGTCTGTCTGTAACAACTGTGTGGTTGCTGAAAGGTTTGGGGAAGTCTTTCTGGCAGACTTTTATTGGCCCATCGCCACCCATGCAAGGAGACGCAGGATTGAGATGTCCACATGGTCCATGGATGTTGTTGCGTGTGATGATCTCCCAAAGCTTCTTGTTTTTATGCCTGTCGGGAATCTCAGCAGACACCAATCTGTCAATGTCATCTGGTTGCTTTGGCTTATCCTCATCATATAATGTGAGCAGAATATGGCAATGTGGTAGACCTCTTTTCTGATCTTCTTTCATCCCGGTGTATGCTTTGACTTTACCCAGGATGTTGTCTTTGGTTAAATCTCGAAGTAGGACATCCAGTTTGATGTGGAACACTCGCACACACAGGTCGGGTCTGTCACTTGGTTGTTCTCCAGGGAAGAGAGAATTCTTGATTTCTGGCCATGAAGGATTGCATGTGAAGGTGATGAATAGGTCTGGCTTTCCATAGACTCGAACAATTGCCATAGCATCCTGAAATGATTCCGCATACCATCGTGGAGAACCATAGATGGTTGGTGGCAAAATCACCTTTGTTCCTGCTCGAACTTCATCATGAGCATCAACAGCATCCAGTAAAGCCTTATACTTGTCAGCACGTATCTCTGTTTGATGGCTGCGGGCCCATTGCAGTCGTTGGCCTTCCACCTTAGCAAACTGGTCACACATATACTGCTGCATCAAGCGCCGTGACCTCATCAGTTGGTTAAAAGTAATACCCTTATCGCGGACCTTTGAATGTAAATAAGACAAAAAGTAAAAATAATGCAGGTTTAAACTGTTTCTTAACATTATTGTACAACATACGTTTTAGTATTTTAAAATAATGTAGTCTCTAAATGTAAGAGTCGATGACTGGTTGTTTGGAATAGTGTGAATCACTTCAAAACATTGAAAACATCTTTCTTAAGTAATGAATACTACTGATTAACTTCAAACAGTATACCGAGAGATGACAACCCACTGGGAAATACTGATCGCACTCTACTAACATTGCTTTGTTTTCAACACCCATAACTAAATAAAATACTTTCTTTTGTGAGTCCTTTGAACATGTTTATATTTGCTGCATTCTTTTTCAAGATTAGAACATTATTGCAGATTTAGAGCGTAAAAATTATTTAAGGATCAAGCACATGGTGTTAAGAAAATTAACATTATGTCGGATGCAAGAAAGTGTTTCAACATGTGGATATTGTTTTTCTTTAAGTTAAACATAAAATTAATTATAATGGTAAAAGAATATAATATGTTATTTGTTTATTGTATATATACTTTGTATAATAAATACCTGAAGTCTGTATCTGTAGAATTCAAGAGCAGTCACATGTCCTCCTCCAGAGGCCTTAGGAATGTTGAGGTGGAATCCGTCTGTTCCATGTGGAAAGAGAATGACATAGTGCAACGGATCATAGCTCCTGTGTAATTCACTGATGCGTTGAAAATCTCCACCGCGTCTCTGGAAGATCACGTCCCGTCTGTCCACTTGTTCACCAGGCATGAGCACTGCTACATCACTGGATGAAAGGCAAGTTGAACGTCCTTGCATGTCCTCCTGCAGGTCTCCTTTCAGCGTTCAGTACAATTTTAACTTCTGGATGTTGCGTGCTGTATTCCATTGCTGGTAGCAAGGACTTGACATAAGAATTCACATTGTGGACATATGCTTGTAGTTTGGACAGAATGCCACTTGTAAGATGCGGATTGTGTCTGAGGCGATTGTCCACTTCATGCTCTGTGTCATAAAAGTACAGCTGGGCAAACTTTGGATCATCACCTTGGTCAGGAAGCAAGGCTCCAAGTTTGTGATATACTTTACCCTGCAGTTTGAATGTTGGACTAAATCCAGGCATACGAATTTCTTGGCACCCTATTGACGCCAAAGCAAGAGCATTATTGTAAGCTCGCACATTATCAACAAATGCTCGGTTTTCATAGAGACGCTGAATCTCTACTGGTAGTTCTGGTAGTTTATCCAGCTTTATACGTCCTTTTTGGCAGCAGATTCCTGGTCGCTCTTCACGCCATCTGTACGCACAGCAGTCTGTACATAATACTGAAAGGAAGGCACCAAATTGTATAATGTTAGGAAACAATTTCAAAAATGTTATACATTTGCAATTAAGCCACAAAAAAGGAAACTGTTTGATCGGCATAACAAAATAGGGTAGGTAGGTAGGTAGGTCGCTATGCTTCTTTCTTTTTTTTACTTTCAAAGCTGTAAATTGCATCTGATAATTAAGACCTTGGAACTTTTTTGTTCCTTTAAAAAAATTAATCTATTAACATAACTCTAGGGTTGAGCCTGATGTTAGGGTCAGTCGGGTTACGCCAATCAAACAATTTTTTGTTGTGGCCTTAAAGAGACATTATAGTATACTAAACTTTTATTTCTAAGAGCTTTTAACTGTCAATTTCATACAGCTTACCTGATTCAAACAGAGATGGCAACTCGTGATGAACATCAGCAGGTAGAAATTCACTTTCAAGGAAATTAGCTGTGTCTGTCAATGCACCTAAACCCCTTTTGTCTGTCTGGTGTGCTCGGTGCTGTGCTGCATCTGCAGTGAGTCGCTGTTGCCTCTGCGTTGGGGTCTCGACCTGTCTCCGTGTACGTTGACATGCTGTGTCCGCCGCCTGTCTGTGTTGCGTCTGCGTTGATGTCTCCAGCGTTCGCCGTGTACGTTGACGCGCTGTGTTTGGCGCCTGTCTGTGTTGCGTCTGCGTTGATGTCTCCAGCGTTCGCCGTGTACGTTGACGCGCTGTGTTTGCCGCCTGTCTGTGCTGTGTCTGCGTTGATGTCTCCAGCTGTCTCCGTATACGTTGACGTGCTGTGTCCGCCGCCTGTCTGTGCTGCGTCTGCGTTGATGTCTCCAGCTGTCTCCGTATACGTTGACGTGCTGTGTCCGCCGCCTGTCTGTGCTGCGTCTGCGTTGATGTCTCCAGCTGTCTCCGTATACGTTGACGTGCTGTGTCCGCCGCCTGTCTGTGCTGCGTCAGCGTTGATGTCTCCAGCTGTCTCCGTATACGTTGACGTGCTGTTTCCGCTGCCTGTCTTTGACGCGTCTGCGTTGGGGTCTGCAGCTGTCGCCGTGTATGTTGATGTGCTGTGTCTGCCGCTTGCCTCTGTAGCTTCTGTATAGGAGTCTCGAGCTGTCGCGCCCTCCGTTTCCGCTCAGCGTCTCGTTTCCGGCTGGTATCTGTTGTCGATCCTCTTTTGCGTTTAGGCATCTTGAGGCAACTATAAAAGATAAGGAAAATTTACAGAATTTTTCACATTGCCAACACAATGACACTTTTTAGATTTACAATTTGATGCTGCTTGAAATTTGACATTTGTTTGACCTCTGACCCCTTAAATGTAGGTCATACAAAGAGGTAGCTGAGCACAATTCTGCATGTTTGACCAGGGCAATGATAATATTGAACTTGTTTTTTGATGTTTGAAATTTGACCTTTTGTGGCCTTTGACCCCTTGGCAGTAAGGGGCTGTGCAATAATTATGAGCCGGGGGTAAAATTTCCAAACAGCTTGCCAAAAATCGCTTTCCTCCCACTCTCTCCCAGCCAAAAAATTGCTTGCCCCCCTCTCGGCCCACCCAAAATCACTTGCCTCCACCCCTCTCGGCCTGCCAAAAAAGCTTTGCCTTCCCCTTTTCACAGGCCAAATTTTTGGGATCCCTAATTACAAACCTTAAATTAGAGTCCGAAGTTTACCGTTGACTAAAATCCATTTTCCGTGTTGTAATCCGTGTTGTAAAATTTTTAAATCCGTGTCATGAATAAAGCTTAAAATGTATAAACAATGAAATTAATGTCACAATAAAGTGTTCAATATTGCGATCAATATGCTCTGATTGGAATATTCTCACGATAATAGGCTAGCTGACTATTACGATGTTTGGAGGGATATAGGGGGTTCATGCCTTGGTAATAATATACCTTTATTTTGGTATTATTAAACAGTATTTTAGTCATAAAAATTGACATACACAACTCGTGCTTGTTTTTAACACATTTTTCTCCTATCTTTTAACAATTTTGTCACATCATAAAAATGTCATTTTCCGTGTTGTACCTCTGATTCCGTGATTGTCTTCCGTTTTACGGAAAACTTCGGACTCTTACCTTAAATGTGACCCCTCGGCACAACTGAGCCCTGAAGTCGCCAATCATCATTTTTGAGATATTCAACCAAAATATTCTGCTTGAAATTAGCTTTAAAATGATGTATATCATGTCTATAGTACTTGACATTTAAGTAGTGAAAATCAATAAAACAGTCAATAAATCCTTTGTTTCCTATTGTTTATTGTTAAGTTCGATGGAGCATATCTCAATAGTGGCACTGGCGACATCCGGGCTCAGTTGTGCCGAGGGGTCACAAATGGTCTAGATATGTGTTGCATGCGCAGCGAGCTTGAAAATTTGCATATTTAAGCGTTTATATAGGGCCTACTGTTTATACCTTGGTAGAGCATTTCATTTAAAAGACGCCCCATGAATGTGTGCCAAAAATTGCTTCCCCCCCTTGGCCTGCCAAAAATTGCTTGGCCCCCTCCTTTCAGCTTGCAAAAAATGTATTGCTCTCCCACCCCCATTTCACCCTCAACGTATTGTCTATGGAGCAGTGTAATACACATAATCATGCATAACTCGCAAATGCAATATCGGAATCAACTGAAATTTTGGGAATATGCTTTTTTCATGGATATGTACTGAAAAATGTCATAAAAAGAGGATGCTAGGATCACGAAATACTCCTTTAAAGTGTATGTAGGTGGGATGAAAAGCCGACGATTAATTGAAAATTTTGACCTTTTGTATTGAAGATATGGATTTTTTCCCCAAAACACCAAAAAAATATAGGTCTTTTTGGGAAAAAAATCCATATCTTCAGTATGAAAGGTCAAAAGTTTCAATTGATCATAGGCTTTTCTTCCCAGCTACATACACTTTAAGAATATATTATTTGATTTATAAAATTTACTTCGAGGATTGTTATATATCAAAATGTGAAAAATCTCAAATTTTAATAATTTGTCATAAAATTTGTATTATATCGTGAATTTCAAAAAATGAAAATTATTTGATATCAGAAAGACATTCTTCGTATTCAGAATGCAATACGATATATCTGATGTGCTCTCTTATCCCACAAAAAATACTGTCGAAACGCTCAAAACGCTCATTCCAAATCCCTTAGTTTGACAGAAATCTTTATCAGCTTTATGTTTCCAGTGTTCTAATTTGGTCAAATTCTGGAAATGTTTGAAAATTTCTGATGTAAATGATAAGTGTCAACATTTCCCCAAATATGTGGACAACACTGACAATCCGATAAGACACAAATCATACATATGAATACATGACACACATTATAATTATATGTTTGACAGGTTTATTTCAATTACAAAATACAGGGTGTCCCTTAAAAAGCAGAATCCCAACAAATATGGTGATATTTTGAAATTTGTTTACAATCATTCAGTGTTTTATTATGTGAATGCCACATGTGTTTATCATCTCCAAAAAACCAAAGCTCATTTGATAAAAAATTTAAATTTTTTAAAAATTTTGATAAAGCAGTTTTGACAACATAGTTACAAGGTTGACTTCAAGTCACTGATTGCACACGCACAAGGCGTCACTCAATGGATCATGGAGACTTTTGTATCATTTGATTATCTGTTTACATATCTTTAAAAACTGCTTTATCAAATGAAGTTATGTTTTTTTGCAAACAATTGCTATAAAAGGTGGTGGCAATATCCAAACACTGATTGACTGGTTAAAACACAGTTTGAGATAGCATCCCATCTGTTGGGTGGGCCTGCTTTTTTGGGACTCTGTGTATTTCTTTCCAGTTGAACATACACCATTAGGTACTTTTTATTGTTTTATAACAGTAGCATGGTGAAAAGTAACATAATATGCACAATATTAAAGAAATAATTAAAATGAAATACACAATTTTTGATCATTCTACAACTTTACAATGTAGTTTGTTTCTTTTTAGTATAAGAATGTTATGTGATTAAAACTTTACACTTCTCAGCATTTAGTGAAATGTCAAATTGGCAGACTAGTTAGTTAACTATTATACTCAATTCTGCATACTTTTGCCAGTTTGATTGGTATACTTTATTATGTACATCCAGGAACTTGGAAATTCACAGATCAAGTTTTTGGAAGAAAACAAATGTAACCAGATATAATCTCTCCGCCAACGCCCGACATAATGGTTACACAATATGTTACAAAACACTATTTCATTGTTATGCAATACATTAAATCTCAGCCAATTCTTCTAAAAAACGAAAGGTTTTATTTCAAACTCTAAAGGTGACCCACAGGTCAAATTGCTAGAATTGTACATTAAACACACCTAAACAGACACAATTCAGCTACTTGCACGGTTCCGCCATTATGCACTATGTGCTTGGGAGAGCCTCGAACTGGCAGCATACATGAATGGGAATTGAACTAGTCATAACGTTCTGTGTAAGGTTACATAATTCTTCCTTTCATGTATGCTGCCAGTTCGAGGCTCTCCCCGCACATAGTGCATAATGGCGGAACCGTGCACGTAGCGAATGCAATTTGCAGGCAGCACCTTAATCAGCGCCAATATTGCAACATTGAAACACACAACTATACAAACATCCTATATCCAACCCAACCCCATCCCCAGTAGGCAATGAGGATAAAGTGCCTTGCCCAAGGACACAACACGTTGGCACGAGCGGGCAGGGATGCAAATTGTGCAGGAGCGACATGCATCAGAGTGACATGCATCACTTTGCGGCTTAGTTTGTCATATACATGTATGATATTTTGGTACACCATTAGGCATTACAATCATACAAAAAGCAGAAATTCAAGAAAATTGAGGGCGCCGCTGTGGAGCAAACCACATGTTATGGGTTTTAAGAACGGTGCATGCAAAGAATGACTCAGATAAAAGCAGAGCTTGTGGCATACATGTATCTGATTGTACAACCAAGACTAAAATGGATATTTGTACAAACATGATTGTGAGATGTTTGGTAGTTTTACTTCAGACTGTATTTTAGAATTGATGTCTCATTAGCAACCACCAGTGCTCTATCAGGTGTCATGGACAGATCCAAGGGATTGTATGTCAGTCCTCTGACTATGCATTGCAGGAATTCACCTGTGGGACTGTATATGTCAATGTGACATGTGTTGCATAGAACTTGATTTTGTTTACGTATTGGTATGTAAATGTTATCATTGTCATCACACACTATCCCATGTGATACCGATTCTCTAACTGCCACATCCTCATCTATCTTGGGTGTGAAGCTAAACACCTCTTTACCTGAGTAATCTATTGCTACTACGCTACGTCTGTACACTGAACCTGATGGACGGGAATGAATCAGGATTTGATTCTTGCTATTGATAACCATGCTTGGTAAGTAACCAAATGAGTATTTGATCTTATTGACTACCCTACCATCTGGACACATATGGACTGTGATGATATCCTTACTACTCACCAATACCTGCCCTTCTCTATCTATGGCAAGACATTTCCGAAAGAACTTGGAATTTTCATCAGGTATGAAACAGTGGAGGTATTTCCCTTCTGTAGTAAACACATGGACAAATCTACAGCAGTCACTTACAACAAAGATGTATCCTAGTGGTGATACACACATGTATGTCTTCAACATATCTGCCCATTTTCCTGTCAGGGTCTGTTTCAGTTGATATTAGTTGCATTTTGTATTCCCCATCACCGTCAAGAAGGTACGAGTTTTTCCCAAGCAGCCATGACTATGTCTCCATTTAGACAGCAGGCAATATGACAACACCCTAGTTGTTTCCCTTGATGTTCAGGATGGATTTCTCTCTCCAATGACCAGCAAGCACCTAATGCTAGGGAAAGTGAAAGATTAAGATGTGTTGTTTACCTATAATCAATTCATTTATTTTTCTTTCAAATTAATTCATTAATTTTTCTTTCAAATTGTTGTTATTATAATTAATTGCATTGGGGACTAGCTCACATATAATAGCCATTGTGCACCCTATTGCATCGATAATGTACCACTGTCTAAAACATTTACTACATTTAGTATGGTTATGTATGTAGGTCCTTTAACAATTCACTCATGAAATGTTGGTTCGTGTTAATTTATCATTAGTTTTTGAATTTCTTGATTTTGTTTACAAGTGAACTCAGTCATGTGTATCATGATTGAGGGGAGTTTGACCAGCTGTTTTAAGTAGGTCAGACCTCTTCAATCATGGTATCCATTGCAGGGTCCTCTGGCATGGTTTATGAAAAATTATAATTTTGTATTATTTGTTTTGTGTTATATTATCTCATAATGCCATTGATTTACCTGAGAAGTTGTGGTTTATTTTACACCCTTATATAACTACATGTACCTTGTTTGACATGGTCTCTTATGCTTTCATGTTTCAATTCACTCATGAAATGTTGGTTCGTGTTAATTTATCATTAGTTTTTGAATTTCTTGATTTTGTTTACAAGTGAACTCAGTCATGTGTATCATGATTGAGGGGAGTTTGACCAGCTGTTTTAAGTAGGTCAGACCTCTTCAATCATGGTATCCATGGTGGGGTCCTCTGGCATGGTTTATGAAAAATTATATTTTTTTATTATTTGTTTTGTGTTATATTATCTCATAATGCCATTGATTTACCTGACAAGTTGTGGTTTATTTTACATCCTTATATAACTACCTTGTTTGACATTGTCTCTTATGCTTTCATGTTTCAATTCACTCATGAAATGTTGGTTCGTGTTAATTTATCATTAGTTTTTTAATTTCTTGATTTTGTTTACAAGTGAACTCAGTCATGTGTATCATGGTTGAGGGGAGTTTGACCAGCTGTTTTAAGTAGGTCAGACCTCTTCAATCATGGTATCCATGGTGGGGTCCTCTGGCATGGTTTATGAAAAATTGTATTTTTATATTATTTGTTTTGTGTTATATTATCTCATAATGCCATTGGTTTATCTGACAGTTGTGGTTTATTTAACATCCTGATATAACTACCTTGTTTGACATGGTCTCTTATGCTTTCATGTTTCAATTCACTCATGAAATGTTGGTTCGTGTTAATTTATCACTAGTTTATGAATTTCTTGATTTTGTTTACAAGTGAACTCAGTCATGTGTATCACGATTGAGGGGAGTTTGACCAGCTGTTTTAAGTAGGTCAGACCTTTTCAGTCGTGGTATCCATGGCGGGGTCCTCTGGCATGGTTTATGAAAAATTTTAATTTTATATTATTTGTTTTGTGTTATTATTATCTCATAATGCCATTGGTTTACCTGACAAGTTGTGGTTTATTTTACATCCTTATATAACTACTTTGTTTGACATGGTCTCTTATGCTTTCATGTTTCAATTCACTCATGAAATGTTGGTTTGTGTTAATTTATCATTAGTTTATTAATTGCTTTGATTTTGTTTACAATGAACTCAGTCATGGGTAGCATGATTGACGGGAGTTTGACCAGCTGTTTTAAGTAGGTCAGACCTTTTCAATCATGGTATCCATGGCAGGGTTCTATGGCATGGTTGATGAAAAATTTTATTTTATATTATTTGATTTGTGTCATATTATCTCATACTGCCATTGGTTTCAGGATTGATTGATGATTGTCCTGCTGTTTTATGTATGTCATGGTATCCAGAGTTTTGTCACATTTAAATTATTTTGTGATTTTGTGATATTGTGAGCTTAGAGCAATCCTTCATTTTTCATCACTTGGATTGCTCATCCATAATCTCTGTAAATTATATTATTTTGGATTATATTAGTACTTTAGTCCAAATTGGTTTACATTATTTGTTTGTTTGGTTTTTCTTTTTTTTGTAATATTTTTGGTGATAACAATAGTGTTTAATATATTTATATTTTCTTATATATGGTCAATTCCAAGCAACCTCGCCCAAATTGTCAAAATTTAAAAATCAAGTCAAGTATGTGATTTTGGTCTCATATTGTAGCTAAAAAGCTATATTTTCTGAAAACGTACTTTTTTTAGGAGGAAATGGTGTCCATTGTTAGAAAAACATCATAATTTGCATAAATTTGCATATTCTTGACTGGTAAAAGCAGCAAAACTAAAAACACAGCAACTGCTCTGTACTGTAAAATTTTGGAAACAAATTATGCATGTGAATATAAAGTTTATAAGTAGCTCAAAATATAAACACCAGAAATTTTCAAATTTTATAACGTGTAACCGTCAGCATTGTTTGAGTACCAATTTTACGATTAAAAGCATCATTCCGCAACGCAAAAGTATCATTTATTACCACTGCAATTTTAAAATAAGATTGATTTTCATTGAAACTAGAATGCAAAGCAAATTTATTCATCCCTATCCAATGACCTAAAAATAATTTTCAAAAAGTCTAGTTTGCGGCGGTAACGACCAATTAAAGTTGCATCATTCCATACGCTATGGAATGATGCATAATCTCATAATGTGCCCGTTTGAAAAAAAAATATTCACAATTTTGGGTTAGAACTTTCTGAAATGCATTGCACAGAATTATCTTTACAGTAATTGATGTTTCAGCATTGCCTGAACCATTGTAAGTGACATAACTCCACAAAACCCCTGCATCATTCCAAGAACGCCATAAGGATTCATGGATTGCAAGGATTTTTTCTTTAAATTTACGATAAAATAAAAACAGTGATGATTATTTCTTGATAGATGGTGATAGTTGTTATGTTACATCCTATGGCTAACACCCAGTGCTAAATTTCACTTCCAAGAATTTTAGACTAGCAAAATGTTGACATAATTTTAGTTTCAAAATGTGACCATGCAACACAAGTTATCTGATTTTAAAAAATCGGTGATAAATATTTTTGGATAAATATTGATATTTGTCAGCTAACATAAGTAGCCAAGTATATAAAACACAATTTACTCAAATTTATTGATCTATTTATTTTTATTTTCAAACATGGACTGCTTTTCATTTTCTATGGGATTTTACACACAGCATCATTCCGCACCGCTCCTTGCATCATTCCGCAACAGGACCTAGTGTCGGAAAATTTGGCATAAAGAGACGATGCCCAAATTTTTTTTAAATCGATACTGACAATTGTCAGTTTACATCCTAAGCTTTAGATTAAGTGGCAAATTTAATATCTCAGATTACTAAACTCACAGAGTTTGTCTAAAATGTTTTAGTGCACAAAATACTGGTCCCATGCGCATCATTCCGCAACGCGAACTTTGCATATGCAAATTAGGAAATTAGGTGGTTTGGAAAAGTTTCTCCTACCTTAATCATTCACTGACCAAAAATACTTTAACATTATGCTATTCACCTTGTGCTGTTAATACATATTTGGCTGCTGCATCAAAAAGAAATTCGTACAAAGGCAGTTTGCATCATTCCGCAACGCTTGGAATTGCCCATATATTATGTCAAGTGCACAAAATTGTTGTATTATTTGTTCCAACTGTATTAATATAAATGATATAAGTTTTTCTTGTACAATATGTAACTCATTTGCTCATGATGAATGCATTAGAAGTGATAGACAAGACCTAGCTTCAAATTACTGGAATTGTAGGGCATGTATTATTCGAACTAGTTTCCCCGGGGGGGGGCACTTCAATTTGAAATGGATATAGGTGTAGGGCTGGCGCTTTCGCACTAAGGGGCATTCGGTGAGAGCAACATGTAAAAATATGGGGTCATTGGGTGAGAGCATGATTTTTGGCATTCGGTGAAAGCAAAATGTAAAAAATATGGGGTCATTGGGTGAGAACATGACCTTTTTTTTAAATGGAATCTTTGGGCAAGACCAAAACAGCACCACAAAAACCTCGAAAATCAAATTTCTAGTTCTAAATGGCTTCAAATTTCTTTATTTTTTCAAAATAAGTAACAAAATCAGTGATAAATGAAAGTTGCTGTTCAAATTGAACTTATAAGGGTCTTTGGGTGACAGATCAAATGGAAAAATAAGGGTCTTCGGGTGACAGAGCTGGAGCGAAGCATGTGTTCGTAAAAAATATGGGGTCTTTGGGTGACAGCGATGCTGAAAAAGGGGTCTTAATAGCCCTACATACGCGCCACCTCCAAAGTTGAGTGCCCCCGGGAGTTTCCCATTCAACCATTTCAATAATGATGATGACTTCAATAATGCTATTCAAGGCTTTGATTCAATTGTTGAGCATGATCAAATTGATATTGATATCACTAATAACTTTGATCACCTCTGCTTTAATCCACTTGGACAAGATGATGATTTTAATGCGGCTAGTTGTGATATAGATTATGTTTGTAAGTACTTTACATCTGACAGCTTTAACACAAATGTAAATAACAACTTGATTAACAATGGTATATCAATGTTCCAGTTGAACATCAATAGTATGAACAAAAATTTTGATGAATTGAAATCTCTCCTGCAAGTATGCAAACATCGTTTTTCAATAATTGCTGTGACTGAAACATACTTTAAATGTACCCCACCTGAATACTATAAGCTTCCTGGTTATGAATTTGTTTATAAAAACAGAGAAGGTATGCAAGGGTGGTGTAGGTATGTATGTGAGTAATGATATCAAATATAAGATCAGATCTGATTTAAATGAAATTCATTCATCATCATTTGAATCATTTTTCGTTGAAATCGAGGATGAAAAGAGTAAGAACATCATTGTGGGAGTTATCTATAGACCACCAACATCAGGAAATAGTATTGAGCTTTTTAACTCTGATTTTGATTATGTTCTAAACAAACTCAGCTCAGCTGAGAACAAAATCAGCTATCTCTTGGGTGATTACAATATTGATTTGCTTAAAGAAAAGAGCAATAAACATATTAGTGATTACTTGAGTATGATCTATTCTTATGGTTTTTACCCAACAATAGATAAACCGACTCAGTATTACGAGAACATCTGCAACTATTATTGACAATATTATTACGAATAATTGTTGGGCCAATCACCAATCTGGAATCTTTGTAGTTGATATCAGTGATCATTTCCCCATTTTTACTAATACTAATATAATAATAAATGGAAATAATGCTACGCCTAATAAAACTCAAACTGTATATAAAAGACAAGTTACGGATGATAATATAAATTTGTTATTAAAAAGACTTTCATTAGTTAATTGGAATGTCGTACTAACTGACGAGGTGGATGCAATGTATACTAATTTCATATCTAAATTCAATGACTTGTATGATGAATGCATACCAAATAAAAAAATTAATCGTAAAAAAAATCAAGAACCACATTCTCCATGGATAACAAAAGGACTCTTAAAATCAATTAACCATAAAAATAAATTGTATAAATCGTTTCTGAAACATCGTGACGACTGCCAAGCAAGATCGGTATAAAATTTACAGAAATAAATTAAATTCACTCCTCAGGAAAGCCAAAAAAAGTTACTTCACAAATAAACTAAATAAATACAGAAACAATATGAGGAACACCTGGAAAATACTTAAAAATATTCTGAATAAAAATAAAAGTTCAAACTTCACCACCAAATTTCGTGATAATAATAAAGTATACACAGATCCAAATGACATTGCAAATGGCTTTAATGATTACTTTGTTAACATAGGTCCAAAATTGGCTTCTTCAATTGAATGTATTCCAGGTATTGATTACTCGCATTATCTGTCAATGAGTAAAATCAGTCATGACAACAGTATGTTTTTTACACCTATCACTGAGCATGAAATCCTAAGAATTATCAATGGATTGGACTCTAACAAAAGTCCAGGGCATGATGGACTTGGTTCATTTATAATAAAAAAAGTTGCTCCAGTGATAGTAAAACCACTTCAGATAATTTTTAACGAGTCTATTTGTACTGGTAAAATACCTGACAGTTTTAAAGTAGCGAAGGTAATTCCACTATATAAGAAGGATGATAATGACTTGTTTTTGAATTATCGACCAGTATCTGTTTTACCAATTTTCTCAAAGATTCTGGAACGACTTGTCTTTAACAGGTGCATGTCATACTTAGATCATCATCGCATTTTATACAAACGTCAGTATGGTTTTAGGAAAAACCACAGCACATATATGGCAGTGATTGACTTGGTTAACAAAATTACTGAAGCTGTTGACAATGACTATTTTACAGCAGGTGTCTTTTTAGATTTATCAAAAGCATTTGATACTATAGACCATACAACTATGGTTTTAGAGGTATTACACACAAATGGTTTGAGGATTATTTGAGTAATAGAAAACAATATGTTTATTATAATGGTGTTTCATCTCAACAGCAAAATCTTACTTGCGGTGTGCCACAGGGTTCAATACTGGGTCCACTGCTTTTCATCATTTACGTTAACGATATTCACTTAATTACTGATTCACTTGATGTGATTTCATTTGCTGATGACACCAATTTATTTTACTCTCACAATCAGTTTAATGTTGTTGAGGAGGTTTTCAACAAAGAGCTTATTAATGTGAATAGATGGTTCCAGGTAAATAAATTATCTGTCAATGCTAAAAAACTAATTATATGTTACTCGGTACCAAGAAGAACACAAAACCCGAGTACAACTTGTTACTCTTTCTTGATTCTGACAGGCACTCTACAGCAAGAACACCGCTTGAAAGAGTGCCAAGCACTAAGTTTCTAGGTCTACAAATCGACCAGAATATCACTTGGAGAGAACATATTGATAATATTGTAAAAACATGTTCAAGAAATGTAGGTATCATTAATAAATTAAAAAACTTCCTCCCACATGAGGCGTTACATACATTGTATTGTTCGTTGATATTACCGTATATCAACTATGGTATTTTAGCTTGGGGATGTGCATGTTCATCATACATAAATGATCTTTTTAAAATTCAAAAGAGGGCACTTCAGTATTATAAGTGCAAGTGATTATAGAAGTAGCACTAATCCCTTACTGATTAGGTATAATACTTTAAGTGTCAGGGATATGTATACATTTGAACTTGGTTTATTTATGTACAAGCATGAAAATGGATTTTTACCAAGTGTTTTTGATGATTTGTTTGTAAAACAGTCTAAAATCCATGACTTAAACACCAGAAATAAAGATCGTCTGAGGCTTCCTTTTATCAAAAGAGCTTTCTGTGAAAAATCCATCAAATATGCAGCTACTAAGTTATGGAATAATGTTGATAACAGCATTAAAAGTTCATCATCGATTAATCAATTCCGCCATGTATTTAAAAAACATCTTATGCAAAGTTACTATTAACTCTTATTGTATCTGGTTTATATGACCACATTGGATATTTATATTGTATATTACTTATTTGTGTTGTGCATTTTCTTATTTTCTTATTTACTATTGTTAACTGTTATTTTTTCATGTATTTAGGTTAATTCATATCAAGATATGACAGCTTACTGTTACTTCATTGAAGTGACAGTCTGCTGCCATGTCAAATGATGAATTAACCAATCAAGGGATCACAGATTTTCAGGCCTCTCCTTGGCCTTTCCTGTGATTCCTTCACTCTCACTTATATTATGATTTTGTATGTATTCTAGCTTTTTGTAATTTGATGAGTGAAAAATAATAAATGAATGAATGAATGAATGAATGAATGAAACATTCACAGAAATTCACAAATTAATATGAAAACCCAAAAATTTGTATCTGTCAGATGTCATATTTGGAAAAGCAACATATAAGCAGGGCCCTGACACTCAGTTCAGAAGTATGTTACTGCGTGGAAGCGGCCATTGACCCTGTAATCGCGTATCCTGGAACTACCGGCCGCGTAGGCGCACTGCATGCTGTTACGAGTCCCACTTGACTCAAGGCCAAAATCACCTTTTACCCGAACTCACACGAATGCACAACACAAATACACTGTTTGATTAAGCTAACATAATCTAAGTCTTTAATTGAAAACAAAGTATGCTTGGTACATATAACAACAATTACAATAAAATCACACAATCAGTTTTATTATATCGGTACTTAACCAGCGGTCTTCTTGTTGGTGATTCTAGAGTTCTTGCAGTGTTCTGGACGACTGATGTAATATATCCTTATTCACTTGTCCTGCGAAAATCAGAGAAGTCCATAGTACACTTGCATTTATAAATCCTCATGTATAAAATCCTCATACTGAAAATGATGATGCTTCCTCCAATCTCCTTTGCGCTGCTATCTCCACAAATATATCTCCGTGCGCTGCTTTCTCCACGAATGTATCTCCTTGCGCTGCTTTCTCCAAAAATGGTGTTTCTTTCACCAATCACTCTTTTTCCAGGGAACAGGTTTCTTTAACACAGCTCCACTGGTTTTTGACAGATGCGTGGCCTTCACAAACCCAGCAAACTCCAGCAATTTGACAGAAGAACTTTTAATCCTTTGATGAGGAAGAGCACTTTTGTGTGCTCGCTGTCTTCTTCGTTGCTGTATTAAAATTAGCTCAATTATTGGCTATATAAACTGGTTAAAATGTACTTCTTTTTTGAAGCACGAAGACCATCACACACATGTGGAGTTTCTCAATCTCCCACGGCATTCTGTAAAGTCCCAACAAAAGCCTTCAGCTTTTTATATCAGTACTCATGCAAAAAACCCATCATCTACACTACGCAAAAAAAGTTTCTTTATGGTTAGGAAATTTACCCACTATTAAAATCTAGCGTCTAATTTTGTACGCTTGCTAAATAATCGCATGCGGGTGATTGTCCCATGATTTTAACACCTCAATCACTACTCTACGTCACTCGTGAGAAAAGATATGAAAGTTTAAGTAACACGAGGTCGAAAAATGAAAATTGCAAAAAGGCCTATTCAAGTTTTCAGCATAAAAGAAAACAAAAAACAACAAACATGCAGATAACATTTTTTTTGTTTAATTGCTGAGCACATTTCAGGCATCATACTGCCGCTTCCAACTTTACTTGAGATTAATCTCTTTCTTTACCAGTCTTTCAATACTTTGTGTGTCCACCATTGGCTTCCCTTACAGCAGCCACGCGGCGTCTCATGCTCCTAATGAGGCGTCGAATGTTACCTTGCTCAACCCGCTCCACTCGTTGATAACGATGCGATTTAATCCCACCAGAGTTGTATCTGCCTTTATCTTCTTGTTGACTCGTCTCTTGTGCTGATCCCAAAGGTTCTCCAAGGAGTTCAGATCAGGACTTCTGGAAGGCCACTCAAGTATCTCAATTCCTTCTGCTTCCAGGAATGCAGCTGTAATCATGACCTGTTTTGAATCCCTTTTCCAAATCCATCTCTCAAAACGTAAATGTCTTAGTACCCACTCACCTTAGCCTTTGATCATTCATCTGCACAATAAGCAAAGGAATATCCAACATGCATCAATTAAAATGCTTTAAATTAAAATTGAAAATACGGGAATAATGAAACCGTCTTGGATCTGTAAATCAGCTCTAAAACCATTGAATAGGCTTCTTTGCAATTTTCATTTTTCAACCTCGTGTTACTTAAACATTCATATCTTTTCTCAGGAGTGTCGTAGGGTAGTGATTGAGGTGTCAAAATACGCAGGACAATCACCCGCATGCGATTAATTAGCAAACGTACAAAATTGGTCGCTAGATTTTAATAGTGGGTAAATTTCCTAACCATAAAGAAACTTTTTTTGCGTAGTTTATTAATAAACCATTACTTCAATCACATTTTCACAACATTGCTGCAATCTTGGGATTTCCCAAGATTAATTATACACATTCACCTTTCACATTACATCACTTCCTGGGTTTTTTCCTGACTATGGTGCAATATACTGAACTGGGAATTTCCAAGTTCCAAACATAGATCTGACTTTGTTTACAATAATTTGGGGGAATTCCAAAGTACAAGGGGGTTTCCCATCTCATGAAATACTTTCAGCTTGTAAACAAAGTTAAATAATTTAATTAAATCAAATTACTCAGGGCACATCACAATGCGCCCTATACGCGTTATTGATCGCGTTAGACGCTTGTGCTGGCGACGCGTTCATTAGCACCCCAGCACCCATTAGCACACCATGGCAACGCCCATATTATGTGTGCCAATTTGTGGTTCGCAGGATCTTTTCTTCAGGCTCTGTAGAGTGCAAATTTAGCCGGTGCGATTTTAGAGTCTACCGTGTGATATAAGTGACTATTATGCAATAGAAGTGTTTTATTATGAAATAACCCGATTGTCAATCGCTGTAAAAAAAGGGAAAAACTAGTAATTTGTTTGGCATTTTAGCTCACATTTTTGCAAAAACAATCAAATCCTATGGGGGACTCCCTCAAGCTCCTCCAGAATGGCCAATAGAATTGCATTTGCCTTCAAATTTAGGCGAGTTGATAAGTAATAAAAATGATTAGTCTAATGCAGAGTGTCTAAAGTAATTTGTGTGAAGTGAGCGGTACAGCAGAGGTGTCCAAGGGCGCCCAAGGAGTGAAGCCCCGGTTGTGGTCCAGGACTGAGCCCCCTTGATGCTACTGCATTTTAGATATTTTAAGTGGCATAGGACGGCTCTCTTTGGGCATAATATTTAATATTTCTTATATTTATTTATCATGTTAAAAAAAAAGCAATTTACACTAAAATGTGTTGCTTTTTTCTTTACATGCAATCATGCATGAATAATTGTTTATATCAGTTTTTCTCCTTGGTTTTTCTTTGTTTTGTTTATAGTTTTTGTCTTTTACTTTATTTTTACAATAAAGTGTTTTTTCAACTTCTTTGTTACTAGGGGGGTATATTAATTATAAATCAACAATTATTACTAAAAAAATAGTTAAAATCACAGCCTCAAATTTTCTTTCTTGAACTTTATCACAATAAATTTGTTCAGTTGGTTTAATTTTCCAGTAATAACTCTACATACCCAATGCGATTAATGCACTTGTAGGCTGTTGTTTAGGATCATTATTCCAGCATTGCTGCATGATATCTGACAGATCTTTGGGACAGCTTTTGGGTAAGGATGGCTTGGCTCCATTGCCAACTTCAAAGACCACCCGGTGCCATTCCAAGTCTTCAAATGGTGGTTTCCTTGTGCAGATGGCTAGTAGCAACATCCCATATGCCCATATATCAGCTGGCTTGGAGTATATAGCCCTTCCACGTTCATTTCCCACATGAATTTCTGGTGCCATGTAGCGATAGGTTCCCTTCTGGCTGGATGTTGTCTGGGACTCTTCTATCTCACGCGCAAGACCAAAATCACACAATTTCAAGAGGTTGTCTTGAAAGAGAAGGCAGTTTTGAGGCTTGATGTCCCTGTGCAGGAAGTTCTGTCCATGGAGATATGTGATTGCAAGTGCCGATTCTTTTGCCCACTTTTTCTGCAGCTGATATGGAAGAGGCTTTGATGGATCTTTGAGGTAATCATGCAGTGAACCATTAGGTGCATATTCCATTAGAATAAGTTTAACACTTGGGATTTCACAAATTCCAAGCAAGTTAACTATATGTGGATGATGTAGTTTGCTCATGACTTCAGCTTCTTTCTTTGCTAATTTATAAAGTACTGTTTTGCTTGCAGCTTCTTTGTATCCTTTGTAGGGCTTTTTAAATGAGACTCGGCTGACAGACCCAAATCCACCTTCTCCTATGCATTCATGGAAGTCAATATTACTAGCATCCAGTTTATCAACTGAAGCACCCATTTTGATATATCTGTGAGATGAATAAAAAGACAAATGATTCATACAATCAGTAGCGTAGCCAGGATTTAAGGGGCTACTACACCCCTGCTCAATTTTGTGCCTATTTTTGCATTTTTCTCCAAAAATATAGCGCATTGGTGACAAATAAAATATGTATATTATAGGGGCAAGGACTACAACTACTGCACTGGAAATTCTATTTCAACACAGACAACAGTTGTGGAGTTACAGTCAAAAATGAAGGAAAACTAATATTTGATCAATAAATCAATAACTACTTGCCTTGAGTTGCTGATTTTTCTGTGCAGTAGTTGCAGTCCTTGCCCCTATAAGATACATATCTTACTTGTTACCAATGCGCTTTTTGAGAAAAATGCAAAAATAGGCACAAAATTTGCCAGGGGTGTAGTACCTCCTTAAATGTGTGGGGCAATAGTGTACAGTATAATCTGTATTTCTACCACACATTGACTCCATCAGTCCACAATGTTATTAATAGTAGTGCATTGGAAAAGACCCTTTGTACTGGAAAAACCCTGCGATCATATTAATGTTGAATATATCAGTGCGGGTATCAGTGTATGTACAACTGCATGCTTAGCTAGCTAACAATTATTATATAGATTTTTCTTCAATATGTGTTCATATACATGCACTCAAATGCAAGATTTGTGGCTGTGAGAGCAGGAATATGTATAAATAATATTAATAAATAGATACTTCTTACCTCTGCGTATAAAATCTGGATAACTAGTGTGTGATATATGACATGTAATTGTACTAGATTGACTCATTCAGTCTACAATTTATAGTGGTGCATTGTGTTTTAACCATGCATGTTAATTGCTATTGTACAGTGTTGTGGTATCATTTTTAATTATTGCTCAATAAATGGTGTGATATATTCGAATTACCCTTGTCTGAAAAAACCCAGCGATCACAATATGCATATCAGTGTATGTACACCCACCCCTACATTCGATATGTCATAAGTTCAAGTATATGTCCAGTGTACATATCCCAAGGGGGCCACTCATATATGAAAGTTGTAAGCATCCACGTGAAAGAAAACACAGATTTAGGGTGGTTTTGAAAAGCAAAACGAGGATCCGCGAATAGGGTCTCAAAACACTCATTTTAGTAAAAGAAGGGGTGTTTTTTTTAAGGATGATCCTCGCTTAGGGTAAAATTTTTAAAATTACCCAATTAACGGACATTAGTGGTGACATATTTAACAAATTATTCGGCACAAAAGAGTGGTTTCTGAGCAATTTTACCAACCAGATTTTAAAAAAAAATCGGAGCCGACTTCAACAGTGCCAATTTTAAACTTACCGATATCACTGTACCGACACAAGCAATGTCTATCCTTGTTTAGGGGCAAATTTCTAACCAATTCCTCACTTAGGGTGTTTTTATAATATCTATTGTTTTGGCAAATTTTCGACATCCCAGCTTAGGGTCATTTTTGAAAGTCAATTCACGCGGATGCTTACAACTTTTATACATGAGTGATCCCCCCGGGTACATATGCAGTATAGTATACATACACACCAATATTCATGCTATTCAGGCCTGGGAATTCCCATTAACAAAACTTTTATACATGAATGATCCCCGGTACATATGCAGTATAGTATACATACACACCAATATTCATGCTATTCAGGCCTGGGAATTCCCATTAACAAAACTTTTATACATGAATGATCCCCCGGGTACATATGCAGTATAGTATACATACACACCAATATTCATGCTATTCAGGCCTGGGAATTCCCATTAACAAAACTTTTATACATGAATGATCCCCCGGGTACATATGCAGTATAGGATACATACACATCAATATTCATGCTATTCAGGCCTGGGAATTCCCATTAACAAAACCAAAACTTTTACTTGACAGTTTCGCCTATCACGGTCGATAGTTATCATCAGAATGACGCTTGTTGTTCCTTCTTGTTGGATGGATCAGGACTGAATGTACAGGGTGTGTCAGTAAGGAAAGGATCATTATACATGACTTTGGAAGTGGGTCCCCTCATCTCTTTTCATGACAAATTAGGTCATTATCTTCTGTGTATCCAAATGGATTCTTTGATGAATCTATAGTTTTTGTATTAAACTCCTTGCATTCACATTATTTTGTTTGTTTGTTTGTTTTAGATTGTCCATATTTTGACTTGATATGATGTGATATATATAATTGTATTAAAATATACAAACATGCATGTTTGGAGTCACATGTACATGAAAGGAACATGCACAGATTCTATGGGGTCATATAAGTCAACTAACATTTGTAAAATGTTCTTATTTTGACTATGATGATGCGACACATCCCATAATGTCTAGAGTCTCATGAGCTATGGGTGGGGACATTCAGATTATATATGGGGGGGTCAACTGACATTTGCAAAGTGTTCTTATTTGAACTATTGTGATGTGACACATCCAAAATGTGTAGAGTCACATGAGCTATGGATGTTGACATTAAAGGGACATTCATTCATCCATTTTGGTAGTCAACTGATATATTCAAACTATCCATGTTCAATATCGCATGATTGGTCGCTAGCGGTATTCCCTTAATCAGCTATTCGATTTTTTCCAGGGAAATAAAAATGAAAGATAATGTTAAAATTGTATTTTGTTTTCAAATTTAAGAGAAGAAAATGTGACACAGATGGAATTAAAAAGTGATGGTTATGAATGAGGTTATAATGACTTTGCATCACTTTTTTAAATTTATTTATTCATTTATTGGGTATTATGAAATATCTAAACATCTAAATGGGTATTGTGAAATATCTAAACCTTGGAATATCTTAACCTTGGAATATCCCTCAGGGCTGCACCTCTTGGTATATACCTTGGTACGAAAGCACAATTTTTAGATATTTCACAACAGCCTCAAAGTAAATGATCCGCAGTCATTAACCTCTAATTAACTTTTCTCTTTCTTTACACTTTATATTTCAGGGGTGTAGATGAGAACATGTTGAAACATTGCCATATAGTGAAAGACACACACAATAACATATGACAACATGACACATATAATTTAATTGTTTGACAGGTTTATTTTAATTGCAAAATAGTGGTGTCCCATCAAAAGCATGGCCCCAACAAATGTGATATTTAAAAAATTGTTTTTAACAATCATTTAGTTTTTTATTATTTGAAAGCCACAACTTAGTCTCTTATCTGCCCAAAAAACCCAGAGCTCACATTTTGATAAAACAGTTTTAACAATAACTGGTTGATTACACACGTACAAGGCATCACTCAGTGGATCATTTTTGTCTCCTTATGCACAACCATGTTTACATTCAAAATTATATCTTTAAAACTGTTTTTCATCAAATGAACTTCAGTTTGTTGCATACAATAGCTATTAAAAGCATGTGGTATTGCAAATGAAAACATTGAATGACTGTTTAAAACATGTTTTAATTAGCATTACATTTTCATAGCATTACATTTGTTGAGGCCCGCTTTTTGGGACACCCTGTATATATCTTTCCAGTTGAATACTCCTCTTTTACTTTGCAATCATTCAGTGATATTTCTTGTTTCATAACACTGGTAAGGTGGAGAGTAACATATTATGCACTATTAGTATTAGGCACCAAAACCAAATTTGTTTGATCTTTGGATAGACTGTCGATGCTGCTTCAATGCCGGGGGCAATCCAACTTTGGAGGTGATGCGTATGTAGAGCTGTTAATACCCTCTTTTTCAGCATTTTTTTCACCCAAAGACCCCATATTTTTTTACGAACACATGCTCTGTCACCTGAAGACCCCTATTTTTCCATTTGATCTGTCACCCAAAGACCCTTACAAGTTCAATTTGAACAGCAACTTTCATTTATCACTGATTTTGTTACTTATTTTGAAAAAACAAAGAAATTTGAAGCCATTTAGAACTAGAAATTCGATTTTCGAGGTTTCTGTGGCGCTGTTTTGGTTCTCACCCAAAGATTCCATTTAAAAAAAATGTCATGTTCTCACCCAATGACCCCATATTTTTTACATTTTGCTCTCACCGAATGCCCCTTAGTGCGAAAGTGCCAGCCCTACACCTATATCCGTTTCAAATGGAAGGGCCCCCCCCCCCCCGGCTTCAATGATGCTTGTTATTAATATTATTGAACTAACAATTAATGAGAATGCTAAATCTATATTGGTGAATATCAATACATACTAAGAACAATAGTCAATTAATTGATTTCATAAATAATAAGGCTCAATAATGGTTTTGTTTTATTTACAAAAAAGTTAATAACTTCTCACAGCATCTTCAACAATATTAATGGTTTTCTTGTATTTACAAATAATTGATCACACCATCTCCAACAATAATAGTTTTTTTTATTTGCAAAATATTGAATAATTTAAATTTTCTCACACTATCTCCAACAATAATGGTTTTCTTTTATTTAGAAAAGGTTGAATAATTTTGCACACTATCTCCAACATTAACAGTTGTGTTTTTTTTTTATCATAGACTGTAGAAAAGATCTTGCCAATAGGCTGATCTCTCCAACAGTACGGGTTTTCTTATATTTGCAAGAAAAGATCTTTACAATACATGGATCCTGGGTGTCTATACTAGATGTCAGTTTGACCGAAATTCTTTCCTACAAAACAAGGTAATGGGCATATTGCATAACGATAGATACAGCTGCGGCTAATCCATCTCCTTTGTTATTCAATATGCGTATTGTATTGTGGGAAGGAATTTTGGTCAAACTGACTTCTGGTAGACACTTGGACATACGTGACATAATCAAGGGGAATGAGTCGGATGTCACTAATAATATTGTTTTTGAGATATTGGCAAAAACGGTGCTTAAAAATTCTTTTGTTTTATATTGATCAGCCATTAAATTGCTCCTTACTTGGTAACCAGATGTCCGATTTTAATGGGGTTTGCACCAAAATGTAGCATTCGTAAACTGCCAAAAAATTATGTAAAAACTTTTAATTGAATATTACCGACATGTGACTTATTCTCCTTGATCATGTCACATATTGAATATACTCTTTCACTGGACCGAAACAAGAAAAAATCTTTCTGTGTAAGACAAGCTCTGTGCGGTGGATTGTACCCTCTGATATAGGCTGGGTGTGTGCTTGGCACTGCTTGCTGTTGCTGTCACGACTCTCATATTCTGGGCTTGCAACAATGAGCATAGCGGGTCGCTATGCTAGCATAGAGCTAGTCCTACTTTTGTGTGCAAAAACAGGTCATTTTGCCATATGATTACTACGTAAAGTGTGTGTGAAACCAATTGAAGCAAAATAAACCAAACTTCATGTTGTAATAAGCTCTGCAAATGCTTAGAGCATTATTTAGCTGAAACTGATATTGTGGTATGAATATTCTCTTTGTGATCTCTCCAGTCAATTGAAGTAAAATAATGGGTGCACCTAGACAAAATTGGAACACCAATGTTTTTGCTTGCTCCTGAACAACATAAAGAAGGAATCTATGGAAAAAATGCTAATTTGCACAAGACAAAAATGGCCGCTAAATCAAATTTCAAAATTTGGCAGATATGGATAAAAACCATCTAATTATATCCTTTCATTATTGGGATTTAGAAAAAGTATAGTTTTAGGCATGAATGTGAAGGTCAAAATTTGGTACCCACCATTGTCCACCAAAAATGCTCCGATTTTGTTCCAAGTGGTCTCAAATTATTCTGCTTGGAAAAACATTTAAACCAAAGAATAATATAATATTTTGAACTACAATCTAGGCAACTGGACTTACGTTTTTGAGTGGGAAATGTTCACGTTCTATCCTGAATAGGGGAGGTGGCCTACGTCACAACTTGGCCAGGGCCTACAGTTCAGTGATCAGGAAGATACCTCCCAGGTTGAACTAGAAGGTGACCTGTGATACAACAACATCCGCTTCCAGAGTTCGAATTCAGTCAATTTTTTTGCATAGCTGTTTGTGCTATGCAAAACACGTACATGTTTGTATAGCAGTTTCCAAATTTTGCATCGCAGTTATTTTGCTATGCCAAAAAAAATGTGTAGCATTTGGCGATGCAATATTTGTGTTTTCGTAGCGAATCTACAACTTCTGTCATTGTCATCAAATCTTGGCTATCACTGCCGCCAATAAGTATTTGCGCATCACACAAATTTCCCAAGAAGTCAAAATTTACGTGTAATATTGCCTTTGACATTTCCCTCATTAATTATTCATGAGCTCATTATCGCGACGTAACGCTATGGGCATTTTCCAGGGAGAGAAAGTGGGTATTTTGAAACCGATGCTCAGTAAACATATAAACAATTTTTTATGCGCAGTTGGCATATACAGCTTCAGGGGGTATTGAAACTACTTGAAAACATCTCCTAGCAATGGTCAGAGGTCAGGTTTTTTGCTGATAGCCGTTGATTTGACAGACGTAATTTTGCTCTTGCAAGAGCTTGACAGATTCGGGAACCACCAAAATTACCTGGGGCTTTACATTGCTAGCTTGAGGGATATCCCCACATGCTTTGTGTCAAAATGCCAAAAAAATGTGATGTGGAATTTGGCTCGAAAATCGCGATGCGTTGGGGAACTTTTGAGGTAAATACGACATGGAATTTAGCTCAAATTTATGTATAGCACTTTGCATTTTGGAAAAGTGTATAGCAGTTGATGTAAATTGCATCGCATCCGCTTCACAGGTCAATGAACTTTTACCGCCAGAAGATCAGTCAGGCTGACGATGCGTTCAGGATAGAACATGAAAATTTCCCACTCAAAAACGTAAGTCCAGTTGCCTAGATTGTAGTTCAAAATATTATATTATTTACTACCTGGATGAATGATAATCTTCACAAACGTAAACCAAAGAATAGTTTACCATATTCACAGATTCTCAATCTGTGCCATATCTCAGGTGTTTTGTTACCAGGGTAACAGGGCAAAAAATTCACAGCCCATTGAATCATGTTCACCATTTTTGTGTTGTTACCCAGGTAACAAAACATGAGACATGCATTGGCAGCATAGGCACTGTAATTATTAGCAATTGTTTTTTTTTGCCTAAAAAAGCCTCATCTGATTGGGTCAAAATTAAAATGTGAGATCTATCTGATGCTGCCCTGTCTGACATTGAAAACTAACATTACGAGGGGAGGTCAGCAAGTAATGAAAGTTGACCTTTGACCCCATATATTGAATATTTGGATGGAATTTCTTTATGATCACATAAAGATTGTACCTTTGTCTTTCAAACCATATATGTGCATTATGATACCATATACTTGATTACGTAACAGTATCAGCATAAAGTCAATAGACTAGGGACACTGCCAAATCACACGAAAAGCCGGGCCTTTTAAATTACAGCAAAAAAAGGCATGTGTTTCAAACGTCAGAGAACAGCAAAAGTACATGGTGCATATGGCTAGTTTTGGCAGGAATAAAAACTAGGTCCCGGGTTTGCCTTTGGTATAATATGAGACTTGCCATTAAACTTTGAACTTCAACAACTTTAGGACTTAAAGGGAAGCAACTTTATTCTGCAAAACTGGCGAAAATGAAAAAGCAGTTATTACAAATGACATTAATTATCTCCAAAATGAAACAGATTAAATTATAATGACTGGTCAAATGTGAGACTCGTACTCAGTACAATGATTACTGATGCAAATCAAACAACCATCTGCCCATGCGTAGGTGGGATGACCGATAGAACATGCTGGAAATATATGAAAATTGCAAAATTTCATGTAAATAGGGCTTAAAATATTACAAAATGCTATGTAAACAGAAATATAATATTCATGTAATTTGGTATGGATCTCAACCTCATAAGAACTACTACTTTTTGTACAAATGTAACAATAGTAGAATAATAGTTATATTTTAATCACGGTTTCACAAATGTTTAAAGAGACTCATGTTTTAATGTTTGGGGATTAGTCAACAGAACTGGCAAAAAAAATCATGTTTGCTGTTGTTGGCAATATCAAAATGCTTATGGAAAGAAAACCATTGTTTTTGTCAAAAATAACACATATTTGACCACACATTATAAATAAACTAAAACCTTTCCAGCTCGACAAAGATGGTTTTCACGGTTGTTTGATGGCATGTAAAGCGGAGTCATTTTTAAGAAAAGTTGAACGATGATGGCGCTATTTATATCTAAAATCTTGTTTGCATATTTACAAGGAGTAGACACTTGTAAAATGGTATTAGAACATCAGCAAACAGACTAACAAATGATGAGGGAATTTTCAACAACAAAAATTATCATGAAATGTAAGGTATAACTCATATTATTTGGACAATTTAAATTTAAAATAATGTAAATAGTGCCCTCAATTTGCACACAAATGTACAGTTTATAGAATTAAAATTACCACAAAAAGCAGAAAAAGATAAATAATTTGATATAGAAACGATAATCTATGTTAAAAAATGCTACAAAATATATGTGTATATGTGACCCCCGGGCACAACTGAGCCCTGAAGTCGCCAATCATCATATTTGAGATATTCAACCAAAATATTCTGCTTGAAATTAGCTTTAAAATGATGTATATCATGTCTATAGTACTTGACATTTAACTAGTGAAAATCAATAAAACAGTCAATAAATCCTTTGTTTCCTATTGTTTATTGTTAAGATCGATGGAGCATATCTCAATAGTGGCACTGGCGACATCCGGGCTCAGTTGTGCCGAGGGGTCACATATACCGTACATACTGTTTATTATTGTGATAGCTTTTGGTATTATTCAGGCCTAGAATTAAATATATTATAAAAAAAAAATTTTTAGAAAAATTAATAAATGATCACATCAAACAACCCTGTTTTATGAACTGGAGGTTTGTGTTCTACTACTTTTCCAAAAGGCAGCACTCTCCATACTTCAATTCTCGAGAAATTTGAAATGTACAACAAAACCTCATTTCAGCTTCTTCACAAAAACAACTCATTTTCAGCCAGTGACTGGTCTAACATTGATTTTATGCTAATGCTGTTACATGATCAAGTGTGTGATATAATTGTTACATGTATGTGTTGTTTGAAAGACAAAGGTAGGCCTACAGTGTTTATGTGATCATAGAGAAATGCCATGAAAATACTCCCTATGGGGTCACAAGTCAACTTTCATTACTTACTGTTACTGACCACCCCTCATATGTGGAAAAGAAATACACATCTATTTGTTATGGAAATGCTATGTTAAAGTTGGTTATGTTATGTAAGTTTTAGTACAGTCCCAGCAAACACAAAAATGTTAGAAACTTGTGGAAAATGAAGACCCAATTGAAGCCATTTGGTGGACCATTTTGTCACTATAATTGTATAAAATTTAGTATGAGAAAGCCTAAAATTTGCGAAAAAACGGCCCAGTTGAAGCCATTCGTGGATAGGTTTTGATTTTTATTTGATTAATTATTGCTTCATATGTACCCATAAAGTTGCACCACACAGGGGGTGTATGAGGGGATGTTCCCCCCTGAGAAGTGAGAAACTTTTGCAAAATGAAGACCTAATTGAAGCCATTTTGTGGACCATTTTGTCAGTATTATTGTGTCAAATTTTAGTTTGAAAAAGCCGAAAAAATACAATTTTTGAAATTGGAAATTTACAAAATGAAGGTACATTTGGTGCATCATTTTTACATTATATATCATTGCTTTTTAAAACAAAAAAGGGCCCGAACTCAATTTGCAAAATTTTAAATGTTACACTGACACTTTAGAGGCCTAAGATTCATAATTAAAGCATGCATGGATTGATGTTGAAGTCAGCATGGAGTCCATCTTAATATACTGACTTTGGTGACAAAATATGACGGGCCCTGCATGTCGGTGTGCCCGCAGTAATTTTCACATGCTTTTGGGCGGTGGACCGCCTTCAAGCAATGCCTAAAATAATCACAGGCCTATATATTATAGGGCCTACTTTTGATTGACCCGAGAGTGTGGTTTATTTACACATGGACCTTTTTAACTTTTTCCCTTCTCCTTTTCTCCCTTTTTCTCTTCTCTTTTGCTCCTTTTTTCTTCTTTCTCTTCTCTTCTCTTCTCTCCTTTCCTCTTTTTTTTTTGGAGGAGGGGGGCGCCCCCTGAATCCGTGCCTGGTGCACACACAGAATGTCTCTGGTAAAAGCACATGTGGCATTCATGATTGTACAGTTTAGCCTAACATGGAAATTTGCACAAAAATGATTGTGAGATGTTTGGTGGTTTTACTTCAGGCTGTATTTTAGAATTGATGTCTCATTAGCAACCACCAGTGATCCACCAGGTGTCATAGACAAATCCAAGGGAGAGTACAATCTTGTGGTTAGGCATTGCAAGAATTCACCTTTGGGACTGTAGGCATGAATGTGACCTGTGTTGTATTCACATCTTGACATTGCAACATAAATGTTATCATTGTGATCACACAGTATCCCATGTGATACTGACTGCCTACCTGTCATATCCTGAACTATTTTTGGTGTGAAGCTAAAAACCTCATTACCTGAGTAATCTGTTGCTACTACCTTACTGTAATCTGATGGATGGGAATGAATCAGGATTTGATTCTTGCTATTGACAACCATGCCTGAACCATAACCAAGTGAGCATTTGATCTTATTGACTACCGTACCATCTGGACATGTATGGATTGTGATGATATCCCTCTCCCTATCACCCACCAATAATTGCCCTTTTCTATCTATAGCAAGACACTTCCACTTGGGAGATGTGTTTGAATCAGGTGTGAAGCAGCGGAGGTATTTCCCTTCTGTAGTAAACACATGGACAAATCTACAGGAGACACTTGCAACAAAGATGTATCCTAAGGGTGATACACATATGTTACAAACATGGCCTATTGGCATATCAGTTGACCTCAGTTGCATTTTGCATTTGCCATCACCATCAAGCAGATAGAGTTCATCTGTACAAGACACGACCATATCCCCATTTGGACAGCAGGCAATACGATAACACCCAAGTTCTTTTCCTTGATGTTCAGGATGGATTTCTCTCTCCAATGACCAGCAAGCACCTAATGCTGTGGAAAGTGAAAGATTAAGATGTGTTGTTTACCTATAATCAATTCATTTATTTTTCTTTCAAAGTAATTAATGTTCAAATTGTTGTTATTGTTAATTGCATAAGGGCCATCTCACATCAGGGATGCAAATTGTGATTTCTTCCTCAGGAACAAGGTTTTAGGCTCACGATTTCCTCAATCAGACATACAATAGCTTTATGAGAATGCTAACATACCATGTTTTTAGAGAGACTTCATGTGTAAAGTCCTTTTCGCCTTTTTTTCTTTTACCCCGCCCCCATTTTCTCGTCAGGGGGTCTGCATAACATTGTTTTGTTGCATAAAGCACCCTTTCAAAGACTTGTTGACATAGTACATGGTAGTAACTAGTATCAGTCCAGGTCATCCTCTCCTCCCTGGCACTTTCTTCCGATTTCTTAGGATTGAGACACTAAATTTCCTAATTATGGCGCTTTCCATAAGGGACTGTTGCGTTATTGACCCGCAGAATTTTCCAGGTCGGACGATCAAGGTAGACTAATACATAATCGGGCCGTATTCTTTACATCATCGTCCCCTAGAATCACTGAAGAATGAAAAGGTCATTCATAAACCAGATAATTAAGATGAGCATCACGACCGCCCGCCGTGAGAATCGATCTTGTAAAGTGCCGGTACTCGATGCTATTGTTATAATTGAAATAACTTCTCAAAACCACTTATCACAAGGAAGCTGACCGCATGTAATAGCATTTCGCTGTCAAATGTTTGATTCTGATCCATGATTGCTGAATAGGCTGCAGGGTCTATGACTATTATAATAAAATAATTATACGAAACATTTTATTAAATTTTATCATTAATTTTATAATAAGTGTCATCGTTCGTTTCATTTTTTATTTTTTTTACTGACGCAATTGGTGTTATACCACGTAAAACACGGGGCAGAAATTGCTATCAATACATACATACAAAACTTTTTGATCAAACATTACTCGTTATAACATTTAATAAAAATTCCTTTAAAAAAGGAATGGGGCGCCCAATGTGAGCTTGGACGTGACGGTGAATTCCATGGTGTGTAGATTGGGTATTATAATGATTTTTCTAGGGAAGAGTAGAAGATGATCAAATGCAAGAGAAATGTGTTTGATTGGGGAAGGTGTATGACAGGACCGTTTTGGATGAAATAAATGGGATTGAAGCTTTCGTGTCAATTTGCGATTATGTGGGATGGGGGATTTCTGTTTTTGGGACCTATTGTAGTGTGGAGATTGCTTTGGATATTGAATATTGTTGAATTTCGTTATGCAGGGGTATATGATGAATAGTGCTTGGACGTGATATGGTGAATTCCATGGTGTGTAGATTTGGTATTATAATGATTTTTCTAGGGAAGAGTAGGAAATGATAAAATGCAAGAGAAATGTGTTTGATTGGGGAAGATGTATGACAGGACCGTTTTGGATGAAAAAAATGGGAATGAAGCTTTTGTGTCAATTTGCGATTATGTGGGATGGGGAAAAATTCTGTTTTTGGGACCTATTATAGTGAGGATATTGCTTTGGATATTGAATATTGTTGAATTTCGTTATGCAGGGGTATATGATGAATAGTATAGAAGACACAAATAAGTAAGCTCCCTGGCAAAATATGGGGGGTTGTCCCCACCCGGGATCTACGCCTATGTTGACCAATAGAAAACGTTAAGTTTTTATAAATGTATAACGTCTGTGATACATATACATCATCTACTTGCTAATACACTGAAAATCAAATAGAGATGAAGGATAAAGAGGAAGAGTCTTTCAAAATGACACAGTTCACGAATCAGGTGTATAGTCATTTGTTGTAACTTTCCATTTTCATATCTAACCTACTCTGCACTAAATCTTACAATAATTCGTGATTTGAGGCATAATGATACCTACATCCTGACTCTGACATATAGGCCTATAACTCCCCAGCAAACAAACTTTCCAAGTCAATTATACCATGCAAATAATAACATTTGGCCTACTAGAACTCTAATTAAGATAACATCTAATTAAGCAAACATTACTGGGTAGCATCAAGGTTTAAGAACTGTTCCCATGATAGATAAGCATGTTGTGGATCCTAGTGTATGGTCAAAGTATATGCCGTGTTGTTTCCATACGATTTGCCGCCCAATTGTGCCACCATATTACAACTCTGGCAATAACCGCTATATAGATTTGTTTATGGTAATTGGCAAACAAAGGCCATTGATCTTATGGTCAAATGTCATCGTCTATCGGGTTTTAAGACAAACGGTGGTCAGGTTGAAGGCATACAAAGGTCGCAGATTATTTGGTGTTTTTACAAATCCATTAATTTTGTCTTTTAAACAAAGAATATACGCACACCATTTTATCCTGTGCATAACAGAAAACAATAATAAAATAAAATCCAAACATATTGTGGTTTTATTTCTGAGCAAGGGCATAATTTTAGCAAAACAATTATGGAGTAAATCTAGTAAGAGTGAAATTAGAAGCTTCTCACAAACACATGCCTATATTGTGGGACGCCTCCGTAGAGGGCGCCCCAAAAACAATTTTTGACAATAAAATGAAGTCGTTTTGGTATTCATTTTTCTTTGGAATTTCGCACACGTTACCAAAAAAGCCGAGTATAATTGTATTATAAGTATGTTAAACCTTGTAGGCCTAACTACAAAGTTAGCGGTTGGCTCTCAAAAAAATAAAGTTTAACACAGTGCAACAAGTTAAGGCAGCTGTGTACTCTCAGACATGCATGTAGTAAAAGTGCAATAACTTTGTAATTATTCGCACAAGACATATAAAAGTATACATTTTTATGAAGGCAAGATATCAATAAATCTTAATATAAATACAGATTTGGGGTAAAAACAACAATTATGAAGAAAATCACAAAAAAGTGAGTTTTTGGCAATATTTGTTAGGTACATCATAACAAAAAAACACTCTTTCCAAAATATTTTATTTTGTTTTACGCTCAATCTTGAGACTCCATTCCAAAAACGTTTTTTTAATTTTTTTGATATCGGCCTGATTTTTTGAGATATTCAAGGCATCAAATTGAACTTTTTAAAATTCACAAACGCCTATTTGCACAAAATGATGCCTAAAATCGGAAATAGACCAAAATATAAAAAAATGAGAAAACCGTTTCTTGAGTCGCTCGTGCTTTTTACGATGATCATATTTGCTTACCTATAGATGCTGTATTTATTGAGTTATCGTGTACCTAAATCGTCATTTTACCGAGAAAATGAACATTGAAATAATGGCCGTTGAAGTTTAAAGTGGTCACATTTTGCACTTTCATCGAATCTCACAGGAGAATGCGGCAGCTTTCGTTTTTGTACCTTATATTACGTGAACATCGGGTAAATCCACAGCCCCTTGAGAAGTTTGAGCGAAATCCATTCATAACTTGATATTTAAATCGGGGAAAGAACTTAAAAACCCCACATTTTATCAGCTAAAACGGAGCCATTTGACCACTAGGTTTTTGTGAAATCAGTGCTTCCGTGGTGTTTCCATAAGATGCGCCGCCGCGCATGCAGATAAGCGTTGCGTATGGGTAGTGTATTTGTGCGTTAACAAATTGCGCGACACGCAACGCGATGCATTGTTGCGCTGCGTGTATCCTGCTGGTACAACAAAGATTTTCTTTCCTTTTCAATTTCAAACACGAGTGGAATAGTGAAATAAAATCCGTAAAATATTGCAGTTGGAGTTTACAAATCTGGATTTTCATTCCTTGTATTTATAAAAAACATAGCAAAGTACAAACATATCAAAAAAACTGAATTTTGCGAAAGAAACAATGTCTAGAGTACACAGCCGCGTTAAACTCAATTTACCCTGGCTGAGAAATGGGCCAATCCATGTTATTGTTTACCGGGTCAGGTGTCAATCATTGTCATGCAGATAAATTTGTATTGTTTGGCTCGACCGGGAACCATGGGATTTGCCGCTTCAGGGTTTCGGGCGTGATTAGGTGGTGATTTATTCACTGTTGGTTTTGTATTGGACACGACAACAACAAAAATCTTTGGTTACCGATTCTTAGAAATCAACAGCAACTTCATAAGACATAAATACTAATTCATGAGGTGTAATTGTTATGGCCAAAACGGGGCAGAGATTTTCAACGAACATGGAGCTCATTATCCAAATAAGGCAAGGCGTAATAAAAGGCTCGCTCATCGCTCATTATGACGTCAGGGTCCTTGAGAATTTGACCTGGGCGAATCAATCGATATCCCGATTGGCAAACAATGACTTCCCATTGCAAATCAATGACGATCTTTTCCGGTGTCATCGTATACATTTGAGCCATAGTTTTTACCCGGCGAATTTGGACAATATTTATATTACCAAAGTTACAGCAATTGTCGAATCAGTTTGGCAGCTCGGAATTTGGGATGGCAAAATTTAAGCAAATTAAACTATCGATTTTGATTGCGTCGGTTCATTTAAGTAGGTATTTTTTTCAGCAATCGGGTATGTTTTTAGGGTAAAGTTGACAGTCGATTTTAATTTGGTGCCAAATTCAGTTCAAGCAGTGCCAAGAAATATTGTCAGTTTTCTTGAAATTAATGTGGTTATCAATCAAGGGATCCTTTTATAGTTAAAACTCAAAAATGTTGGGATCATTTGGCTTACGACTTTACGTATTAAAGGGCATTTCGTGATCCACAGCCTCATCCCCCACTTTTCTCAAAAAAGTTGAGATTTTTATATCACTGAAAACCTCTGGCTACATAATGTTTATGTACAAAATATTTCTTGCAGATTAATTTGTTTAGCAAAGATATCATGAAATTTTAATTTCGTTCTGGTGCACCAGAACAACATTACAATGCATTGTCTATGGAGCAGTGTAATACACTTAATCATGCATAACTCGCGAACGCAAAATTGGAATCAACTGAAATTTTGGTAATAGGTTTTTTTCGTGGATATCTAATGAAAAATGACATAAATAGAGGATGCTAGGATCACAAAATACTCCTTTAAGAGCTGGAAAGTCACTTCTCTGGTCATAAGTAGAGAATTTACAGATGGTCAATTTTATGTTCATACTTGTAAATAGCAAAATCAATAAAAATAGCATAACAATAGGGAAGATGTAAGACGATGATAATGTCGGTCAACGATTACGTGATTGGGTTGGGAAATCCCTAATAATGATAATAGTTTTAAGTAGCAAAAGATGCGGTGTGCAGATGATAATATTTAACACCACTTGTAGCAAAATAGTTCACAAAGGCAATTTAATTTAGCCATAGAAAATCTGGAAAAATCCTTGTGCAATTTCCCGTCTCCCTCGTTCGTCAAAATGGGGTAAAGACAGCCCGTCTCCCCCCTGACGAATTTAGCGTATTGGGCGTTTGTGGCTTATTGAAAGGAAGGGTATCATGAGTATATTTACCCCGGGATATTTACCTTCATAATGGACGATTATGTCTAAGCTTACTCTGAATAAAAGTATATAATTTACATGACAGAGTCGGTAATGCATTAGTTTTGTTTGTTTGGTTGAATTTGGTTTGATTGTGGCATAATGCCTTATTTATAAGGTAACCTAGTTTCATCCATAAAGTGGTCATATAGTGTAGGTCTAATTTTAGTCACAGGTTGTAGTTTTGTGACAAAATATATCGATAAACAAGGCCAGTCCCTAGACTAGAATTGTTATTGAATACTTGGATTTTGGATTTGGATTGGAAATTTGATTGGACTGGAATTGTAATGTTCTTTTCTTTGGATTTGGATTGAAGTTGGATTTAAAATTGGATGTGGATTGAAAATTGAAAAAAAAAAAAAAAAAAAAAAAACCAATAAAAAAAAAAATAAATAAAACAAAATAAATAAAAAAAAAAAAAATAAATAAATAAAATAAATAAAATAAATAAATAAATAAATAAATAAATAAATAAATAAATAATTGCAATGCTCTCTTCTTTGGATTGAATTTGGATTTGGATTGAAAATTGGATTTTGATTGAAAATTGAAAAAAAAAAAAAAAATTGAAAAAAAAAAAAAAAAAAAAAGTAATGAAAGACCAGGGTTTATCATGTGTGTTTACGGTCTGTATGAGGGATTTTGATCATAGTTGCATACCTTTTTTAAGTATAGGGAGAAATTGATATGAACGCACATCCCTTGCATCCCTTGTTAGGCTTTGATCACAGGCTCAACGGGAATGTGTACGAGCTCTTTGAGTCTTTAGAACTTGATGGTATTAGTAATTTGAAGTTCAGAAGTTCAACGGAAGATTTTAGATCATAAAACTTGGTGAAAAAGGATCTTGGATAGTTTAATAATCTTGTGGTAATTCTCAGGTCATCAAATATTTGGATGGTGATTTAAGGAGGAGTAGTTATGAGTGCTGCAAATACATTTGTAATCTCCCTGTTGGCTACAGGGGGGTCAATTTAAAGTCTTAAGTAAATTGGGTGGTCATGAAACCAATATAAAGATATCTGATTAGGAAAAATCGTTAAGCAGGGTCAAAGAACTAATTAATGTAGAGAAGGATTTCATGAAAAACGGGGATAAAAAATTCCTGAGGTCAAGTAAGTAAAAGCCGGATTGTGTGAAAATTGGGGAAAATGTGTTCCCTCAGCGCTTCCATTTGTGATACAATGACTAGTATATATTGTGTCAAAGCATTTTTATTGTGGATTAAGGGTAATTAAGGCAAGAGTGCTTCAGTTTCTGGAATTATTAATTAGTAAATGTCATATTTTGAAAGGGTTAAATTTGTATGAGAATAGATCGCACAAATAATTTGTCATGCTTATCCACATAACACGATGGTACATAAAAATGGTCAGGGAATGAAATTAATACAAATTAAATAACCATCTGTCTCCCGATTACTTGTGTTGGATCACAAACAAAATCTCAAGTTACACAGGGTAATTAGTATAGATGTGCTGGCAGGTTGTTTCCCATTTTTTCTTTCTTTTATTTATATTGCAGGCGATACCAATGACACTTTGATGCTGGTGGTAAGAAAATATTTTTCAATTGGTAACTAAAAGTATGAAAGAAAGTTAACCATTGCGATGTTGATCATCAAAAAGCTCAAAATCAACATCTTCATATATTGAAGAAAGAAGAATTAACTTAAAGAGTTGTAAATTCATCAAACTTCGCATTGGTAGTGGACAACATATACAAAAATTTTATACAATTTTGCAGAGGTGGACGAAAACTTTAGGGGACAACATGGGAAAGTTCCATTGGACAAATGAATCTCATGGGACTTGGAATATCTCTAATATCTGGGTTTCTAAAAATTGAATTGCATTGTAAGTAAAATCGTACAAGAAACAATTTATACAGTTGTGAGCCCTCTGATATTATATTGATGTGCTTTGCGTTACGTAATAGTATGACTATACGAGGGTAGAAGTGGTTGAGTACAGCACGTCAGGTGCGGTTTATATCTCAACACATATATTCTGTTGCACATTTGAAATTAATAACATTTAGTCAATCGTGCTGGTATTTGTTTGATTAAGTCTGTGTTAAAGGGAAGTAGGAATCAACTCCAGGTTGGCATGGGGTAGCTAGACTCTGGGGCCAAGTACTATGCCCTCATTTTTTCTAGTTTTTTTTGTGAGGTTGCGCAGCCGGCTAGTTATCGCGTTGATTTCTTTCAATATCCTATTGTGAATATACATTGTATCTCGCAGCATATAGAGCCAGCATAATTAGTGTTATTGTGGAGAATTATATGGATTACAGTCAATATCCAGCAAAGAAATTATAGTGCTGTTTTATGCTAATCAGCAATTAGTGGCACAGAGCCAAACTGATTTATATTTCAATGTGCCAACAATAAAATCCTTCATTGAGGTTCCATTTAGTTATCAGTAGCATTATCAAACATAGGCAGATATATCACCATGTAGTTTCTGGTTTTCAAACAGACGCTCTCAAATGCGCTAGTCAACTTTTAGATATGTGCCTCATTCCATTGTGTATCCTCCAGGAGCGTTAGAGGAGGTTTAGGTAATGATATCCGTGCGGCAAAGTGAACAAACAAGTTTAAGGGGGGAGGGGGGGGGGAGTTAACCAAGTTCCTTATAAAATAAGTCCCTTGTGTGGGGTTTTGAATTATCTTTTCTGTATTTATTTATTATGATATATGTATATGTCATAGAATGCTAACATTAAGACTTGATCCTTTGAACTTCAGGTAGATCACCTGTTGAAGAGTCTCAGGAATTCCACTTGGGAGCGTGGGATCTGTATGCACCAGTACCGTAATTTATTGTTGAGTTTCCAGCCATGATATTTGATGAATGATCCACAGGTTCGGAGTTCAAACGCTCAGAATTTAAGCTTCGGGTGGCGGCTACCCGAGTGCAAGTTTGGATCACATTTGGTTTAGCCATGATATTTGATTTAATGATCCACGGGTTCGGGGTCAAACGCTCAGAATTTAAGCCTCGGGTGGCGGCCACCTGAGTGCAAGTTTGGATCACCGTTTGCTAAAACAAGATTTTCTGCGCCTTTGGTCGTTGTTTCGCTAGAGTCTTGGGTTGGGTATAAATTCACTCGATTAGAGAATCTCCTATTATATATTTGGCTATAGTACGGCTGAGAATGTGTTTGTTTGTTTATTTGTTGTAGGTACTGGTGCGGGTCTTAAACAAAAGTCAATAAATGGTTGTCGTGTCTTAGGGTAAAGGACACAATATATAAATTAAACATTACAAACTAGAATTTATGATTGCCAAAGCAACTGTAAATTAACATGGTAAACTGGAAAGTCTAGTCTTAATTCATTTTAAAATGGTCCACTCACAGATTTGGCGAATAATGGCATGATATTTTATTTTGTTTTTATTTTTGTCTTATCGTCTTATCAATCACTTTGTTTGTAGAAAGTTGTTAATAATCTTTGAAGAATATTGCTTGTAATTACGATAAACCAAAAGAAAGTATATAACAAACGTATAGGCCTACACTCTTCCAATTTAACGTGAAGTTTTTGCACAATGTTATCCAAAATGCTGAATTCATAATTTCTAGGCAAATTTGATTCAAATATCGTGTGCCATGTTATATTTTACTGAATCATACATCAAATAGATCGTTCTCCAATTGCATAACAAAGTTGGAATTAAAATGCATGAATTTCAAACTTGCAATATTGAACTTTACCAGCTCGGCGTTGAAAATATGGAAAGTATACTTATCATGCTAATTAATGCGCTCACAATTAAAGGTAAAAATTCAAAAAAACATAATGATCATCAGTATTTACATAGTTCAACTATATAAGTAATAAGGGTAATTAATTTGCTTTTGAAAGTTATTTATTTTAAATTTTACACAATCTAAAAAAAATAATGCTTTATTAATTCTAACTAGGCGGTTACCCGTATTTGGCGGTTCTCGGCTGTCGCGATTACCTGGCTGATGGTGACTATACCCACCAAGTTTTATGCCCATAGGACAGTTTTTACTAATTTAACCTCAGATGACCCCTTGTGACCTCGAAATGACCTTCCAAAATTTGGCTCTAAAAGTTGACTGTACCCACCAAGTTTCATGCCCATATGATATTTTTTTACTATTTTGACCTCAGATGACCCCTGTGTGACCTTTGATGACCCCAAAATGACTGTCCAAAAATTTGACTCTAAAAGTTGACTGTACCCACCAAGTTTCATGCCCATACGACAGTTTTGACTAATTTGACCTCAGATGACCCCTGGATGACCTCGGGTGATCTTGGCCCACTTACCGAAACAAACTTGTTCTGTCTCAGGTCCAGATGCACCCACCCACCAAGTTTGAGGAACGTGCGACCCCTAGTCTCTGAGAAAATAGGCGGAAAACAGTTTTTACTCATTTGACCTCAGATGACCCCTGGGTGACCTTGACCCACTAACCAATACAAACTTGTTCCGTCTTAGGTCAAGATGCACCTACCCACCAAGTTGCATGCCCATATGACAGTTTTACTAATTTGACCCTAGATGACCTCTGGTGACCTTGACCCACTAACCAATACAAACTTGTTCTGTCCTGGTTGAAGATGCACCCACCCGTCAAGTTTGAGGAACGTCGACCCCCAGTCTCTGAGAAAAACAGTTTTACTAATTTGACCCTGGATGACCTCGGGTGACCTTGAACCACTAACCAATACAAACTTGTTCTGTCTGGGGTCAAGCTGCACCCACCCACCAAGTTTGAGGAACGTGCGACCCCTTGTCTCCGAGAAAATAGGCGGACAGACACACAGATAGACAGATAGACGGATAGACGATGCGTATTATTATATAGATAAAGTCAAAAAGTCAAAAGTAGAGAAAAAAAACCTTCAGCAGTATTGACATATTTTGAACTATTCGATCTGTTTGAAAAATGGTAGGCCTATATGTTTTTAATTTTGGCTAAAAAACTAGTAGGCCAACACGCAAATTAATAATTCAAAATGTATACCGGTAGCACGCACTATATTTTGCATCTGAGCCAAATCAGCAGTGGTGTAGCCAGGGGGAGCCGGAGGTATATAAACCCCAGAAAATTTTCAGGGATAAAATGGGAACAGCAAAGAGGTTAAAATTACTAAAAACGGGATGAGAAAAATGACAAATGGGACGAATATTTGGCTGTTCTACTTCACTCTAAAAGGCTGGCTACATTGTTGCAAATCAGGCTCTCGAATCACAACCAAGTAATATAAAAACATGATTTTCTTAAACATGTTAAAGTGCATGCTACTTTTAAATGAAATTATTTTTCCTCATGGCTCAACCCCGGGGCTCAACGATGCAATATTAAAATTAAAGTTTAAAATGTCATATACATCTGAGTCTATTATCTGATTTAAACTATAACAGATTATATAATGAAATATAAACTAGGCCTAAACGAAATCAAAATTAAAATGACCATAAAGATAAATAAATATGTCAAAATAAAAATGAATTAATGAATAAAAAACAAGAAACGGCTTAAATATTGAAATGAAAAATGGATATGATAGATGAATATTAAATATATAAATAAATAAATAAATAAATATAAAGAGTTAAACAAGCAAATAAATATATAAATGTGGTCAGATATTGAGATGGATATCCATGCAAATAAATCGGATAGATCAATAAATGGGTAAGTTGGGGCAAAGATAAGTAAACAGATAGATAAATTAGTGAATTAAAATAAATAAGTAAATGAAAAGATACACACATGATGATCAGATGAGTGGAAAGTTGCAAAGAGTTTGAGAAAGGAAGGAATTTTTCAGAAAAATACATCACATATTTCGAGAAATTCACCATCTTGAATAGATGCAAAAATATGTCCGCAAACGTGCTTGATAAATGCATAATACGCATTACCGTCAAAAGAGATAACATGTTTGCATCCAGTTCTTTTACATCAAAACTTATAGATAAAACTGTAAATTTCGGAACAAAATTAAAGCTTTTTCAATGAAATAAAAAGTATGCTTATGCAGCTAAAACATGTTTAACCTTGTCTTGCTTGTTGCGAAAGTATAATCGAATAAATGTTTATATAGCTTGGGCAGGATCGTCCAAAAAGCATGATAGGTATAGGCATATTATAATACTTCTCGTGATTTAAATGTTGTATTATTTTATTTATTATAAATTAAGGAAATATATAGTAATTTAAGACGTTTTAATCAGGAATCGTTTCTATAAATCAATAACATGGTTTATAACAACTAGTGCAGTACTCCAGTTACAATCAATGTAATCGGTGACCAAACTAATTGACCACTTCAGCAAAGCACTTGAAATTGGCCACCCCAAATTGCTGTTTGAATACACGATCAATCTCGGGTCATCATGGTCATGCTTCTTCCGTCCCGGTCTTTGAATTTCATCGGGTAGCTAAGCTTGTTTCGTCCCGGGTCATCCCGGGCAGGTCTTTCGGGTCAATAACGCAACAGTCCCTAACATCCTTCTTTCCTCCCTGTGTATAAATTTCTTCAGATATGTGCCCTATTTCCTCCTGCCTTCACACAACTTCTTTAAAAAAAAATTATATACATGAATGGGAAATTTCCTCAAATATGCATTGTTACCCATTTCCGTAATCTAACACCAAAACCTTCCTCTTATTTCTTGAACAATCAGGTGAATTCCTCAAAATTTTGCACAACCAGTGTCTTGAGATTTCCTCTCTTCCATTCAGTAGCTTCACTGCCTCACAGCCCTCACCTATTAACTTGTTATCTTTTGCTGAGAGATGTTTCCCTCTTCGTCATCTTCTACATCACTCCTCCGCCGCATCCACCTCTTCTCTTTCCTTTTTGTCTTCTTCCTCTCGTCTTTTCTTCTTCTCCCTTCCTCTCTTTTTCTTCTCAAGGCATCATTTCCTCAATTTTGACTGCCTCAATTTTGACTTTCCACAATTTGCATCCCTGTCTCACATAGCCGTTATGCACTCTTATTGATAAATGCTACTGTCTGTTCAATTAGCTTTAATTCTTGTATTTTTAAGAAATTTGAAAAACTAAAAAAAGTGTTAACAGCCTTAGACCCAATGTGATTTATACTTTTCAAATTCCAAAGCTCAGTGCTATGCAATTTTTTTTAGTGAAAAAGAGCCATGCTAATGGCCTTATTGTGACACACATCCATTCTTTGTAATGCTGAAACTCTGGTATTTACTATTAGGCCTAAAGAAAAAAAGCCCTTTTTTAATTATTTTTTGCAAAATTAAAAAAAAAAAAAAGACCTTTATCAAACGCAATTTACAGCTTCAAATGTGTGTAAAAAATGCCGGCCGACCTTCCCTAATTTTGTTTTTATGTTACGCCAATCAAACAATTTTCTTTTTTAGGCCTTATTTAGAAATTCTTGTTTTCTCTTGTCACAAATAATTGTTCACCCTCCAAAAGCTCCCATGCTTTTGACATGTTGTCGGTCAGACAACATTCTTCAAAATTACCAAATCCTGATTATGGATGTTGCTTCATTGGGTGCAAGCCCCCTGGGTAAAAGCAGGGGGCGGCAAAAAAGGAGGGGTGGCGGAAGATAAAGGGGTGGCAAGAAGAATTATTAAAGAAAAAAGGGCAGGGCAGAAGGGGCGACAAGAAGAATTAGTAATGAAAAAAGGGCGGAAAATTATGATGGGAAAGGTTAAATGAAGTTGTGAAACTATACCTTTTTGGTTGCCAGCAAGGTCACCGCTTGAGGTTTGGGGGTTATTGGGGGGAGGGGTCAACACCTTAATATTAAAAACAAATTGTTGAGAAAAAAATTTGCTTCTAAACCCGCCACCCCCACTCTTTTTATTCTTGAGGGTTATCCTGGCTGGAAAGAAATTGGTTCAACCTTTAATTTTCGGGCAGTTGCTACAGGAGGCGGCACAATTTAACCTTTTCTGTATCCCCGGGGTAGGAGCGGCCATGTCTCAAATTTACAAAATCAGATATACAGTGTCATATTATGACATCATTACATGTGTATATAGTTTTTCTACTCCTTTGCCAGTATTAATTATAAATCCACACTTATTACTAAAACATCTAAATAAAATCACAACCCACAAGCATCATATTTTTCTTTCTTGAACTTTATTACAATAAATTTTGCAAGTTAATTACTCTACATACCCATTGTGATGATTGCACTTGTAGGTCGTTGTTTAGGATCATTATTCCAGCATTGCTGCATGATATCTGACAGGTCTTTGGGACAGCCTTCAGGTATGGATGGCTTGGTTCCATTGCCAACTTCAAAGATCACCCGGTGCCATTCCAAATCTTGAAATGGTGGTTTCCTTGTGCAGATCTCTAGTAACAGCATCCCATAGGCCCATATATCAGCTGGCTTGGAGTAGATAGCCCTTCCACGCTCATTCCCCACATGAATTTCTGGCGCCATGTAGCGATAGGTTCCCTTCTGGCTGGATGTTGTCTGAGACTCTTCTATCTCACGTGCTAGACCAAAATCACACAACTTCAAGAGGTTGTCTTGAAAGAGAAGGCAGTTTTGAGGCTTAATGTCCCTGTGCAGGAAGTTCTGTCTATGGAGATATGTGATTGCAAGTGCCGATTCTTTTGCCCACTTTTTCTGCAGCTCATATGGAAGAGGCTTTGATGGATCTTTGAGGTAATCATGCAGTGAACCATTGGGTGCATATTCCATCAGAATAAGTTTAGCACTTGGGATTTCACAAATTCCAAGCAAGTTAACGATGTGTGGATGATGTAGTTTGCTCATGACTTCAACCTCTTTCTTTGCTAATGCATAAAGTACTGTTTTGCTGGCAGCTTCTGTGTATCCTTTGTAGGGCTTTTTAAATGAAACACGGCTGACAGACCCAAATCCACCTTCTCCGATGCATTCATGGAAGTCAATATTGCTAGCATCCAGTTTATCAACTGAAGCACCCATTTTGATGTATCTGTGAGATGAATAATTATAACAAGACATGATTGATACAATAGTTGCATTCAAGTCTTTGATTAAGTTTCAATTTGGTTTTAGTAATTTGTAATTTTAATGAATAATGAATGTCATTTGCAGCTTACGTTAGACCTAATCAATCTTTTTGTCAGAATCACAAAACATTGCATGACACTTCTGCAAATCATGTCAACTGTCATCTATTAATTCAACTAATTTGAAAGAGATCCACTCTTAACAATACCCTGCGTTTTGTTCAGTGGTGACTGGTCCAAAATAGTCCTATCTCAGCACTGGTTAATACCTCACAGAAAAAATACCAGTGTTTACAATGTTAACAACCCAACAGCATGTGCAACTGATTGTGAAGATTGGAACTTCTGTTATTATTGCAACATCTAGTGATTTTAGCCATGTGCATTTGAATATTTAATAAATAGATGGGCCTACTTTTAAAGACAGCGTTCAAGATCTTGGCACCATTTCGTGACCAAAATAGTTTGAACATTAAAGTTACTGATATTAATATGCAATTATGCATGGTTGAAGGAACTTTTTCTAGGGTGACATTTTATGCAAATTATAATTCCCTAATCAGAAATACAAAATCTGCTTTATTATTTTTTTCTTTGCAAATTTGCATAAAGCTTGTCTATGCTAAAATGTCAGCGAACGATAATGCCCCACAATATTATAGGATTGGAAAAAAAAATCAAAAATCAAATGTAGTACCATTCAGGCAAAATTGAAAACTAGTTTTAAGCAACTATTTTGGGCACAAGTTTGCATTTTTATCTCAAAGCTTGTACGGTTTTTGAGTTTTTATTTTTTTCCAAATACCAATACTTTTACATTAATTAAGGGGGTAGAGGACACATTTTAGTTGATTACCTAAATATGATGAAAACAGTTAGTTTAAATTTAATACCAGCATGTAGCCTATTAAATTGGTAGCAAAATAAAGGGCAAAATCATTCTTCTAGCATCTTCTAATCAAAGTTTATGAATGTCAGAACCCGGAATTTTACCGTAAGTGGCCAATTTTCGGGAATCATTTGTCACAGGGACTCTCAGAATCAATTGAAATTTTGGTAATAAGATTTTTGCGTGGATATCTACTGAAAAGTGTCACAAAAAGAGGATGCTAGGATTACGAAATACTCCTTTTAGTCCAGTCAAAGTGGGTTTTGACTCACCACTAATTGCAACAGAATTTATTTCACTGCTATGAATGTCAGAGATGTCCCCTGAACAGCATACAAAAAGTATACTAAAATATACTTGGTGGAAAGGTAGTTTTTGGCGGGAAAAGGTCATACAGGGGTCAAATTTCAAAATCGCTCCAATCATTTTAAAAACTATACCAAATTATTCCTGTAGTCATAAGGATTCAGAAAAAATATAGTTTGCCATATCTGTGATGTACGGTTCTGGAGTTATAACCGAAAAGGTCAAAGGTCAAATGTTGGGTTCAACAGAGGTCAAAAAACTAAAAATTGTCTGATTTTAACCAAAATGGTCTCAAATTGTTCGTCTTGCAAACATAATTCATTTAAAGAATATTTGCACTGTTTAGGTTGTTTAATTACACGCGTAACATCGAAAACTAGGTTGGGGTCAATAGAGTTCAATGGTCAATAACCTCTTTTACCCTGCTACCTAGGTATCAAAACATCCAAGATATTGCAAACTATTCTTATTTTGGAGTGTTTTTAAAGGACAAATACATTGAGACCATTTTTAAGGAGATCGGAGCATTTTTTCAAAGTTGACCCACGGGTAGCCCAAAATTTGACCTTTGACCTTTTGCTTATAACTTGAGAATGGTACATCACAGATACGACAAACTATACTTTTTCTGAATCCTTAAGGCTAGAGGAATGCTTTGGTATAGTTTTTAAAAAGATTAAAGCAATTGTGAAATTTGACCCCTGTATGACCTTTTCCCGCCAAAAACTACCTTTCCACCCACACCACTCTTCGCCATACATACATTCTCCCAGCCACATTTCCCTAACATAATATGAAATTTAAAAAAATAAAATGAAATTTATTTTGTCAGAGGCAGGGTCAGAGGCGCCGGCGGGGTCCGAATCCACGCTGCACTGAGCCGCTATAATGTAGTAAATGTACTCCTATACAATATTGACACAACACCAGCGCCTTAGACTGCTCGGCTATCAGGCTTGATGGTGTCATGATGAGAATTTAAAAATATAATCGCAACTTCATTACTTCAACATACCAAGTGACAAGCAAAGACAGAAAACGTACCATATTTTGTAATTTTATTTGTTTAAAAACATTAATGTGTATTAATAGCGCTCAATTGTTGATAACTACGTGTTTTATATACAGAAATATAGGACAATAAATGAGGCTATACACGCACAATAGTATATCGATTTTGATTCACACGTGCGCTACGAACTCGCCGTATAGGCCTACTAAAAGCATAGCTTATCAATGTGGCGTGGCCTACCATTTTTCTTGTAGCTTCTTTTATACGTCGATGTTTTCATCAATTATACAATTAATCCGCATTAGACCCATAATTTTATTAAAAAAGATTAGATTACCATAAAAACGAAACAGTAATCATTTGTGGGGTCAAATGTAATTTATACATTGAATTTTCAACGTTTTTTCTATCGCCATTCTCGCTCAATTAAAAAAATATTTTGGCGTATATAAAATTGAAATAAAATTCTCTGCCTCATAAACGACATCAAATGTGCCACAATTGGGTATCACGAATCGTTATATATGATGTGCAGTTAATATTCATATTTTCTTTTATACAGAGGATGCTTCAGTTTTGACAGGAAAAATATTTTCTTGAAAACCCTCTCACTCGGTTATTTTGAAACGGTAACCACGCTTCCCTAGAATGTGCAATAAATTAGCATTAAAATTTTTCTAATTCTAACAGCAAGTGTTTCTAAAATGCAGTATGGCGAAATGTGGTGTACTTTCCACCAAGTATATTTTGGTATATTTTTGGTATGATGTTCAGGGGACATCTCTAAAATGTATAAAAATGAAAAATATTCTGTTGCAATTAGTGGTGGGTGACACCACAAATTTGTTTAGATTGACTGGACTAATAAGCTATAGCTCTTACCTCTTGTATATGAATAACACTGTGTATATGAAATATATATGATATCATAGATATATGAGCTGTATTTGTATCACACATTGACTCAATATCGATGTGCTGGAAAAACCCTGCAATCACAATTGTTGCATACAACAATGTAGCAGTGTACAAATGTACTTATGTACATCTGGTATAACCAGCTATACAACAAGTTCAAGTACATGTACACTATACACAGTGTACATGCAGTATACTATATTATACACACCACAATATGCATGCCATTCAGGTCTGGGAATTCCCCTCAATATATTTATATTTTCACATGCAGTTAATTAAAAAAAAACTCCTTTAGCCTTTAATATTGTTTCCTATAAATCATTGCTGAAAGTTTTGGTCTTATAGAAAGAAAACAGCATTTGATAAAAGAAAATGCTATCTAGATATATAGGCCTATAAAAAACTCTTTTAATTTTATTCCTTGAAAATATGCAGGGGAAAATGAAAACAGGGTACCAAATAATATTATGACCCTATCAAGCAAAATACAAATGTGAATCAGAAAATTCTAAATTGGAGTTCACCATGTTTGTCATTTTTTAATTTATTAGATCAAATATGCACACATGATGTCAGTACTGCTATGGTTATTTCTAAATAAAGAGACACTCGCAAAATATTTCTTTTCAACAAAACCAAAACTTTTACTTGAAGGTTTCGCCTATGCGATAGTCATCATCAGAATATTGCTACCCACAGAAAAATTTTCAGGGATAAAATGGGAATGGCAAAGAGTCATTAAAATGACTAAAAATGGAATAAAAATTGAGAAAAAAATTTGCTTTGCCCCCCAAAAAACAAATCCTGGTACGCCACTGGTGTAAGTCCAACCACAGCCATCCTCAAAGTAGAAAATCAAGTGTTCCCATGCAGCATGCTTTAACAAATTTGACAAGTCACTATAGGCCATTTAATAAAAGGCACTAAATATATTGCCCATGTGACCCATGGGCGCCGCAATACCAAGCCCACCGAGTGATCAGTAGATGTGCTACAATGCTTAGAGATAGGAATTTTTCAGACAAGTATCATCAAAATTGCTGAAATGCAACTTGATTACATATTGGGGGATTCTACTAAGCAAAGACAGAAAACGTACCATATTTTGTAATTTTATTTGTTTAAAAACATTAATGTGTATTAATAGCGCTCAATTGTTGATAACTACGTGTTTTATATACAGAAATATAGGACAATAAATGAGGCTATACACGCACAATAGTATATCGATTTTGATTCACACGTGCGCTACGAACTCGCCGTATAGGCCTACTAAAAGCATAGCTTATCAATGTGGCGTGGCCTACCATTTTTCTTGTAGCTTCTTTTATACACACGTCGATGTTTTCATCAATTATACAATTAATCCGCATTAGACCCATAATTTTATTAAAAAAGATTAGATTACCATAAAAACGAAACAGTAATCATTTGTGGGGTCAAATGTAATTTATACATTGAATTTTCAACTTTTTTTCTATCGCCATTCTCGCTCAATTAAAAAAAATATTTTGGCGTATATAAAATTGAAATAAAATTCTCTGCCTCATAAACGACATCAAATGTGCCACAATTGGGTATCACGAATCGTTATATATGATGTGCAGTTAATATTCATATTTTCTTTTATACAGAGGATGCTTCAGTTTTGACAGGAAAAATATTTTCTTGAAAACCCTCTCACTCGGTTATTTTGAAACGGTAACCACGCTTCCCTAGAATGTGCAATAAATTAGCATTAAAATTTTTCTAATTCTAACAGCAAGTGTTTCTAAAATGCAGTATGGCGAAATGTGGTGTACTTTCCACCAAGTATATTTTGGTATATTTTTGGTATGATGTTCAGGGGACATCTCTAAAATGTATAAAAATGAAAAATATTCTGTTGCAATTAGTGGTGGGTGACACCACAAATTTGTTTAGATTGACTGGACTAATAAGCTATAGCTCTTACCTCTTGTATATGAATAACACTGTGTATATGAAATATATATGATATCATAGATATATGAGCTGTATTTGTATCACACATTGACTCAATATCGATGTGCTGGAAAAACCCTGCAATCACAATTGTTGCATACAACAATGTAGCAGTGTACAAATGTACTTATGTACATCTGGTATAACCAGCTATACAACAAGTTCAAGTACATGTACACTATACACAGTGTACATGCAGTATACTATATTATACACACCACAATATGCATGCCATTCAGGTCTGGGAATTCCCATCAATATATTTATATTTTCACATGCAGTTAATTAAAAAAAAACTCCTTTAGCCTTTAATATTGTTTCCTATAAATCATTGCTGAAAGTTTTGGTCTTATAGAAAGAAAACAGCATTTGATAAAAGAAAATGCTATCTAGATATATAGGCCTATAAAAACTCTTTTAATTTTATTCCTTGAAAATATGCAGGGAAAATGAAAACAGGGTACCAAATAATATTATGACCCTATCAAGCAAAATACAAATGTGAATCAGAAAATTCTAAATTGGAGTTCACCATGTTTGTCATTTTTTAATTTATTAGATCAAATATGCACACATGATGTCAGTACTGCTATGGTTATTTCTAAATAAAGAGACACTCGCAAAATATTTCTTTTCAACAAAACCAAAACTTTTACTTGAAGGTTTCGCCTAAGCGATAGTCATCATCAGAATATTGCTACCCACAGAAAAATTTTCAGGGATAAAATGGGAATGGCAAAGAGTCATTAAAATGACTAAAAATGGAATAAAAAATTGAGAAAAAAAAATTTGCTTTGCCCCCCCCCCCAAAAAAAACAAATCCTGGTACGCCACTGGTGTAAGTCCAACCACAGCCATCCTCAAAGTAGAAAATCAAGTGTTCCCATGCAGCATGCTTTAACAAATTTGACAAGTCACTATAGGCCATTTAATAAAAGGCACTAAATATATTGCCCATGTGACCCATGGGCGCCGCAATACCAAGCCCACCGAGTGATCAGTAGATGTGCTACAATGCTTAGAGATAGGAATTTTTCAGACAAGTATCATCAAAATTGCTGAAATGCAACTTGATTACATATTGGGGGATTCTACTTTTTTAGTATGTTTTCAAGAACTAAAAGTTATCGACGGAAACTCTTACAATGATACTACAAAGTTGCAAAAAAAATGACAAATTTGCCAGAAAATTTGGACATGCATCCCGCATTTCCAATTGAAATACACAGGAAAACCACCCGCTGTGCCAAAGGTCACTTTTTCAGACATCCTGTCTAGAGGCTGTAATGTCAGCACCCATCTAGTCACAGGGGTATTAAATTAAGTGCCTTTATTTAAATACCCTAAGACAACTGTTTGAGTTATATCATAGATCCACCAGAACTTGTTATGCAGTTCTTCATAGGGTGGTTATATTGGCCATAGAACATTACAAGTTCAGTTAAGTTGCCCACCTTTATTTGAAAATTTGCTCTGCGTGGAAACACACTTATAGGTCCTGATGGACCAGACTGAAGCAAAATGCTCAAACTGGGTTAAAACGTTTCTAATATAAGTATGCTGGACGATATGGAGAGTAGAAAGAAAGCGAACAAGGAAAAGAAGGCCACTCACAACAAATCTGTGAACAATTTGATTGTCAGGGCTTGGGACGTGGAGGATAAATCTAATCTCAACTGAATAGATTTTTAATATCTAAATCAATATATTATTGAAAAGTAACACTTTGATGTTTTGCAAAAGTTCATTTTACAAATCATATACTTTGAAAACTTGCTTGATTTATTGTTGTTATGAGTTATGTACATTTTACAAAAATGATGTTGTTTCAGCCCTCTTTGCAACATAACTCAAGAACCACAAGACCTACAAAAGTATGTCTGTGATATACGAGTGGATATTCATACGTAGTGGTAGATAAAATGATTAAAGAGTTTAACTTCTACACTACACTATTTTTCGCTCACCTGGAACGTTTTCACTAGTTCGACTAGCGTCTTCAGCAGATGGTGATGCTGTGATGATATCTTGTCTACAATCGGGATATCTCTCACTGATGACGTCATATGATTGACAGGATGACGTCATAGGAAGTTATCCCAGATGGGGTCTATTTCTAGACCTTTGTCTCGATTCAGTCACGAATTCAGTCTCGACCCACCACGTGTTTGGAAAAGATATGTGGATGATACCTTCGTGGTCATAAAAACTGCTCATATCGAAGGTTTCACCGATCATATTAATAACATTGATCCCAACATCAAGTTTACGCGTGAGGAAGAAGAAGACGGCAAACTTCCCTTCCTAGATACTCTGGTCTGTCGTCAACAGGACGGAACTCTGAAAGTTAAAGTGTACCGAAAACCGACACACCACAGAGCATTACCTGAACTTCTCCTCTCACCACCCACTTGAACACAAACTCAGTGTGGTAAGAACGCTACTCCATCGCGTAGAAACGGTGGTCACAGACCCGGTAGATAAGGAGGAGGAGATCGCACATGTGAAAAACGCTCTTAAAAACTGTGGCTACAAAGACTGGACTTTTTTCCGCGGCCAGCCCAAAGAGAAAGACGGTGCTTCTCAGAACCCGGACTCGGAGACGGCCAATAAAGGTTTTGTCACCTTGCCTTACATAGAAGGCCTTTCTGAGAAGCTACGCCGCGCGTTTAGGACCGCAGGAGTGTCTACCAGCTTCAAACCTCAAAATACGCTTATGAGTGCTTTATAGTAGCCCCTAAAGACAAGACAGAACCCATTAAACAGTCTGGTATTGTGTACGAGATCACTTGCGCTGATTGTGATGCTAGTTACATTGGCGAGTCAGCCAGGAAGCTCGAGAAAAGGATCAGTGAACATAAATCCACCGCTGGCAGCTCCAAATCAGCTGTCAGGGAGCACGTCGTAAGATCAAAAGGACACCAGATTGACTGGGAAAATGTAAAAGTTCTTGAACGGGAGCAAAAGGAATATTCCCGTAGAGTTCTGGAATCAATACACATAAGGACTCAGAAACCAAGACTGAATCGAGACAAAGGTCTAGAAATAGACCCCATCTGGGATAACTTGCTGATGCCCGAGGGGGGGCAGCGCTACATCGTAACATCCTATGATGTCATCCTGTCAATCATATGACGTCATCAGTGAGAGATATCCCGATTGTAGACAAGATATCATCACAGCATCACCATCTGCTGAAGATGCTAGTCGAACTAGTGAAAACGTTCCAGGTGAGCGGAAAATAGTGTAGTGTTGAAGTTAAACTCTTTAATCATTATGTCTGTGATATTTGAATTCTTCTACACACTCGCTATGAAATGATCAATGCAATTTTTGCCAAAGCTCACTACCATTCCCAAGATGTTGTGAACTACCAAATCACAACAGTTTAAAATAGTTGCTAACCTTTAAGTCTCTTGACTTAAGGCACGGTGGGAAGGCATGACTAAGCCATCCTGGTGCCATCACAGGCAAAAGCTTATGATGATAATGTTGATGTCTACATTAAAGCGTTACCAGTTTGCATTAATCTATTCCCTTCTTGTCTTTACTCTTTATATTTCAGGGGTGTAGACGAGGACATGTTGAAACATTGTCATACAGTCATAGCAGAATGGTTACCAAGTACAATAGAGGGTGACAAGCTGCCTCTAGATGTCACATTGTCAGGTAGGTTTTATAATAAGACAGGCCAATACAGCCCATTGAACATTGTCATACAGTGATAAAGGATGACTTCAAAACCCAAATGCCAGTTGCCAGAAACCAGACAAGAAGGTTTCGAAAGGTCAAGTCTCCATAAAATGTGAGTACTTTGTACATGGATATGTTTTATAGAACTTAGCTACTAATTAAGTTTGTCTCGTTGCAATTACAATTCATGTGAAGTTGCATTCAAATTGTGCCTTCTTACATAACAATATTCTTTTTCCAATTGTGATTTTCAGACAAGTTTGTCTCATTACAATTACAAACCATGCTGAGAGATTACTTTCCAGTCATCTGGACAAATACTTCTGCTACAGGACAGGTATGTCACTTAGCACTAAGAACTATTTTGATTGGTTACAAAGAAAGCTATGTCATGTATTGAGCCAATCAGAGATATGGTAAGAATAGTCGTTAGGGCTGAAGGAGACTAAACTTAAAATTGCTTAAAGATCTAAAAGCTCTATTTTCATTGGTTACTCAGAATATTCTATCATGTAATTAACCAATCAGAGGTGCTGTAGGGAAGGCAATAGTGACTATGGGGTTAACAGGTTCCTGTGGAGTATGATAAAGTCATGACATAGTGGCATAGTGTGGGTCATCCTATGCGGGAGGGGCACCGACCATGATTGGGACAGCATGCCGGATAGGGAGACAAGCCATTTTTTTGGCAACTTTGCTATGAGATTTTCTAAATTTTCAAATCAAGGATGATAGTGCCAGTGTTATATGAGACCAAGTCAGGGTGTGGCGAAAAACATCTTTATTCTCGGATCAACTTGGAACTTTTAGGAGACTTAGAATTTTACTTTGTTACATAATTGTGCTGAAATATCAGTAAAATCAGAGAAGGTTTTGACCAGATAGTAGATTTTTACAAAACCACTACTTATGCACATTTCTTACTGTATAACTCTGTTATAGAGATTTCAGTAGGAACAACCTGGGAAATTCTCTGAGAGTTCCAAGTTAATCCAATAAAAAAGTACTTTTCGCCACTCCCTATTTATTATACACATCATACATGTACGTCAAAGATTTTCTTCCAAATTGTAGGTTATTGTGAAAAGGGTTAGTGAAGAATCAAGGAAAGAACTTGAAAAGGCAACAGAAAATAGGTGAGTGTCCTGATTACAGCCCAACCTCTGCTATCCAGACCTCTTTTATATAGCTCTCTGGCTAGGCAAAAAAAAAAGTTGTTTGCTTGCCCTCAACCGACCGACCCTAATTTTGGAAATCAGAAAAAAGGGTTTTTTTTCTATTTACTGTACAAAAGAATACCGACCCTATTTTTGGAAATTCCTGAAAAAGTTTTTTTTTTCTTTTCAAATTTTTGCATTCTGAAGATGTAAAAAAATGTATTTTAGAGCTTGTGTTCAACATTTTATTTGTTTTGTAATGTTAGTTGATTCATTTTGACACCAAAATTGTCTGATTTGTCATATTTTGAGCCTTAATTAATACAAACAGTAGAGTTTGTTAGTAATTAAAAAAAAGAAAAGAAAAAAAAAAGAAATCCCGACCGACCGACCCAATTGTTAAAATTCATTTGAGGGCAAGCAAACATTTTTTTTTCTTGGCCCTATCTGGCCATTTCTTTGTAGGAAACATGTTTTAATGCTTTGACACCTAACCATCTTTCATTGCTATTACCCCATGTAATATTGTGTTGTTCCAATTTAGGCACTTCTTTGCAGAATTACATATTATTCACTTTATCCTGATTTTTTGTTCATTTATCTGACCAATGCTTAGTCCAATCCTCTAATAAAAAGAGGTTACATTGTCTGTCCAGATTTGATTTCATTACATGGTCTGGAACTCTATTGAAAATGAAGTACTGCAAACAGTGTTGGAAATAAAGCAACCTTTTCAAGGGACACTTAGAGCCCAGACTTAAATACCAGTCTGTATCTTTCCCCAGCTTTAATATGCACATATTTATTATTAAGCGCTTACAAAATTAATCTCGAAGCGCTGTACAAAGCATTAAAAACATAAAAACAAAAGCAAATATTATAGGCAAAAATATATAGATTAAAAACCAACACAAGAAACATAATAAAAGCATGCAACAAAATATAATAAGGGCACGACAAGTGGGTGGCTATGGCAAAACGCACGATGGAAAACCAAGAGCCAAACCATCCACCCGTCGTGCGCCGCAAAACACAATATTGCAAGGCAGTGGATGGTTATGACAAAACGCACAAGAAAACAAAAGAAAGCCATTCATCCATCCACTCGCCGTGCGCCACCCAAAACAAAGCATGTAAGTCAAGGGAACGGCAGGCCAACGGTCCCTCCAACGAGACCGACAAACACCAAACCAGGAGAGAACAACTCCATCAGCCAACCGCTGCCTTTAACAAAAACAAGAATGGTAATACTCATCAATTAACAACAAAAGCAGCATAAATATGATAAACTAGTCAGTAGCATAAGCACATGTGAATAAATGAGTCTTTAATTGAGATTTGAATTGTCCGATGTTGCTTGCGTTCCTGATATGAAGTGGAAGACAGTTCCAGAGTTTTGGCGCGCACACTGCAAATCTCCTATTGCCGTGACGTTTTTTTTGTGGGACGGCTTTTCCTCAAGCAAATATTGAGTAGAAGATCTGAGGCGACGCTTTTGGTTCATACCGGTTGATGAGTTCTGAGATGTAAATGGGAGCTGCATCAGAGAGTGACTTAAATGTCAGAAGCAAGATTTTATACTCAATTCTCTGGCGACCGGTAGCCAATGAAGTTCCCGCATTATCGGTGTTATGTGATCATATTTACGGATGCGAGCAACCACTCTTGCAGCGGCGTTTTGCATACGTTGTAACTTTGAAAGTTCTTTGTCCGGAAGACCGTACAAGATAGCATTACAGCTGTCCAGTCTGGAAGTTACATACGCATGCACGAGCTTTTCTGCACTATGCTGATCAAGGTAGCGACGCAACTTTCCGATCTTTCTAATCGCAAAAGAGGCGGTTCTGCAAATGTTGTTGACGTGGTTGGACATGGTTAGTGTGTCATCCAAGATCACACCAAGGTCTCGAACGCAGGCGGAGGGCTTAAACGGAAGAGCCACCAACATTGATGTCATTCAGATGTAATTTATTTGTGAACTGGGAAGTCACATGCAATACTTCAGACTTATTGTCATTGAGCATCAGTTTGTTTTCTGCCATCCAGCTCTTAATATCACAAATACACGCTTCTAATCTTGCCAAGACAATGCCACGATCTTGAGGCTTCATCATGATATAAAGTTGCGTGTCATCGGCATAGGTGATGCTAGACAGATTGTGAGCATCTATAATGTCTTGCAGCGGGCCCGTATATAACACAAACATAACTGGTCCTGCGACAGATCCCTGGGGCATTCCCCAGTCAAGAGTAGTCGGATCTGATGCTGCATCCCCGATGATAACAGACTGTTTCCGGTTATGGAGATAGGACGCGAACCACTGCAATGTTGATCCACAAATACCATAACGCTCTTCCAGCCGCCTCAGTAAGATGGAATAGTCAATCGTATCAAAGGCGGCTGAAAGGTCTAACAGTACAAGCACCGCTTCTTGATGTTCGCTCACGGCCTTCAACAGATCATTATTTGACACGTGCTAATGCTGTTTCTGTGCTATGGAAATTCGATAAGCAGACTGGTTCTTTGAGTACAGGGAGTTGTTATTCAGGTAGGTTTGCAATTGGTTGATGGCAACGCGTTCAATTACTTTTCCTAGAAACGGTAGGTTGGAGACAGGGCGGAAGTTTTTAAGTTCCTCTGCATCCAGACTGGCTTTCTTAAGTAATGGACAAACAAGCGCCTGTTTCAAGCAATCAGGGAACACGCCGGATTGTAGGGACGCGTTCACAATTGAGGTGATAGATGGAATCAGATCTTCAAGGCACTGTTTAGTTAGAGAAGCAGGTAGAGGGTCCAACTGACAAGTCTTTATAGCAGAGCGTTTGATGATCTTTTCGACTTCTACTGATGACAAGACATCAAATTGCGAGAAGCGGCTCTTACACTCACGCTTGACATCAGCTGATAAATCAGACTGTGCAGTGGCAGACACATCCAAAGCTAAGCGGATTTTGCGAATTTTCTCGTCGAAAAACTGACTAAAGCGATTGGCTAAGTCCTTTTTTGACTCGTGAGAAGGAAGCACTTTGGATGGTTTATACACAGAAAGTTTGTCAACCAGGCGGAAAAGTTGGCGCGAATCACACTCAGCTACCTGAGAACGATGATATTCAGTTTTGGCATCATCAAGTGCCTTCTTATAGTTGTTACACTCCTCGCGAAGTTGCTCTTTATCTACGGTAAGTTGAGATTTTTGCCATCTGCGCTCAAGGCGCCGCTTGTTGCGTTTTGAGTCACGGTTTAATCCAGATACCACGGGCTTTGGGCCTGAGCGAAATTTCACGAGCTGTTTCAGGTGCGTGCTCATCCAAGATTGTACACAAAGTTTTGTTGTAGTGTTCGCCATGGAATCAACTGACTTTTCGTCAGCCAATCCACCAGACAGTGAGTGTTGGAGATCATCACGGAAACTCTCCTGATCGATGGTTTTGATTCCCCTAGACTTCACCACACGCTTTGTCGCTTTAGGACGCTGTATTTCAATGTCACATACAATTGCCGCGTGAATAGTTGGAAGACCATGCAACAAAGACAGATTGGTAACACAGCTTTGTTGTTCTCGCGTGATCAGGAGGTCCAGTATGTGGCCGTCTCTATGCGTGAGGCCATCTGACGTGCTGTTTTAAGGCAGCAGATCGGAGAAGATCCATCAGTTTCTTGGTGTTGTAATTTTCTGCGATATCAACATGTATGTTGAAGTCTCCACATAACACAAGTTGGCCGGGCGTAAGTGCAATGGATTCTAAAAGGCTAGACAAGTCGGTGTGGAAGTTGTTGGTACATACTTTAGAACCGGTCTGTATATAACAAACAGATTCACGGAGTCTCCCGGTCCAATTGAAATTGTCAGCTGAAGACATTCAAATGTCTGGAAATAGAAGGGAGTGGTTTGTACATCATACCCCTTGCGTAAAATCACACAGATTCCACCACCTCTCTTTCCGATCCTAGGTAACTGATGGAGATTGAAATCTTGAAGAGTGGTATCTATATCGGCGAGAACAGTGTGATCAAGTTCATTTCCTTTCAGCCATGCTTTGACATCAAATATTACATGTTTAATGGTTTGAAAATTTAAATGATACTCTGGTCCACATTTTGTGACACTTTCTAACCTTACAGACCTACTCCCCGTTCTAGAAAAATACAGCACTAATTTTTGGGGATTAAAAAAATATTATCAAGTTCTGCAAAATGAAACATAGCTCAATCCTAATCATTAATTTAGTACTAACTGGAGATAAAAGAAAAAGTTCACTACAGTCAGTCTACTCTGAAGTACAAAGTACAGACGTGGATGCACATATTGTGCCAACTTTGAAGGCACGCATACCTGCAGCAGAGACGCAGCACTACGTACTGTATACGCGCGCGTTGTCACTTTGTACTTCAGAGTGCACAAACTGTATTTGACTAATTTCTTGAAAAAAAAGAGCCAAAAACATGCATTTTTGTCATGTTTTCTGACAATCGACTCTCAAAAATCAAAGACTTGGAAACAAGTCTAAGCATTCAAAACCTTGAGTAGATGCTGCAATTTTGCTCTAATTCCCATTTTTTGTGTTACTATAATTAAATGATTGGTTATAAAAATGGAACATGTCGTTTCCAAAAATTAAAATGCATAAACTGAAATTAGTTAGAAAAAAGTACAAGTCTTTGGGCTTGATTGTCACAGCTTATGTAACACCCTAGAAAGGCATGTTTTGGACCTTATTTCAAAAAAATTGGCCAAACATTAAAATTTTACTTTTATTGCCAATTTATAGCATGATTAGGACTAACTAAAGGATTAGGATTTAGCTATTTTTCATTTGGCAAAATGGTATAATATTTTTCCCCACAAAATTAGTGCTGTGTTTTTCTGGAATAGGGAGTAGCAAATAAACAACAGGTAGTGTCCATATTGAAGGCTCCTGTGTTGCTTATTGAAAGTTGTGTGTGGCAATCTTGCATTTCTAATTATAGTGTAGTGCGCTTGAGTGCAGCACACACACACAATTTGCTCTCTACAAGAGATTCAACTTTGATGTGGTTTTTGATTGAAACATCATTCCAGAAGCTGTTTAAAAGTATTTTGGAGACCCAAGGACACTGCTGGACAGTTTTTTTTTTTTTTTGCTGCTTAGTTTTCTATATTTTGCGGATTTTTACATCACAATTTTGTGTTGTTAAGGATGATGCTAGCCAACTCTCTACAGTACAGTAGTATCCCATGCAGAAAACACTTGGTCTCAGTGATTGCACTTGTAGCCCTGGTGCTTATCACTGTGTGTTCAACCCAATTGATCTGTATTGATTACCAGCATCTTAATAGCACAATGTGTTATAGTAGGGATGAATTGTTGCAAATGAGATCTGAAGTGACTATGAAACTTCCTACAAATCTATGGCAATACATTACATCACTTGGTATACGATCTGAACCGATAACCAGAAGGGGTAGGAGAGGGGGAAAACGCCACCCGAGAGTGCCACCTGTTGTAGATACCGATCCTGATCAATATAGTCCTATACCAACCATCATAGGAAATAGGCCTAAACCAAATGAACTTCAAACACCTCGTTATGCTAACTGTACTAACTTACGTCAGTTACCACACTATGGTACTATGGACTCAAAACTTAATGTATGCTTATGGAATGCACAATCATTGGGAAACAAGACTGTTCTTCTTGTTGATTACATGCTTGAACATGACATCGACTTAATGATATTAACTGAGACATGGCTGCGTGATGATGATAGGGTTATCATCGGTGAAAGTACACCTCCTGGATACTCTTTCCTGAATATATCGCGCCCTAACAATGCCCGTGGTGGTGGTATTGCCACTATATTCAAAACCCCGCTGAACTTGTCTCTAAGAAAATCTCAATGTGTCACCAAGTACTTTGAATCAGCATGCATAACAGACAATGCAAATCGCCTCAACCTTGTCGCCATCTACCGTCCTCCACCATCTCCTGAAAATCGATTTTCATTCTGACTTCATTGCTGAATTTGATAACTTTGTTGATGACATTTCAATACTTCCTGGAAAGATGCTCCTTGTCGGGGACTTCAATGTGCACTGGGATCGTCCAGACAAATCCGATGTCATACAGTTTTCAAACATTATTACCTCTGCTAACCTCGTGCAGCATGTGGATAGACCAATGCATACGTATGGGCACATTTTGGATCATGTGTTCACCGTTTCTGATGACAATCTTGTTTTGAACTGTACTGTTGATGAAAGTTTCATCGCTGATAGAGTTAAAGTCAAACATCACTGTGTCCATTTCAATGTGAACCTTGAAAAACCGCTTCCGGAGCGTGTCACACAAGTTCTCAGGAACTACAAGGACATCAATGATTCTGACTTTGAGAACTCGCTCTCTCAACATTTTAATGACATCCCAATGTTTGAGAATCCGGGTGATATTTTTGACTGGTACAATCAGGTTGTCCGTGCGACTCTGGATGAGCTTGCACCTGCAACAACTCGCTCAAGGTCTATCAGATGTAGAATGCCTTGGTACAACAACTCTGTCCATCAATCGCGTCAAGAACGCCGTCAGCAAAGAACGTAAATGGAGAAAGTCACGCTCTGAAAATGATCGCTTTGAATTCACTGAAGCTAACAAAATGTCAAGACTAACATCACCATTGCCAAAAAGGATTATTTTGGCACCAAACTTCACAATGCCAGCACAAAGGAAGTGTTTCAAGTCATGAATCAGTTGTTGAACAATCAGGGTAGACCTCTTCCATCTTACAATGATCCCGCTGATCTCGGCAATAAGTTTGCTCATTTCTTTGTGACTAAGATCCGCAGAATTCGTCAAGATTTGAATATTGACAGTGGTAATTGTACTGATCATTGTGTTGATAACTGCAGACGATTTAGTCACTTTCATGAAGTATCTATGGATGATGTGAGACGTACGATCACTAAGTCGTCTAATTCGACGTGCCTTTTAGACCCTGAGCCCACATGGCTCTTGAAGCAGCATTTAGAACTCCACCTTCCAGTATTGACTGAGCTTGTTAATAGTTCTCTGAGAACTGGTATTTTCCCTGCCAACGCAAGCATTCGGCTGTGGTTTCTCCTCTCCTTAAGAAGCCTTCTTTGTGTAAGGATGATCTGAAGAACTACAGACCAGTCAGCAACCTCCATTTCGCTGCTAAAATCATTGAGAAGTGTGCTGCGACACAGTTTGTTGAACATCTCAGCTTGCACCAACTAATGGATCCCTTGCAATCTGCTTACAGGGCCTGTCACTCTACTGAGACTGCACTCATAAAAGTTCAAACTGACATCTTGACTGAAATTGACTCAAAATGCGTCGTCCTCCTAGCACTCCTCGATCTATCAGCGGCATTTGATACCATAGAACATAACATCTTGATTAGCCGTCTTGAAAAACGCTTTGCTGTATCCAACACTGCTCTTCAGTGGTTCACCTCCTACCTATGTGACTGGAAAAGCCAAGTTAATGTTGCTGGTCATTTATCTGATCCCATAACTAGCGATTTTGGTGTGCCGCAAGGCTCTGTAATGGGCCCACTTCTGTTTACCGCATATATTCGTCCCATAAGTGACATTGCCATCAGTCATGGAATTAGATATCATATCTATGCAGACGACACACAACTTTACATCTCGTTTAATCCCAGCATTCCCGGTGACATGGAGCGTGCCCTGTCTACATTGACTCGCTGTATCCATGAAATCAAAACCTGGATGTCATCAAACTGTCTGAAGCTGAACGATTCTAAGACGGAGTTCTTTGTTGCAGGGTCACCTTACAATCTTAAACACTTGCCCCAAATTGAACTCACCATTGGCACGGCCAAGATCAAGCCATCTGAGACTGTTCGAAACCTCGGCGTCATGTTCAATCCCGCAATGACTCTTTCCAGCCATGTCAACTTCCTTCGCAGATCCATCAATTTCCAATTACGAAATCTCTGGCGTATTCGTCAATTCATCGACCAGGACACTTGCCACCTTGCAGTTCTTGCGCTCATTTCATCTCGTCTAGACTATTGCAACGGACTCTTCACCTCATTATTCGGCAAAGATCTTACAAGACTACAACGCCTACAGAATAATGCTGCGAGACTGGTTTTTGCAGTTGGTCGCAGAACTGAAGCTTCCAATCTCCTAGAGACCTTGCACTGGCTTCCAGTTCGCCAACGAGTACTGTTTAAAATCCTTCTGTATGTCTACAAGTCCATGCAACAACTGAGTCCCAACTACATTTCAGACTACTTTACCGTTTATGTTCCTCCTCGTACCTTGCGATCGTCTTCTGACACTAACCGGCTTGCTATACCAAGACGCAGCCACAGAATGACTGGCGAAAACAGATTTCACATTGCAGCCGCTACCGCATGGAATTCACTACCCGTGGACATAAAATCTGCTGCGACCACATCCGCGTTCAAGTCTATGCTAAAGACTCATTTGTTTTCTTGAACTGTTCTCTTGTTATTTGACTTTTTGTGTATATTTTTGTAAGCGCCATGGTATCTTTGTGAATGGCGCCATAAATGCCTGTAAATGTAAATGTAAATGTAAAATTTCGCCATCCATGAGAAGTAAATAAAAGAACACTGTTTTGATACAGCTTTACCAGAGAAGATATCTTACCCTTCCCAGAATCCTTTGCAACATGATACATCACCTCATTTCATCAAATGACATTTCTATTACATTGTACAGGTTCCCTTTGTTTTCAAGTTGAGAATAGACTGGCTAAACTTGGGTATATAGCTCTTTTGCAAGATCTGGATGTGCTCTATTCATTGAGGTACCTTTGGTCACTTTCGACCCATGTTGCAATAGATAGCAAATCAGTACAGAAAATTGAAATGGAAGAAATGCATTGTGGGAAGTGTAACTTCGATATCTTCTCTGCAGCTTTACTACATGACTGGTATATGATGTTACAGGTCGTATAAGTGTGTTACTAATTAAGCCTCCATTTTATTTATTTAGTTATTTATTTTATTGATTGCCTGTTACAGGTTACTTGAATACATCCTGGGTTTTACACATGTCTTTAGGATACTTGTGGAGAGTAAAAAGGTAAGCGTTGAGTTAAATATCACTATGTTAGGAGCCAGCAAACACAAAACATTTTCGCAAGAAAAAAAAAAAAGGATAGCCGAAACCATTTAATGTCAAATTAATTATACAATGGGTATTAAAACATTTAATAAAATTTTAGCATAATGTTATTTAAGTGTTGACAAAATATTTTTTTAAATGATCTTGCTGTAGTATTTTTTTATGCAAAATGCTTTAAAATGTTTTCATAACCATCATATAACCCAACAATTAATGTTATTAAAATGTTTTGAACAAAACCAGGAAAATTGTCGAAAACCATGTTGTGTTTGCTGGGAGAGATTATGAGTAGTGATGTTTAAAATCAGGTTACAAATTATAACAGGCATGCCATTTTGCCTTGGTACTGAAAGTTTTGGCAACAACTGTTTTATGGAAAATTCCCATTGGAGCACAAGTGGAATTTTATTTAAATGAGGATGAATATTAATGGATGACATGACATATTGTATAAGAACCATTCCATGTCAACTCCTGGGATGTGCACCGCAGCACCTCTTCAATTTTTTTCTTTTTCTATGTGGTGGTAGATATTGATGAGAAAGTAAAATCCTGAAAATTTGAGCTTCATACGCTATTTCGTTTTCCTGTTGCATCAATTTGAAATTTAGGGAAAACAGCATAAAAAATGCGTCGCAACGCGAAAGACGATGTTTGGAGGTCCATAAATGTATAAAGAAAACCCCCTACAACTTTGAAAAGTATGTATCCTGGGGTACTTAATTGTGTAGAGTTCAAATCTGGCATCAAAAACTTGTAACTCCTTTACTTTAAAAGATACAGGGCCCTCAAAATGCAACTTTGTCCATCCAGGACCAACTTCGGGGGGTCAGAACTCCAAAAGTAAAAATAATTTTGAGGGGATGACCAATGACCAACCAACCCTTTTTGTTGATGTGGCTGGAATGACTCCTATGTGAGTAGGTAAGCCTAACTGATGTTTTTAATGCAAAGTCATCAAGACCCCAAGCCACTATTTCTCAGAAATGTTGTCCAAGAACATATTTTCAACATACCTAAAGTTGATGGTGGGGCAAATTGTCTGACATTGGTTTTCAGGGGGGTCAAAATGTACAAAAGTGTACTATTGGAGTTTTGCATGGGTAATATCTCAGCTAAACTTATCCTAATTGACTCAATATTGGATAAGAGTAATGTCCTACCAAAGGGTTGCGACTGGCAAAAAAATGGACAAAAATTATTTTTACTTTTGGAGTTCTGACCCCCCGAAGTTGGTCCTGGATGGACAAAGTTGCATTTTGAGGGTCCTGTATCTTTTTAAGTAAAAGAGTTAGTTAAAAGTTTTCTGATGCCAGATTTGAACTCTACACAATTAAGTACCCCAGGATACATACTTTTCAAAGTTGTAGGGGGTTCTCTTTATACATTTATGGACCTCCAAACATCGTCTTTCGCGTTATGACACATTTTTTACGCTGACCCCCCTAAATTTCAAAATGATGCCACAGGAAAACGAAATAGCGTATGAAGCTCAAATTTTCAGGATTTTACTTTCTCATCAATATCTACCACCACACAGAAAAAGAAAAAAATTGAAGTAGAGGTGCTGCGGTGCACATCCCAGGAGTTGACATGGAATGGCTCATAAGCAGATAAGCACGGTTGCAGGCTTGCAGCTAGCTCATTTTGAATGCTGGTTAATTTTATTATATCAATTGGAGTGCTGGTTTGTGGCACTATCTTTTTAGTGAATAAGCTCTGGGGTATTCATAAAAAATTGCTCTTTTTATGATGAACAAATCATTAGTTAGATGGTCGGCCAGTGTCAGGCCCGGATGGGGTCGCCCATTGTAGCTACAGCCCTGTATATAAGACTCTATCCTGTTTTTCATTTTGTTCTTGTTTAGCCTCTTTTAGGACACAACATGGTGACAGATCTACTATTCGTCCATGAGAAGTTTCACAATCCTCTTCCAGGTGAGATAGGATCATATTTTTCTTACTGTATAGCGGGATATTTTATTTGAAAATGAATTTGTCCCAGCCAACATTGTGCACTTTTACAAGTGTTAATGACTGGCTGCTTAGCATGACAGTCTAAGGATACAAAAAGTAGAAGAATCAACTTTTTAAGAATGTTGGATGATACTTTTTCTTATTTTTAATGAAATTAATAGAATCATAGTGTTGGAATGTATGAATGGATGAGCACATGTTCATTGGTTATTCCCTCAATTCTATCAGGGCTGTAAACTCTCACGCAGTTTACACCAAGGTAGTATAATCTCACGCCTAAAGCTGTCAAATGAGTAAAATTTGTTGCCCCCCCTTTTTAGATTCTTGAGAATCGTGGCTCAAATAATCATGGGTCAAAATGAACTTTGTAGTCAGCAAACAATAATTCCGTCCTGGTACGCCTCTGTTTGACAGTGTCTCACACCAAGCAATTCCAAAAAGTTGACAGCCCTGACTCTATTAATGACCCCAAAATCATTTTCCAGCCTTGAATATTGCAACTTGATTGAAATTGAAGTATTTATTTAACATTTTTTCCGTCTGATATTCAGATAAATTTAGTGACTTCAAGAAAGCCATACATACTTTGTTCCCTCAAGTGGTTGATACCAAGCACCTGTCATTCAAATTGAAAAAGGTAAGAATTGAAAACAAAGGGAGAAAATAATTAGACAATAATAACTTAATTAGACAACAAGAGCTACCAATCACAGAAGCACGACGGCATCGCATAGGCGTGTGGGTTGCGAAAATGCTTGCACAGAAGTCATTGTAGCACATCAGGAGTCATTGTCAGTTATTAATGACCAAGCAATTAGTGCGCGATCAGGCAATCAATTTCTTTTGATTGGATCACTGGCTTTGTGTATATTAATAAGGTTATGAATAACATGTAAATGTAAAACCACAGACTACTACAGACTATTTGCCAACAGGTAAACCCACCACACGTTAATGTGGGATATCATTGTTCCATAAAGTACGACAGACAAAACTGCTACGCACATACCACATATTTTTACAATATATTACGTAAATGGGAAGACACATAATACTCTAGCGCATAACATAAAGACACGTAAAACTGGGATGATTGTTAGAGATGCATCGGCCCCCATGAATATGCAAGAATTCACAGCATACAAAGCACAGGGACTTTGGCTGTTGGTGAATAGTCTGTATGTGCAATGGCTGCCTCATGTTAGATTTTGAAATTGCTTTATGCAGAGGAATCCAAAAACTTGACAAAATGCTTATCTCATAAGGTATTGGGTTTGCATTTTTATCAGGTGATTTAAGTTGCTCCTGGAAGGATCTCAAGTGCACTGACTTTTTGTTTTTTCTTTACAAATGACCCTAAAAATCTCTGAAATTTGTTGAAAAAATTACACCTCTTGTTTCACTTGCTTTACTTGCTTGTTTCAATCACAATCCGGCTTTTACAATAGGGTGGGAAATTTGTTGTCTAAGTTACTTTAAGTTTACTCTCTCCATGTGGGTGTTGACTGCAGGCGACAAGTTTCAAATTTTTTTTGAATTCAAAAATTCCAGAATTGTTTATTTTCATGACTATTATTTGGAGTCACAATGAAAAATGCATTAAAATAGGTTTAAACAAGCCCTGTATTGGTTCAGTGGTTCTAAAAATAGCTCTTGATATTTTGAGAAAATATCTCAAACCTTGACACTTTTTTATGTTGAAGCCTATACCCAGCATGCAGAGCATTAATTTTTCTTTCTCACACACATACAGGAGCTTATTGAGAAAGGTCTACCAGTCACATCTACAGGTCTTGATCAACTCTACCAGAATCTATGCAGGTAAGACTCCCTATGTGTTATTTACATTGTGCATATTGTGTGCATTATGTGCTTGCTGATAAATGAGGACACACACAATATTTCACATTTAAACCATGGACCTCTCTGCAACAGGGGACCATCCTCGGTTTCGGAGGTCTGTAAAGGGTACAATTTCATCTTATACGTACACATACACGCAAAAAGTGGCAGAAAACGTCCTCGGTATGTCGACAGAATTCAAACAACCACGTTGGCATATTCCAAAACTGTATCCACATTTGGAGGCAAACACATAGGGTGTGTGTGTGTGTGGGGGGGGGGTGGGGGTGGGGGATGACTATGTCCTAGCAGGACATCAGTCAATGTGAGACATTAAATAATAAAATGCGAGGATCACAAAGGATGTATAGTAAATGAAGAAGTGAAGCTCAGGCAAAATGGCACCATAATAAAGAACAGAAAAAATAGAACCGTTTGGACTCAAACCAGCACGCACTCACAATTTTATGTCAGGAGTTCACCACCACATACCACAACAGCTCATGAGCCTGTCATGAGTCATGACAGGTCTCTGCTGGTGAATTAGACATGTAATAAAATTATTACATGTTTAATTTTGTGGCAAATCTGCCATATGAGCTGTTGTGGCATGTAGTGAACACCAGTATGAAATAGTGTGCATGCTGGTTCAAATCCAAAGGTTCTGATTTGTTCTCTCCTTTATTATAGTGCCAGTTTGCATGAGCTTCATTCATGATATAATAATGCAAGTTTTAAGTTTTATTTTTCTTGATTATATTTGGATGGAGACTGTGGATGACAAACATCTGTTCACTCTAAGATCCTTTAGTGTGTAATTCAGTCAACCACCCCACAAATTTTGCGAATGTGCCTTTCAGGATTCAGTTTTTGCCGGCAAAAACCTGGCCTTGTGACACTCAGGAAATTATTTTTGTAACCTAATTTACTTGTTTTGAGATGAAAAAAGTGAACTATTCATCACTTTTTTTAGTTTTGTTTGCCATTTGCCAGCAAAAACTGTTTTTGCCAAGTGGTTTAAAACTGCATTTTTTTCACCTGCGACAAAAACGAACCCTGGTGCGTTTACCTTTAACATTTACCCCTTTCTAGTTTTCAACCATAGACCCTTGAAAAAGAATCTTTTTTTCTGAGCCTATGTCCCAACTGAACTGATGAGGCTAAGACAACAAATATAGAAATGTGGGAAGATTTTTTTTTACTACGAAATGTTGATATTTATGACCTTCATGTGTTCATGACCTATCATTAATATCAGATCCTGTTTTTTTTTATTATGAATTGACAGTGACAAGGGCAGATTTCTGGTGTTACATTCTCCATACATAGAGCTTTCTCAAATTCAGTGCAAATATAGTGAGTATGATACTAAGGCCAAGAAAAAAAAATTGTTTGCTTGCCCTCCAGTGGGATTTTTTGGGTGGATCGATCAGTTAGAAATTTTTTTTAATGACTCACTTATAGACCTGTAGGCAATGAACAAGGGCCGATCCTGATATTGGTCAATTTTGGGTCGGTTGGTGGAGGGCAAGCAAACAAATTATTTTTTGCCTAATAATAAAAGTAGGAAATTGATTCAGTTTGAGTAACTTGGATGCGTAAAGTAAATTGCTTACAGTTTCTTTCAGTGATCCCAGCGAAAGTGTAAAACTTGATGAGGGCACTGGCTGTTTTTTGCAAATATCAATAGAATTTTTCAAAAGTTTCATTGGAATAAGAAAGAAACAATGTTTTCATGTTGAAATACGAGATCATAGAAGCTATTGAGTGTGTTTCTTATCCAATGGCGGTCCCAAGGGGGGGGCGGCAAATGCCCCCATTCAGAACTCTTGCACCCTGTTTCGCCCAGTAAAAACTGAGTTTATTTCTTATCTTCTTCGTCAAACTTCTTTTCTTCAACTTCTTTTCTCATTTTCAACTTTTTCTTTTCTTCTTCCTCTTCTTCTCTTGTTCTTCATATTTTTCTTGTCTTTTTTTGTGTGTTCTTCTTGTCAGTATTATAATCATAGTTGTAATCCTCCTCCTCCTCCTCATGATCATCACCATTATTAACTTTTAATGTTTTTTCTTTTATTTCAGAGGATAGTCATCCACTCCATGAGGCTGCCTATGATGCTTATTTATGTGGTTATGGTAGGTAACAATATAGATTAACAACATGAGAACTAACTGCTGATTGGCCAAAATGAATATTGTGTCAAATTTTGAGCCAGTCAAGGAGGGTATTAATAAGATCATGTGCAAATGTAAGTTTGACTATAATTGGCAATTGAAAGGAGCATTTCAAGTTATCAACCATTCAGATGACCAGTAGTGTCAGGGGGTTAAAGAGCTACAGATAGCTTAACAACAGACAAAATCCCTGTGCTTTGTATGCAGTGAGAATTATTGCATATTCATGAGGGCTGATCATTTCAGCAACAGAGTCTACCAAATCATGCATATCATTGCATGCCAAGAAGTCAAAACTAGGCTTTGAAAAATATGCAGTAACAGGCGAGGAGTGAGCCTAACATTTTTATCTCTCACACTAATGAAACAATTTGCCTTCATTATCGGATGATGCTGGACTCTGACACTTGGTGAACTGTCTGTTTATATTTATTACTCTATGGGTCATATTCTCAACTGTTCTAGGTAAAATTGAGATACAATACTGACACACCAATATCGACAAGAGTTGTATTGCCAACATAAGGCAATGAACCAAATTGGGCTATTCCAATTGAAATTCACACTACCCCTGTGGAAGATTTAGCTAAAGCATAGGGAGTATGAGTTTTGAATAGAATAGACAGTTGGATAACATCCATTTGAAATACTCACTCCAGCTGTGGAAGATATAGGTAAAGCCATAATACAGGGGGAGTATGGGTTTCAAAATTATAACCCTGACCAATTACATTTGAAAAACATGCTCCCCCTGTGGAAGATATTTCCAAAATCTTCCACAGGGGGTAGTGTGGATTTTAACTGGAATAACCCAATAGCAGAAAAGAAAAGGCAAATTGGTATTTTCTGTGTGGGGAAAATTTACTGGAACTGAAAGGCCCTGTACAAATCAATAGGGATTTCGCGAGGGTGTCGTCCGCTTTGATAGCCATGAGAAATGGGTATGTGCAATAGAATAAATATAACAACCCAAACGAGAGGATGCGTAAAGAACTTCTGCTTGATATGAGCTTTCACTTGATACCAAAAATTTTGATTTACATTTTGATTGGGGAAAGTGGGGATGATGAGACTGTTAATCAGGTTACCCACCTTTAAAGAAACTTAATGATGGCAATATTTATGATGCAATAATTTTAATATCTTGATGTAATTTGTTGTATATTTTTAGTGTTTCTGAGGTTAGCCCACTTCCAGGCAGCAAAGAAGATCAGGTATGTATAAAATCTTAAAATATTGCTTTTTTGTTTTTGTCTGTCCAGAACTTGCTAAGAAAGATATTATGCAATTGCTATTTCTGTCTTCATGTGCTGATTTGGTTAAAGTTTTGTAAAATAGATGCCATCCCAAAAGTATAAGTGGACTTGGTCTCAAATGTCAAAGGTCATCTTGAGGTAAAATTGTAAATTGCTCCGATATACGATATTTTATAAAGAGACAACTAAATAAAAAGTACTTATAGTTACTGTGGGCATCCATTTAAATTGGCTCCAACATATACTTAATGTTTTGAATATAATGAATTAAAAACATGAAAGAAAGAATGTCTTGAGTGGTTCAAATGTCAAAGGTTGCAATTGATCTGCTGCCAAAGATTCACATGCCTACATGAATGTCATAGATTGAATGTTGCTTGTTTTTTTTGTCTGCATGTCCAGTGCAACAGTAAGTTCCCCATTGGGATTTCGAGCCATACTAGATGCAGTCAAACCCTGGATGAATAAGCTCAACCTCATCAGAGCCAATGTACCATATATTGTAAGTATTGCTTGCATTGAATTTGAAAGAGATTTTCTGTTTGCAATATTTGCCTAATTGCTTTCTACAAATGGTCAACAAATACCATAGAATACCATCTATATGCATATATACCTGTAAACAAGTGTTTTTTTGACAAAAGAGACGAAAGACGGATATCTTCCACAAAAATATTACAATAGATAGGTATTTCAATAGACATGTTGTCCAGCTGCCTGTATCAGTAATATAAACACCTCAAATTAAGAAAGTCCACGTTATGTAACCCGTCCTACACCAAAACCTGATCTTGTTATTACAGTTTGATTGCTACGGTCGTGTGCAGAATCTTATTAGCTCCAATTTGATACCAAATTTGCTACCAAACACTCTAAATTGACAAAGATTGATACCCATATATGAAAGTTGATGCATTTTCAAAAGTTGCAAATCAAAACGATGCACGCGTGCACGGTCAAAATGGTCAAGCTTGCTTGCCCACAATGAGCCCCTGTGGAATATCCCAAGTGCCGGTACAATGCACAGTTTATTCAATTGTTAATTTGAAAGGCATGGATTAATGATGAGAAACTTTTAAGGTAGCTTTCATGTTTATTATTTCACTATCTTGACAGAATCTTGCTGGTCCTGATCCTCCATCCAGACGACCTAGACTACTGCATGTGTCTGCAATAGGAATGAGTACTGTCAGTGCTTCAAAGGTGAGTGAGTGGGGGAGGGGGGCATTGGGGACAGGGGTTCATGACAGAATCTAGCTGGGCCTGATCCAACCGACCTAGACTACTGCATGTGTCTGCAATAGGAATGAGTACTCTCAGTGCATCAAAGGTGATTCAACAACTCTTCCTATTCCTTTGTACAGGAGTCAAGCGTTGTTAAGCTGTGATGAATCCACACTTTTACAGTAGCGTATACGCGAAACGCAGGGTTACGCGTACGCGTTACCCGTGAGCGCGTAAAATTCGTCATAACTGGAACTTATGCGTAAACACTTTCTTAATGCTATTTAAGTAGCAGCTAAACATTACCGCTTCATTCTTTTGCTTTATTGCTGATTGGCTATCAACATAGAAATCACCTACATGTATGTTAAGGTTGAGTGGCAATAACAAACGGATATTCCAAATGGAGGCATCATGAGAATTAGACGATATTTAGCTTGTTTTAATTGTAGAAAGGGATTCAATCATGTTTCACTGTTGTTCATCACCGATTAACAACTCGTGTTCGGTGCGTCTGCGTGGTGAACTTCACTCGGGCAGCTTTTTAGCTGGCCTCGCGAAGTAAACCACGCAGACGATGCAAATGCATCGTTGTTAATCGGTGATGAACAACAGTGAAACATCATTGAATCCCTAAGTGAGTCGGTTGGGGGCATGTTTTTAACAGAATCTAGATGGGCCTGATCTTCCAGTCAGTGCTTGGAATTAGGCAGGCCCTTGGGCCAATAGCAGGGCTGCAGAGAATAGGGGAATCTGAAAATTAAATTGATTCTCCTAAACTTAATTTCCAAGAATCAAACTGATCATGCAAAGTGTTACAAAAATCATTGCACCTCTGAATAGCCTGTGAAAATCACTCTGGGCCCTCCGATATGCTACCGTGCTGGCCTTTTTGTCACCAAATTCACTACTGACTTTATCATCAATCAATGGCATTACATGTTGTTGATGCAACTTTCACAGAACCCTAAGGTTTTGCCATTTATTGCACTCATAAAAAGGGGAAAACACATCACACACAAAATACAATACATTTTACAAAAAACAAAAAACAACTGTCATAATGTATAATTAGAACAACAGACAAAACAGCATTATACCGGAACCTGTAGGTTTTTTAAAACTCACTACAAATTACAATGCAATGCTGCCCCACCACCTAACTGTTCCAAATAGAAATGTTGTTGTTCCTGAAAGTAATATGTCTCTGTTTCCCGACAAACTTTCAGTACATTAATAAAAGCGGACATATCAGGTTTCACCTTTTTACACTGAGCTCTAAAAAGATAATATTTAGCCTGAAGAATAACAAAATTTTCTGCGTGTAGTTGTACAAAGTGTCACAAAATGTGGACCAGTGTAACATTAACAAATTTTGTTATTTCCTTATTTCATGCTCTAGGACATTTTCTTTACAGGTGAATTAGCATGAAAAGAGTCTACCGCACAACTTTATGGTGCGGACTAAATATCACATTTGTGTACTTGGGGAATGTAATGCAAAAGTTACAAAATATTGAAAGTCATACTTTCTATAAGCTACTAGTGCAAGTTTCAGGCATTAAAAGTTTATAATTTGTGGATAAATCATTTGGGAGGGGGGGGGCAGATTATTCTCAATTGTGTTCATAAGTCGAAATGTATACATGAGACCCTGTCAGAGAGTTTGATATTGTGATGATGTGCAGGTAGTCACCAAGCATGTTTAATAAAATTACCAGAAATCTTAGTTTTTTTCTTAAATTAGTTTATTCCTCATCTTGTACTTTTTCCAGCTTGCTGAAGAATTCAGTATTTACAGTTCAGTTGATGTACAGTTAGTTGATAAGCGTAATGCACTCTTGGCTGTGTCTACATATGGAGGGTAAGTGATATATTATGTGCTATGTACACACATAAATCCACAAGCCTTGGCACACTTTACAGGAATTCGCTGCGTGAGTGACTTCTCTCTTGTCTAAAGGGTAACTAGTCCGAAGGTTCTCTAGTCCAAAGGGTCGTTAGTCCGAAAACCAAGGGTTTAGTGTTAGGGTTAGCGAGACTAGACTATATTCGGACTAGAGAACCTTATTTTATTATTTGGACTAGCAAACCCTCGGACTAGAGAACCTGATATTCGGACTAGCAAACCTTTTTCAGTGAATGGTAGGCCTAAATTACATGTTCGGACTAGCGAACCTTCAGTCTAAGGAGCCTTCGGACTAGGGAACTTTCGGACTAGAGAGTTGTCACCATTTGCTGACCATTTAGCAACAATCAGGGATTTGCAGCCAGGATCAGCTCCACAAGTTCTCGTATGTGGGGATATTTGGGGGAGGAGTAGTGGTAGGGTCTCATCACTCACCCCTGTGCTTAAAGCTCCAAACAGTGTTGTCTTTTTAAAATACATTTGACTGCATTCACGGTTGCCAAATCATAAAGAATGATGCTGCCAAAGTGTCCAAGAAAATCATCCAATTGAATTTAAGGTTGCACTTTGGTGGTAGAGAAGGATTCAAAGCAATTGTATTATACCCCTCTCTCTCTTTCTCTCTCTTTCACTTTTATATTTCTTGCGGATGATATTTCTTAATCTCATATCTAATTTCTTATCAGATGCAAGGATATCATGAGAGCATTCAAAGATCACAAGACGCTACGGGTGAAGCACTACAATGTGTTCCAACATTCCAGACCAGTAAGATATACTTTATGGTGAGTCAACTTGTATGAGAAGGTATCCTTGCCCTGTATGTGTTGGTTGGTCAGATTTTTTATTTATTTTAAATGTATTTTAAATACCGTAGCCAAAACATACTAATTCAATGTCTATGGTTGTTTGTTAGGGTTAGTATTATACATAACACGATCTGGTCCATGGAGGCCAAAGGCAGCAAATTTGAATTTGAGATAAAGGCAAAAATATGGAGAAAAAATAAGAAAATAGGCATCACAAAACAAAGCCGAAATGGCAGCAGAGACCCGAAAATCACTGTGGATAAACTGAAGACATTCCCGATATCTGTTGATATCATATTCCTGCTATGAAAGTTATTATACATAGTTCTCTGGGTTAATAGGATGAACAAACTTTAATCTTTCCCCATGTGCAATGGCTACTTTTTACTCTGGGGAAAGATTAAAATTTGTTTATTCCTGCTATACTCAACATGTTTGTACACCTCTGATGGGTATTTAAGAACAAACTAAAGAAACAAATTTAATACAAACATGGATCTGCTAAATTCTACTATTTAGTTTCATCTTTAACAGGCGAGCTCTTTTGTTCAAAGTACTATAGTCCAGTATAATAAATAGAACAGAATCATGATGTTTGTCTCATCATTGATCTTTCAAACTCATTACCCTATTTCAAATGCTATTATCGGAATGCACGTTAAACTCTTTAATATAGGCCTTCAACTACCCATCACAGACACGCTAATTCAACGTAACAATGCCATGCCAAAAAGTGTATATACAATTATATACAATTACACATTTTAAATGTGCTTATTATTGGTATTAAAAAATAAAAAAAGAGATAAAGAGCAGGATTTAAAAGTAAACATATCGGCGACAATGAGCTTCGAACCGTAGCCCTCATGATCAGAAGGCAGTAAGCCCACCACTTCACTATGGTTGCGCTGTTGTTATTCATGCGAATTTATTTATAACAAGGATAACAAGAATTAATGACTTAATAACGGTCTACCAGAATAATATAACTTAAAAAGTAATATATATTTATTTAACATTATGGTAGACCGTGCTCATTTGGCTTAAATGGAGGAATAATTACCAATAAACATATCAAAGTTAGGAAGGTATGTATAATGTGACCGTGTATATTCAAAATATACGTTAGATAAATGCTGAATACGACCAAAACATGAGTTTTAATGAATGATTTCATTGGATCGAAGCTCGATAACACAATACAGTAGCATTGCAATGATAGGATTAAATACGCTGAAATCGAGTGCAATTGTCATCAGTCTCCGGTGGCATATAGTTACTGGCTTTGCTTCTCGCCCCGAGATCTCGAGTTGAATCCATGTAATGCTATTTTTCTTTCTTTCTTTTTATTCTTTTTGTCTGTCTTTCTTTCTTTCTTTCTTTCTTTTTTTTCTTTCTTTTTCTTTCTTTCTTTCTTTCTTTCTTTCTCTCTTTTTTTTCTTTTTTCTTTTTTCCTTTTTGTTTCCAATTTTCTTTTTCTTTTTTCTATGTACTTAAGGGAATCAATTGTTTTGTTTTATGATTTTTTTTTGGTTATATCAGTAGGTATTTTAACTGATTGTACTCTATATTTCCAATATGATTTAATTTTGATTAGTTTTAAATTGTTTTAAAAGTGAATTTTGAGATAATGCGCTTATAATAGCAATCATGTGTCAAATATGCCTTAAATAATGCATATATTACAGCGTTTTGATACCTAAAAATATTTAGTTTGACAAAAAATGACAATTAAAGTAACCAAAATATGCTTAATGTTATTTGTTTTAAATTAGTGAAAAAAATCATGTCAATCGAGCAACGTTGCTTATGAAGTTATGGTAATTTTACTGAAAGTAATAGATTATTTTTGTCTTCTTCAATACAATCAAGTGCAAATTTCCCTGGGACACTTGTTCATATTTCGCGCCCTCTGTTCACAAAAACCGGTCATATGAAGTTCACCATGTGATATTTTATTTGTATAGTTTCCAACCTATTTGAATCCCTCCTCCCCACCAACCAATGTTGGAGCAAAAATATAGGCCATTTAAAAATGAGGCGTTTGGTATACAACATTGAATAAGGGGTGCGGGGAGGGTCATTGAACTATGAAAGTGTCCCAGCAAATTTGCACTTGATTGTATAAAAAAAAAAAAAAAATAATCTATTAATATCAATAAAATCGCCTTATAACTCTCGAACGCGTTCGATTTTCATAATTTTTCAGTGAGGTCAAGATAATTTCATTATGCATTACATGATTAGCCAATTTTAAAAAAATGTATTAAAATAAACATTTTTTTGAATATCTAACCCTGCAATGCATGCATTTTTCAAGGAATATTTGACACATTGATTGCTTATATTAGAGTGGACATATAAATTCTCCTTTGATAGAATTTACAAACATAATAAAAGCAAACCAAATAAGAAATTAAGAAAATATAGAAAATGTGTGAAAATGTGACAAATTTTTTGTTTTTTAAATGCATCTAATTGTTGTTCTGGCTTTATTCAACAGGGGTGCAATTGCAGTACTGGGTGCAGCGTGTTTATGGACTCTCTTTGGTGACCAAGGGAAGGTTAGGTGACCTTCAGAAGTAAATAGGTCAAAGGGTCATCGGTGATGCAATTGTCATGACACTGGAAGAGGACAGTCTTAATGTATAGGCTCAACTGGTTTAAGCCAAAAAGAAGTTGATCAAATTTGCCATTTTGTAGCAAACTGAAATATGGTAAAGAAGTACAATAAGTAGGTTTTATAAAATGTTGGCAATTTACAACAGCAATAAACATGAATAAGTTGAAGACAAGTAGCAAGTTACAGGTTACAACTAAACAAGTCAATTTTACTTGAGCATAAATATGGAAAACACTTCCCATGTTTTTCATGTTAGGATTTGTACACTAAGTCAACAAAAACAACATTTTCCCTGTCATTAAAATATCAGTTGAATTCTTTTAACTACCCAGCAGAGGTAACACACAAAATCTTTTTAAACATTTCAAAACATTTTCACAACTTTACATGTTGGGCTTTAAAGGTAAGGGATATGTTTTAAAGTATTCTAAATAGGGCTGTTGTTGAGTAGAATTGACATTGTCGACAATCTTCAAATTTCAAGATCCAATGTCAACAAATTATCGAGAAAGCAATACATCAATAAAGTCAAAATATTAAGTTTGAGACCATGTTTCGTGCCGTTTATTTATTTTTCTTCAAAATATTACCATATACCCTATTTACGCAATTACGCATCATCAGTATATTGCAATTGATGATGGCAAGATCATCTGCACCACTTACGAATGAAATAGAAGACTGATGCAGTTATTTCATGGCAAATAATGGCGATGTTAAGCCTATCTAAAGGGGGTACTACACTCCTGCCCAATTTTTTGCTTATTTTTGTATTTTTCTCAAAAATTATAGTGCATTGGTGACAAGTAAGATATGTATATGTGACCGTACAGCACGAATGAGCCGTAAATGTCCTCAATTGTATTCTGAGTTACAGTGTAAAATGGGCATGAAGGTCGTATTCATAGGTACCTCAATTTGGTGCTACGTATACCTCATTTAATGAGATACACGTAGCACCAAATTGAAATACCTATGAATATGACCTTCATGCCCATTTTACACTGTAACTCAGAATACAATTGAGGACATTTACGGCTCATTCGTGGTGTACGGTCACATATTATAGGCAAGGACCATAACTACTGCACTGGAAATTTTATTTCAGCAGACAACAGTTATGGAGTTACAGTCAAAAATGAGGGAAAACCAGTATTTGATCAATAAATCAATAACTACTTGCCCTACTTGCCTAACTACTAATTTTTTAATGATTAGTTTTTGTCGACAATTGATCCATGCTTGTCGACAATCGGGAAAATTGCTTTGTCGACAACTTGTCAACAACAGCTCTAATTCTAAATAAAAACATACTGTCAAAATGGTTTGAAAATGTTATTTAAATGTTTTATAATTGTTTTCTTGAAACATTTTGAAGATGCAACAAAAATATTTTGTGTTAACTGGGTAGCTGTCACTGTGTTAGTTACAGGATAAAGTGTCACCCAATGCTCCAGATTTCAGAAACCATCCATGGACCAAGTTGAAGTATGTTCCAGTTCATTAATACTCTGCATGCTAGCAATATGCTTCAACATAAAAAAGTCAAGTTCTGAGATATTTTCTCAACATATCAGGAGCTATGTCAAGAACCACTGAACCAATACTAGGCTTGTTTTTTACTAATTTCTAATGCATTTTTCATGCCGATTCCAAGTATATACGAGTGGATATTCATACTTAGTGGTAGATAAAATGATTATAGAGTTTAACTACAGCACTACACTATTTTTTCGCTCACCTGGAATGTTTTCACTAGTTCGACTAGCGTCTTCAGCAGATGGTGATGCTGTGATGATATCTTGTCTACAATCGGGATATCTCTCACTGATGACGTCTGAAAGTCAAAGTGTACAGAAAACCGACACACACAGAGCAATACCTGAGCTTCTCCTCTCACCACCCACTTGAACACAAACTCAGTGTGGTAAGAACGCTACTCCATCGCGCGGAAACGGTTGTCACAGACCCGGCAGATAAGGAGGAGGAGATCGCACATGTGAAAAACGCTCTTAAAAACTGTGGCTACAAAGACTGGACTTTTTTCCACGGCCAGCCCAAAGAGAAAGACAGTGCTTCTCAGAACCCGGACTCGGAGACGGCCAATAAAGGTTTTGTCACCTTGCCTTACATAGAAGGCCTTTCTGAGAAGCTACGCCGAGCGTTTCGGACCGCAGGAGTATACTATCTACCAGCTTCAAACCACAAAATATGCTTAGGAGTGCTTTAGTAGCCCCTAAAGACAAGACAGAACCCATTAAACAGTCTGGAATTGTGTACGAGATCACTTGCGCTGATTGTGATCCTAGTTATATAGGCGGATCGGCCAGGAAGCTCGAGAAAAGGATCAGTGGACACAAATCCACTGCTGGCAGTTCTAAATCAGCTGTCAGGGAGCACGTCGTAAGATCAAAAGAACACCAGATTGACTGGGAAAATGTAAAAGTTCTTGAACGGGAGCAAAAGGAATATTCCTGTAGAGTTCTAGAAGCAATACACATAAGGACTCAGAAACCAAGACTGAATCGTGACAAAGGTCTAGAAATAGACCCCATCTGGGATAACTTGCTGATGTCCTATGACATCATCCTGTCAATCATATGACGTCATCAGTGAGAGATATCCCGATTGTAGACATCACCATCACCATCTGCTGAAGACGCTTAGTCGAACTAGTGAAAACGCTCCAGGTGAGCGAAAAAATAGTGTAGTGTTGAAGTTAAACTCTTTAATGATTCAAGTATGGTCATGAAAATGTACAATTCTGACATTTTATGAATTAAAAAATTGAAACTTGTCGTCTGCAGTTGACATCCACATGGAGAGGGTTAAATTCCTAGTCCAGACTTGCTCCAGTCCACTATTGGGCTATTCCAGTTGAAATCCATACACCCCAGGCCTTGTCTTTTGAGGTGAATGAGAGTGATCACTCACCTAAAATGAAGCTGAAGAGAGCTTTTTATCACTCGCCTACATTTGGTGTAATACTAATAATACAAGTGATTGAATTCACTCGCCTACATGTACAGCTCACCTGACAAGTTTTGAGGAGAGTGATTTGTCACTCGCCAGCAATTTTCAAAAGACAAGGCCTGCACCCCCTATAGAAGACACAACCTTAATCTTCCACACAGGGGGTGTGAATTTTAAATGGCTGAATGGGTGACTCCATTTGAAATCTTCACTCCATGTGTGGAAGATTAAGGTCATGTCTTCCACATAGGGGGTGTATCATGGATTTCAACTGGAATAGCACATTTGAAGCATGCTAATTAATCAAGGACATCTTCCACTATGTCCATTATCAACATATTTCCTAAAATTTAAACATATTCTTTAAAATGTTTTGTATTTGCTGGGATGTCCATAGCGGGGTCTATGGAATAAAGCCCATTAAATCCATAATGTATGATCTTATGATATGAAATTGGTTAATTTTTGTCAAACCTGATTTTTGGCATAGTTGTAATCTTTACACAAGTCTGAACTTACACCTGAATGGAATAAGCCAAATATGTTGTGTTTGTCAGGTCAACAGAGCAATTTTTTTTGTTGAAAACGTTGAATGTCCTCCCATAGAACTCCACGTAAACATGTTTCGTTTATTTCAGAAAAAGGTGAGTTTTCATGACGGTAACTTAATTTTTGCTAAACAAAACAATGTTTAGTTATTAAGTGCAATATCAGATATTTATTTAGTAGGGTTGGCCACGGTCGCCTATTTTGGAGCTAAAAAAGTGAAAATTGCCCTTAAAAGGACGCCTTGTTGCCTTAATATACAAGTTGGTATTTAAAAATAAATTAAATCATAAAAAAGCTTTATCCTTGTTCTATCTACAAACGAAGTTGTGTTTAGAGAATTGTTTTCTAAATATCGATTTCGGGCCTGGCAACACTGCAAGTTTTTCAAATTTGAAAAATGCCATTTTTACCGGTTTTGGCGATACGAAAAATTAACTTTCCCGCTCACCTAGGATTTTGTCATTATGGTTATTGGTAGAACATACCTTGCCCCCAACATATATAATAAGAACAGCTTGGGGAAATTTATTTCTCTAAGGAAGGTGTTGCCAGAAAAACATCCATTTTGTAAAAATTCAAAATTCTCATAAAAGGAACATTTGCTGCAATTTGCCCTAGATTTAGCACATGTGATGTAATGAGTCATTTTATCATCATGGTCAACGATTCTGAATGTTTGGAAACAATAAATGAAGTTTAATTTTAATGCGGTGTTGCCAGATGCCCAAAATTATGAAAGCTACATTACGCAAATAGCCCAAATAGGTCAAGTTTTCATGTATGAATCTAATCAATCCAGTCAAATCAACAGTCTATTATTATAAATCATTTTATCATAATTTTCACCTGTTTTGATTGTTTGGAAACAAAAATGTTCATCATACAGTGTTGCCAGATGCCCAAAAGTAGAAAAGGTACAATTCTGGTTTACCCTGCACACCGACATCGCCCGGTTAATAATTACATTATACAACCAGAGACACTGAAATGAATACACGGGATCGATACACGTAAATGTGCTATGCACGATTGATATTCAGACTTGAATATATATTTTGAACAGATATGATAGTCGTTAGTTTGCGTCTTGAGAGAGTAGCTTGCGTCTTGAGCTGAAAAAGTGACCAAAATTCAAGATTTTAAATAGCGCAGCGTAGACCCTTGTGGAGGTAGTCTCGGGCCAGACTGTATGTGGCTATCACGAACATACAGGATCGACGAGTGTCAGACCGACTGACACAAACTGGCTGTGTAGGAGACTATCGTAGAGGCAGTCTATAAGCAGATGACATGGCGAATGTATGCTCGCTGACCGTACAGAGGTCAGTCACAGGCTAATGTCATTAGTCTTAGTCGGATGTCCTTCAGCCCACTATTCATTTAAAAACTATTAAACAGGTGGGAACACAATGGCCATGCGTGACTGTGGATTCAACCTACCATAGCATTTTCTGCCATGAAGATATCGGGGCGATGACACTGTGCCCTGTGCACCCTGTGTTTTCAATACCATTTTTGGTTTACCGTGCGCACACTATTTTCATAAAAGGACATTTTTTCCAATTTGCCCCGAATTTAGTACATGTGATGTAATGAATTGTATGTAGAGTCACATTATCAACATGGACAACTATTCTCTATGTTTCAAAACTTTAACTTGCAGTGTTGCCAGATGCCTAAACTATGAAAAGTAGGACAAGTTTTTATGTATGATAAACAATTTCTTTAATGATGTATCTAAAATACAATTAAATTATAATAAATTATGATATGACCCCTTAAACTATTTGTTTGGAGATTTGATACGGCGCCGAAGACTACAGCTGTGCTATATAATAAAACTGAATCCCTGTTTCCAGACGAAAATTTGTATGTTGTTACAAGGAATTCAAAGTAATTTTATCATCAAGACCCACATAGAGCAATACGACATCGATCGTGAGCCAATCTGCATTCTGTTGCCTGCAAAAGCCGAAGATCAGAATGAAATTCTGAAACGACCATGACCAGATATTTTTCGTAATTTCTTAGTAAACTTAAAACGTATTAAAAACGCCAAATTGCAGTCACAAAATATATGATATTAGTAAATCACCAAAGCGAATGGTAACAAAGGTATGCAAAGTATGTGCCCAAAGATTTGTCTTTGGCATGTCGCTTTTTTGAAATATCACCAAAAATGTTTAATTTTGGAAAAACACCCCAAAATTTAGAACGTCAAAACAAACACGAACCTTCCAAAATAAATACATATTCACACTCGGCGGCCCAGTCACTACCTGCTGCTGTGATTTGGGGTAACTCGTTGCTTCCCCTCTTCAGATCCTGTACTTCAAGTATACCCCAAAGAAATTAGTGTATTAACACTTTCTAGGGTGTTAAATTAAATCGTAGTAAGATGCATTGAGATTACAAGTAGATAGTGTGGCAGAATGGTGATAGACTACGACTGTAGACAGTGTCTGTTAGGTTAGACCTGGTAAGAGTTATTGGAATGGCTCCACAGTATTCAATACTTCAACATGCTTTCATAATGAAGAATTACTGGTTCACACGAAGCTATGGAGAAGTGCAGAGCAAATTTAGAAGACAGTTTCCAAGAGCATGCAAACATAATTTCAAAACGTTTCAAAATTTGATGCGGGCAGTTACAGAATGGATCTATCCCAAGCTCATTTAAGATCACGGGGCTTCACCACACACTGTCGGAGTCGTAAGGCAGAGACTTGGGAACTATCTTTCTAAAAGCACGTGTACAGCAATTTTATGTTTATGTAGACTGAAGTGAGATAATGCTTGAGAGCATGTATGCAATAAATAGTTCAAGCAGTGAACCTATTCATCTTGTGCGGTGAAAGTAAAACAATGCTTTGATACACCCTGTACATCAAGAATGTCTTGTTAAACTCAAAATTATGTTCTGGGAACACTTTTTGATCAAATACCTGGTCATATAATCATGATAATAGAACACTGGTAAAGAGTGTATGTGTATTGATAAGATATGATTGGCCAATTCCTTTTCCAACTTTTCAGCAATATCTGAAATGAAAATGAAAATCGGCGATACTGAGGACTTCTATTAAAGTAATGAAATTACAATTTCGTTTGTAAACATGTTTACTGGAAAGTTTATTAATGTTTTAATGTTAAAGTGGTTAGTAAAGTACAATGTTTAAAAAGCTCTGAGAGTGTATGGCATGTATGGTGTATTTTTTACTATGTCTGCTAGTATTTGGCATCTGGCAACACTGTGTCAAACATTCACAACTGACAAACAGATAGGTTAACATGGTTAAAGGGGTCATATCGAAATTTATTATAATTTAATTGTATTTTAGATGCATCATCAAAGAAATTGTTTATCAACATCATACATAAAAACTTGTCATATTTTTTTTCATAGTTTAGGTATCTGGCAACACTGCATTAAAATTAAAGTTTCGAAACATAGAGAATAGTTGTCCATGATGATAATGTGACTCTACATACAATTCATTACATCACCTGTACTAAATTCGGGGCAAATTAGAAAAAAAATGTTTGAAAACACAGGGTGCACAGGGTAAACGGTGGCCGAGCGGAACGGGCTAGGACTCATAATCGGAAGGTTGCGGGTTCGAGCCCGGCGACGCTTCATCGTGTTGTGCCCTTGAGTAAGGCACTTTATCTCGATTACTCCTCTCCACCCAGGTGTGAAATGGGAGCTGTTATGAATACTGTCCATTGAGCGCCGCCTAAAGGTATGAGCATGCCTTGGGCATTGTATGGCAGCTGACATATTCTAACGACGGCTGGAATAAATGTAAAGCGCTTTGGTACATGTTCACATGTGAAAGGCGCTGTATAAATACCAACATTTATTTTTTTTAAATTTATTTTTTAAACCAGAATTTTACCTATCCTTTCTACTTTTTGGCATCTGGCAACACTGTATGATGAACTTTTTTGTTTCCAAACATTCAGAATAGGTGAAAATTATGATAAAATGATTTATAATAATAGACCGTGATTTAACTGGATTGATTAGATTCATACATGAAAACTTGACCTATTTGGGCTATTTTGCGTAATGTAGCTTTCATAATTTTGGGCACCTGGCAACACCGCATTAAAATTAAACTTCATTTATTGTTTCCAAACATTCAGAATCGTTGACCACGATGATAAAATTACTCTACATACAACTCATTACATCACATGTGCCAAATCTAGGGCAAAATGCAGCAAATTTTCTTTTTATGAGAATTTTGAATTTTTACAAAATGTATGTTTTTCTGGCAACACCTTCCTTAGAGAAATAAATTTCCCAAGCTGTTCTTATTAGATATGTTGGGGGCAAGGTATGTTCTACCAATAACCATAACGACAAAATCCTAGGTGAGTATAAAAGTTAACTTTTCAGACGCCAAAATCGTAAAAATGGCATTTTTCAAATTTGAAAAACTTGCAGTGTTGCCAGGTCCGAAATCGATATTTAAAAAACTAATCTCTAAACACAACTTCGTTTGTAGATAGAACATGGATAGGGCTTTTTTATGATACAATTTATTTTTAAATACCAACTTGTATATTAAGGCAACGAGGCGCCTTTTAAGGGCAATTTTCACTTTTTTTTGCTCCAAAATAGGCAAAAATTGTAAAAAAACACAAATCGGGCCGTTGCCATGGCAACGGACTTCAGCTGAATTTTTGAAATGCATTTTTGTAACCTCCAACCAAAGTCCTTTCACCTCGGCAAGAAAAATTTTTTTGACCGTGGCCAACCCTACTAAATAAATATCTGATATTGCACTTAAAATAATATTTAACTGACTAAGAATAAGAATAAATGATTGCAAATTTTGTTTTTACTAAAACCGTGTGATAGACGACAGGCAGGCTCAATATTTTATCATAGTTGTGCCAGCATCAACTGCCCAAAATACAGGACAGGTTATCGTCTATCACATGGTAGAGGATAGTAAAAACAAGTAAAAGTTCATTTTTTTTTCTCTAATTAATTTCTGTTCAAGATTTATTTCAACATGACATTTCATCTGTTTACTCTAGGTAAATACAGTGCCAATTTCTACATGTGTATTGTGTCAAAATTATGTAAGAAAAATGTTATTGTGTACTATCCTGTTTTATCATACATTCTAACATGTAAATAAATAATTATGAGAAAACTAATGATTTATAGATGGTTGCAGATCTATTTTTGTAGTGCAGTTGCAAGCCATAAAAGCATGAGGTGGAGCATGCATGCACCCTTCAGAAGTGAAGTGTTGGAGAATTCCCATTAAAAATGACAAAACGAAGGTATGTCAAAGAAAAGTGCACCGTAAGACAACAACAACAAAAACCGAAGTGGATTGATTTTGAAGAGAATGTTTTGGAAACAGTAGAGGATCATATACATGACTTATATAGTGTGACTGTCGTCCCTCTTCTCCAAATCCAAATGACTCCTTGATGATCTATACCGGGAAATTTTTTAAAATTATCATTAGCATAATTGGGAATATTGTTTTAAATATTGTTCTATATATATATATTAAGCTTTGTAGGGGCAAACTTGCTTTGCTCCCCTGGTTAGCAGAAGCTTGGTACTAAATAATACAATCTTCGATGACTCGGAACCAACAACAAAAAGTGACACAAATCATCACAAATCCAAGGATACACTTTAGCTGAAACGTATCTTGATGATGTTTATTATCTTCACTTGCTATTCTTCTTCTTGTTCTTGTCACAAATAATAATTATGTTGGTTTAGTTAAAGATTAATTGTGTCTTTACCGAGAGCTTCTACACTACAATACTTCAAAATACAAGATGACAGCCTCCAGTGCCAAATTCGGCACCAAATTACATGTGATTGATGGGCTGCAGGCTATGTTTAGCTTATACTTCAAGGGCGCTCATCACATAAACAAACATGCCATAGGAATGCAATGATTAAGGATGCACAACACTTAAACAAACTTTGATTTTGGTAAATGGCATCAACATTCCGGCGCCTAATTGTCTGCTACCAGCAACAATTACTTCTTAAAACATAGTTTTGGTGTGCCATTTACTGACAAAACTGAACCTTTTACAAGAGGTGCCTTTGTGACCCCTTAAACTTCAAAACATCAAACTTGACTGATTTTGAAACATGAATAAAGTTTATGAAATCAAAACACCTTTATCTGTGATTCACTTGTGTGATAAAAAACTTGTATCAATGCTATGATTCAAAACAAAAAAACATTTCAAAAATTTCAAGTAATTTGATCCAAAAGAAAAAATAAACTGAGTTTTGGACATTTCAAAGTGATTTTAACTTCACATGAAAGAATTATTTAGCTTCATTTTACAAGATAGATGATGCTGCACTCAAGAGATAACTGCCCATGCCAACCAAAATTACTTGAAACAAAACCAAACAAAAGCCCACACAAAAGGCAAATTTGGTGAGATTGGAAAGCCAACTGAACACATGGGAGATACTATTTAAGTGCAACATGATCACAACATATCAACATGAACACAACAATGTTTAGTTTGTAACTAGAAATGCAGTCTGTTGCTGTCCTTTCAATCAAAGTACATAACTCTTTGCATGCGAATATCTTGTTTGGTACACCTTGTAAATGAGAATACAACTTGATAATATGACTGCCTGTGCACAACCATAGCAGCCATGAGAAAAACACAACTTGATATAATATGACTGCCTGTGCACAACCATAGCAGCCATGGCCCAAATTTGCAAATTCAGTCAATCCAGGTTATAGTCAAAACACCAGATGCTGATAGGATGCATTTACTTGCAAAGTACATGTAGAAGGGAATAAACAATTACAAACTTGAGTGAAATTATTTTAGACCTCGATCATGCATACCCTTTGATGAATAGCAGAGCAACAATTTCAAAAGAAACCAAATTTGAGCATTATCGAGATTCCAAAATATACGCACGGAACAAACTTTAAAAAGGGTGTATCCCAAATATGGTTTACATGCTATACTGTACACAACCAACAAATTGTGCACACATTGCAGTAGAATACGATGTAGAATCTTGCAAATTAAAACTTCATGGGCCTGTGGTGTACCAAACTTTAAACAAACTTGCTAATGATGCACACTGGTTCCATCGGTACAAATTGCATGCATAGGATTCTTCTTTACAAAATCAAATTCACAGATGTGGTGATGTAGGTGTAAAACATGTTCATTCTTGATCTTGACGATGAGTTGTATACGAATCTGGCAACTTCACACTAAACGCAGACACATCGCTGTAGAGATGAATCACCAGTCTTCACATCTGTAGTACAGGTAGGTTCATCTGTCGTCACATCTGGTAGATCTCATGATGAATTTGACAGTTTGCATCAGTTGTTCCAAAGTGAAAGCAAGGTGTCAGCTTGCCTTTCATGGCAATTTAACGTAAACTGATGTTTAGTCTTATTTTATATATCAGCTGATCCGTAGCTTAGCCTCCAGACTAAGTGGCAATTTAGCTTAGCTGATACCTTTTGGTTATAACGGTTTCAGTAACTTGTTGTTATAACACTATTAGTTCTTTAGTTCTTTACAAGTCCAGGCGTTTCACTGGTTTCAATGTTCGTCGTGGTCTTGATTCTGGAGTACCTGACACTGATACAGTTTCATTGTTGGTAGCACTGGACGTAGTTTTAGGCTTGGTACTTGGGTTACCCAGTGCTGGTACTGGTGGATGAGCTGAAGTAGAATCTTTCTTCACTCCTATATCTTGATCTGGGACTTCTGATTCCAACAGCAAACACAGTTTATCAATGGGTCTGGTGAGAATGCTTGTCCTAGTTTTCACTCGCACACGTCGAACCAGTCCATCACTTGCTGGGAGAGTTTCAATCACCCTTCCTAGCGGCCAGACGTTTCTGGGTGTAGATTCATTTACAACCATGACGACATCTCCCACCTTGGCATTTCGCTGTGGGTGAATCCACTTTTGTCTTTGTTGTAACTGAGGAAGGTATTCTTTGATCCATCTGCGCCAAAACAGGTCTGCCAGATACTGGACTTGCCTCCACCGGCGCTTGGCATACTGACTCAGCTTTCCTGCAGCGGCTGGTGGTAAGATCATGTCACTCTTTAGTTGAAGAAGGTGATTTGGTGTAAGTGGCTCTAAATCAGATACTTCTCCAGGAACATTGGTGAGTGGTCGGCTGTTAACTATGGCTTCTATCTCACACAGTAATGTATGAAGAGAGTCATCTGTTAGTATTTGTTCCTTTATAACAGAGCACATCACTTTCCTGATTGTCCGTATTTGACGTTCCCAGATGCCTCCATGGTGACTTCCTGCTGGTGGATTAAAGGTCCACTCAATCTCTCTTTGCAGAAGGTAGTCATGGATTCTGTCTTGATTCCAAGCTGCAATTTCTCGGCGTAACTCTCTTTCTGCCCCTATCAAATTGGTGCCATTGTCAGAGCGGATCTGTTTCACTTGGCCTCTTCTGGACACGAATCGTCAGATGACATTTACGCAGGCATCGGTATCCAAAGACGCTGCCATTTCAATGTGTATGGCTTTGGATGCAAGGCAGACTTAACACTACACCATATCGCTTGACTATACTACGGCCTTGTTTAACTTCTAGTGGACCGAAATAGTCCATTCCGACTCTTGAAAATGGTGGCTCTCCTGGAGTGACTCTGTCTTTGGGAAGATCACTCATCATCTGCTGTTGTACTTTTGCATTCCTCTTTCTGCAGGTGATGCAACTGTTGATAACCTTTCTAGCTGCTGCATTGGCATTTGTTATCCAGTACTTCTTGTGCAGATGAGCCAACATGTGGTTTCTGCCCCATGTCCAGTTGCTTCATGGACGCGTCATATAAAATCAACTTTGCAATGTGGGACTTCTTTGGTATGATTGATGGAAATTTTGTCTTTTCAGGTAGAGCTGACTTAGCCAGTCGACCACCTACTCTGATTACTCCATCTTCTATAAATGGATTAAGTCTGTAGAGAGGACTTGCTTTCTTAATCTTGCTAACTTGTCGCAAGTCGCCTTCTGGCTGACTGTCATTACTTCTCAATTGCAGCTCTTTTAGTGTCATAATTTCTTCTGGATATGCCTTGGTTTGGACATATACTATCACAGCTCTTTCTGCTTCTTGCATGTCAGCAACATTAAGCAAATCTGTAATGTTGCCATGCTCTTCATTCTCATCATTCTTTCTACCATCATCATCTCCATTATCAACTCTATCATCATCTCTATCATGACAGATCTTACGGAGATATTTCTTGACTCTGAGGATCCATGCAACACAACGACAAAGTTGATACCATGAGGAGAATCGTGTAAGTAGTTTCTCCATTGTATCTGTTGCTTCTTCTGTCAACGCTGTGTTGACTACTAATTTCTTTTTAACTTCTGGATCATCAGCTAGCTCTTCAGCGCTGTTTCCAATGGTAGTCTTTGGCCACTGGTTTTCTGCTTTGTGTAAGAAGTCTGGACCATCAGTCCACCTTCTATTCTTGAGGAAGCAATCAACGGCTAAGCCCCTTGAGCAGTCGTCTGCAGGGTTTGAGCTGGTTCCTACATACTTCCATTGGTGTGGCTGGGAGCCATCTCTAATCAGTGCGACTCGATTAGCCACAAAGGTGTGGAATCTGGCGGTGTCATTGTTAATATACTTGATCACGGTCTGACTATCAGTCCAGAAGTATGTGCTTTCGACCTTCAACTGTAGTTCCTTTTGCAACATGTTGTTGACCTTTACTGCCATTGCAGCTGCAGTTAACTCTAGGCGAGGTATAGTTATGATCTTCAAAGGAGCAACTCTTGCCTTGGCTGTCAGGAGAGTAAGATGCACTTGACCACTCTCGTTAACGAATCGTAAGTAACTCACTGAACCATCCCCCTTCTGACTTGCATCACAGAAGTGGTGCATCTGAACTTCACTTTCTTCAAAGTCCTTGGGCTTGAAACATCTTTCGATGGTGAAATCTGACAATTTCGGTACTTCATCAAGCCATCTTTCCCAACGGGTCAGAAGCTCACTAGGAATAGACTCATCCCAACCAAGCTGCAGCTTGCTTAAGTTCTGCAGTAGTTGTTTTGCTGGCAGGATTGCTGGAGCAACAAATCCTAGCGGGTCATAGATGGAGCTTACAGTTGCTAGGATGCCTCTTCTGGTAGGAGGTCTCTCTTTCACTTTAATATGGAAGCCAAACCTGTCGGTTTCTGGTGACCATAGCAACCCCAGCACCTTTTCTGATGGTAACTCTTCATTCTTCAAATCTAGTGTCTTTGTAGTCTCAGCTCTATCGTCTTCAGGAACTGACTGCAACACTTCTCTTGAGTTACTCAACCACTTGGTCAACTTGAAACCACCATCCTTACACAAATTGGTGAGATCACTGACGAGTTGAATAGCTTTGCTTTCACTTTCGATAGATTTGAGGTAGTCATCGACATAGAAGTTGGACAGCACCGTGTTGCATACTTCTTCGCTGTATTTCTCCTTACCATCATCAGCGGTCTTTCTCAGTGCGAAATTCGCACATGAAGGTGACGAAGTTGCGCCGAACAAGTGCACATTCATCCTATATTCCTTCAGAGGCAGACTCAGGTCACCGTAGGGCCACCATAGAAATCTTACTAAGTCTCTGTCTGGTTCTGGTACACGCACTTGATGGTACATTGCTTTTATATCTGCTACAACTCCATAACAGGGTGCTCTCTAAACCTCGTCAACACACCTACCAAGTTGCTTGTCAAGTCGGGTCCTTTTAGTAATTGTGAGTTTAAAGACTGGCCCATGTACTTCGCCGCACAATCAAATACAACTCGTAGCTTGCCCTTGGTGGGGTGAAACACCCCATGGTGGGGGACATACCACACCTTGCCATCCTTTCTATTGCATGCATCTTTGGGTACTTCTTCTGCATAATCATTTTTAAACATATCATTCATGAATGCAGTGTATTGGTCGTTGAAAACCGAGTCCCTTTCTAACTTCCTCTTCAGATGGCATGCCCGCAATTCGGCTTGATGTTTATTGTTCGGCAATTTCATGTCATCATCTTTGAGCGGGAAACCTACTTGGTAGTGCCCATCTACATACTTGATTGATGCTTCTACTTTGTTTAGGAATTGTCCTTCACTCACGCTTCTCTCTGGTTTATCATCAATGATTCGCTCATTGAACTCAGCGTTTGTAGAGTTTCTCCAATTGCTGGTCAATAGTGTCATGTGCTTTAATTCTGTGGATGACTGATGTCCTTTTGTGTTCTTTATTTTTGACACCATACACTGTCCATCCGAGTCTAGTTTGGCAGGCGAAAGGTCCTTCACCTTGGCTATTTACTACATGTATTGGCTCAAATGCTTTAGGCACATTATTTCCTATGAGGAGACCAATATGGCATTGAGATTCATCATTTAATCTTCCTAGCTTAACTTCTTCCATATAAGGAATTGCATCAATATCATCCTGGTTGATGATGTCAGCCAAGTCACCAGGGATCTTATCTTGTGTATATGCCTTTGGAAGAGAGATGATATTATTTCTGTTCATGTCAGAAACTTCTAAATCTTGGATGATTTCACTGTCTACTATGATATCATCTGTTATGGTTTCAATTTCCAATTTGGTTTCTTGCCTTTAACATGCAGTTCCTTTTTCAGCCTTTCAGAACAGAATACAGCATCACTGCCGTTGTCGAGATAGGCGTAAGTTTCTACAGACATTCTGGAAACTCTTGAGTAGACTATGACTGGTATTATTGTGGGATATGATTCACTAGATTTAACTCCGGCGCCTGTAAGCCCACATGTCTGATTGGCAACTTCACCAGACTTCTTTGTCTCTTCCTGTTTCACATGCAGCACTGTTGGATGGCGCCTTTTTACATGTCTTGCAGGTAAGCTTGTATTTGCAGATTTTACTGTAATGTGTTGCTTTCTTTAGGCAGCCAAAACAAACTCCCAACTCTCTTAGATACTGCAACCGGTCACTTATAGGCTTTTCCTTCAATTTGTTACACATTTCCAAAGTGTGATCTTTACCCTTGCAATATGTACACGGCTTGTCGGCTCCTGGGCTACTTGACTGACACATTTGGCCTGGCTCCTGGACTATATGACATTACATTTGGTCTGGCTCCTGGACTATTTGATGTCACACTTGCCCGACACAGCTTCTGTGTTTGTTGCTAGATTTCTTCTAGCTTTATAAGTCTGATAGTTTGGGGTTTTTACCCGTTCTTCCTTCTTAGTACTATCTTCCTTCTCCGTCACACTTCTACCGTAGAGGCAGCATTAGTTGCGATTCTAGCCTGTTTTTCTAAGAAGGAGGTGAAGTCTTCAAATGTTACCACTTTGTTTCTTTCTTCTGCTACGTAATCTACTTGTCTCCTCCATCTGTCTCTCATACTATATGGTAACTTCATCATCAACATTCTAATGTTTGCTGTACTTTTGCAACTCATTAGTATAGCCCAGGCTGGTCATGGTATTTTTGCATTCCAACAAAAATAATGACAAATCTTGTAGCCCTGAACTATCACCTTTCACATTCGCCACTGCCTCATCTTCGCTAAGTAAGCCTCTGCAATCTTGTGCTTATTACCATATTTCCTTTCCAACAACCTTTTTGCTTCCAGGTAACCAACCTCATCATCCATGTGAATACAACTTTTCACCAAACTGTTGGCTTCACCTCTTGTGTACTGTTCAAGATAGTACAGACGGTCTCTATTGCTTTTGCTCTTATTTTCGATTATGAATTGAAGGCTCGTATGAAAGTAACATATTGAAGCGGGTCTCCAGTAAAGTCTGTAGTGTCCGCTTTGGTAAACTCGCTTGTTTATGTTGTTCGACCAACAGCCTTGTCAAGTTGTCTTGGTTGCGTGCCAAATTTTCTATACTGGTATCTTCTTTCACTTCTATTGGCTCGCTTTTTACATGTTGCCGTGGCAACATGACTTGTTTTTTCTTCACATCAGGCTCTGGTGACAAAGTTACTCTATGACCGTACTTTACTGATGAAGGCCCTTCATGTTCATACTGTTCACTGTACTGTTCTTGACCATACTGTTCATCAATATTTTCATATTTAGTGGCAGACAAATAATGTGGGGGTATTCTGTCCCCTGTACTTTCTGATTCCTCAGGTGCTGCTGCAGGAAACAAGACTTCACTTTGTGGTGGAAAATTGACTTGCATAGTTTTACTGGTTGTTAACATGCTTCTAGGTTGAACTTGTTGACCTAAATCAGCATGTACTTTACCATCAGTAGTCATACCCACTGCTGGCTGGTCTTTAGCAAACCCGAATCCATGTGAGTGTATTTTGGTCTTGCCCCTGGATTTAGTCCTACAGCACCAATTGTATCTTGTTTAGCTAGGAACTTGCCATCAATTTCTTGACCTTCTCTAGTGTTGTGGTTCAACCACTGCCTCACTGATGTGTTTGTATCTGGTTGAGCTTCTGTGAGGTCATCAAGCACCGATTTTGGTCTACTTCTTAAGCTCTGGGATTTATGTTCATAATCCTCCAATACATCTATTTTGGCTTGCTCTATGTTTATTTGGTCTTCATTTCCAACCACTCTCTTTGTTGTTGCAAGTCCCTTGCCCTGGCTTGCATTTCTTGGTCCAAGTCTCTTGCCCTTGCTTGGATATTAAATTCCTCACTTTCTAAAGCTTGTTTTTCCTTCAATGCTTTGGCTCGACATTCTAGTTCAACCTTTCGAGTTGCAGCTTGCAATAATGCATATTCTGTACTTTTTGATAATGCATCACTTTTATAAGATCTTCTGCTTCTTAATTGAACTGCTTTTATGACTCGACATGATGTTTTCGATAGTGCGAAACGAACTAATTAACGTAAACGACGCCGATGCCAGCAACGAAGCGCAATACTTTTCTAAAGTGAACAACGGTTCACAAATTTATGTGAGAAACTATACGTAGGACCTGTGTAAGGTGTGCTTTGTGAGGCTACATGTGTCGAAACCTGAAATAAATGCGAATGTCAGTATACACGAAACTTCGCTTGAATGCAGGCCCTACGTTGCTTACCGACGGGTGGGAGAAAGCTCGATGCACCCGCTTATCGTGTGCCGACGGGCGGGAGTAAGCTCTTTGCGACCGTTTATTGATAACAAAATACCACAAAACTCTTTTTTTAGGTAGAAGTCCTGAGTCAGTGTTGTATGATTCTATGAGTCATTCCTGCACAACGGTGCAAGATATCTAATGTCAGTGTTAGAAATGTACATACAGGCACTTTACTACCAAACTTTATTTGAATTGTCGTAAGCGACTCGCGACGGGTGGGAGTAAACTTGTTACCCCTTTATTAGATATTTATTAAAAAATACCACAAAGCTATTTTTCAGTAGTAGTCCCGTGTCAGTTTGTGCTTGTGTTGTCGTAAATGGCGACTCGTGGGAGTGTTAGAAATGTACATGCAGGCACTACTACTGATATCTTTATTTGATTTCTACGATTCGGATTCATAGGCCTTGATAACTTCTTTGAAGTTCTAATCTATAAGCTTCTACCAAGTGTGCATTTATCTACATGCACACTCATTAAGAGTTGCTATATTCAGTGACGTCTGACATGACTGGAGGCTGTGGTGACTGTCTGTGCCAATGCAATGTTTATGTTTACAAGCTTACAAAACAGACGCTCAACTGAACCTTTATTTGGTAACTATTTACCAACTATAGCATCTTCTTACAGATAATTAATCTTTACAAATGTAGGGGCAAACTTGCTTTGCTCCGCTGGCTAGCAGAAGCTTGGTACTAAATAATACAATCTTCGATGACTCGGAACCAACAACAAAAAGTGACACAAATCATCACAAATCCAAGGATACACTTTAGCTGAAACGTATCTTGATGATGTTTATTATCTTCACTTGCTATTCTTCTTCTTGTTCTTGTCACAAATAATAATTATGTTGGTTTAGTTAAAGATTAATTGTGTCTTTACCGAGAGCTTCTACACTACAATACTTCAAAATACAAGATGACAGCCTCCAGTGCCAAATTCGGCACCAAATTACATGTGATTGATGGGCTGCAGGCTATGTTTAGCTTATACTTCAAGGGCGCTCATCACATAAACAAACATGCCATAGGAATGCAATGATTAAGGATGCACAACACTTAAACAAACTTTGATTTTGGTAAATGGCATCAACAAGCTTTCTTAGGAATTTCGAATTTAAAAATTGGACGTTCCCAATAGAAGTTACAGGATATTTTGAGTGATTTTTGACAAAACAACTTATTTTAAATATCTGTAAAATCACTAACCGTTCAGCACAAAGTTGTTTAGAAAAAGTTATACAGGTATATTTGTTGTTTCCTGTTCTTATTTCCACTAAATAATTGATATCTATCAATTATTTATGATGTTACAAAGCAATCATTGTATGGAATAAAAAATTTATAATGCTTGAGAGACCTTATCCAAGAATCCAAATTCTTTCTGTGGTGGCAGATTTGAAGATAATTATTGCGGTCCGTGGGTTTCATCAATTGAAATGCCGGCAGATATGGACTTGTCATAAAAAAAAATAGAGAAAATTTGCTGTGCTTAGTGCCACAGCGTGTTTTTGGCAAATCCTGCAGTTAGATAAAGGAGGAGATTGAATTTGATTTGCTGCTAGGTTTCCTTTAGGAAGTTAAATCTTCTGTAAAATGAAATTTTTGGGTAAAAATTGAGGCAAAAATCACATAAAAAGTATGTCACGTATTTCAACCTAAATATCCAAACTCATATTAAAGTGTTTCACTTAATCTCATCAAGAATTATTTAGTATTGTAAGTTCTTACATCTGTGCCAAATTAGGTGTAATTCATATCAATGAATGTATGATTTTTCCAATATATTGCACAGTATGACTGGACGATGGTGATAAAGCAATAAGCATCATGTGTAATAATTCCTTTGCACTGTAAATTACACACATGCAGTTTTAGTCCATTTGCAATTATATCAATGTCATGCCAAAACGAATCAAGCTATTTCAATGAAAGACACAGAATAAGTAGGTGACATGTGTGCCATTATATTGCACGTATTAAAATTAGATACACTGTTAATTTTATATTATTAATATTTTTTTCAAACATGGTAAAGATCATTCCGGGACACCCTGTACGTACGTACATCAAATCCAAATTACTTGGTTTTGTTGCTTGTACACTTTTCAACTATTCTCCCTTGACCTATTAAAGCTATCAAAACCTTTTTTTTTCATACTACCCCTACCTGGCACTATGGTATCTACATTTAGAGTGAGTTTGTCGCCCTCTATTATACATAACCATTCTTGTTGTGTTTTCAAGAAGTCTATAAAACCTACCTGATACTGCGACATCTAGAGTTGTTGCCCTCTATAATCATGCTGTTATTAAATAATGTGTGACAAAGTTTATGTGCAAATAGAGAGCTCCCTCTGAAATTCCAGCAAGATATAAGGTTATGTGCCCTTATGGGAGGGCACTTTTAGGTTGTGCCTAAAATTCTGCTTATAACAACCATAGCGCCATTAGGCCAACCTTTACGGTAAATTATGACATAATATTTTTTCATTCTAAAACTAGCTGCGAATCGACTTGGAGCAAATTTTCAGAGCAAAATATGGTAATTATGCATAATTTATGCATATCAAGCAAAATACCTTGAGAACAGATTATCTGGAGATCCGTATTTGGTACAGTGACGTTACTTGGTGGGGAGTAGCGTGGACAGAGGTTCTCGACCTGATTAGATTTCCAGCACAAAATATGTTAATTAAGTACGTAATTTGCATAATATATTATGTATCAAGCAAAATACCTTGTGAACAGATTACCTGCAGATCCGTATGGGGTACAGTGACAAAACTTGGTGGGGATTAGTGCGGCCAGAGGTTCTCAACCTGAATAGATTTTTGGCACAAAATACAGTGGAAACTCGTTAATACGAGATCGCTTAAAGGGCATTTCGTGATCCACAGCCTCATCCCCCACTTTTCTCAAAAAAGTTGAGATTTTTATATCACTGGAAACCTCTGGCTACATAATGTTTATGTACAAAATATTTCTTGCAGATTAATTCGTTTTGCAAAGATATCGTGAAATTTGAATTTCGTTCTGGTGCACCAGAACGAAATTACAACGCATTGTCTATGGAGCAGTGTAATACACATAATCATGCATAACTCGCAAACGCAAAATCGGAATCAACTGAAATTTTGGGAATAGGCTTTTTCGTGGATATGTACTGAAAAATGTCATAAAAAGAGGATGATCACGAAATACTCCTTTAATGCGAGAAACCGCTTACTACGAACAGAAACTTGTGGTCCCGATTTTCCCCTATTATTTACTGTACAAAATAAACTGTTTAATACGAGGTAAATAATACGAAATCCGCATAATACGAGCACTTGCTGTCAGTCAAAGCTTTTGTTACAAGCCGACGACGAACGTCGGCTTGTACTGTCTTCTTGGCGTTCTTCTTCTTACACAGCCGTGACGTTAGTCACGGCTGTGTCTTTTTTCTTACAGGTTCTTTCTTCTTGCACAGCCGCCATCGGCGCTGTGCATTGTTTTTACCGCGTTCTTACCTAGCCGGGACACCGGCTAGGTCTTGAAATGCTACCGGATCTTTCTTTCTTCTGGCAACAAATTTCAAAATGCTTCTTCCCTTACATGTTACATCCTACAATGACGTCACTTGCACATATGCATCGTCTATATCCAGTGTCTATAGGGTGTTCACAGATTTGGGGTCAAAGGTCATTAAGGGGTCATTTCCGGTATAAAACCAAATATCTTCAAAATGCTTCTTCTTCCACAAATTACATGTGATGGTGACATGCTTAGGTCATGTGACTTGACTTTGGTCGGTGTCTATAGGGTGTTCACAGATAAGGGGTCAAAGGTCATTAAAGGGGTCATTTCCGGTCTGAAATCTAAAAATATTAAAAAAATCACTGTTTTTACAAATTACATAGCAGAGTGTTGTCATAAGCACACATGCATTGCTACTAACCAGGGTCTTTGGGGTGTCTACAGTTTTGGGGTCAAAGGTCATTAAGGGGTCGCTTCCGGTCAAAAACCAAAAATCATCAAATATGTTCATTTTTTTATATCTCAAAACATAACCAGACCAGAGTGACATAAACTTCATATATGCATTAGTGTTACTCGATGTATGCACGGTATTTTTATTATTTTGGTCAAAGGTCATTTAGACGTCATTTCCGGTTTGAAGCTAAATAACTTCAAGAATTTTTATCTCCATAACTAAGCATAGTAGATTTTTTTTATTTAAACTGTAACAATGCATTTTCTCGGTGTATATGAGGGTTTTTTTATATTGGGGTCAAAGGTCATTAAGGAGGTCAAAACGTCAAATTTGCAAAAAAATGTTTAAAATTGCTGAAAAGTAGCTGTATCTCAGCCTATGGAAGACGGATAAAGCCCCTGCTACAGTGATGCACCATTAATGGTGTGAGATGTCCATAATAGCCGGTCAAAGGTCAAACTTTAAGTTAAGACTGGCATTTCCGGCCCCGGCTAGGTCCAGATCTGTAACCAGATCTAGTTCTTTCTTACACAGCCGTGACGTTAGTCACGGCTGTGTCTTTTTTCTTACAGGTTCTTTCTTCTTTCTTTACACAGCCGTGACGTTAGTCACGGCTGTGTCTTTTTTCTTACAGGTTCTTTCTTCTTTACACAGCCGTGACGTTAGTCACGGCTGTGTCTTTTTTTCTTACAGGTTCTTTCTTCTTCTTCTTCTTCTTCTTCTTTCTTCTGCCGACCACTACATTTGCTCTAGCACTTACATGCTTGCACCGATTTTGGCCTAACTTGGTCACAATGATCATTGACCATGCCCCTACATGTCACATGAAACTCGTGGGGTCAAAGGTCAAACAGGGTCATAGGGGTCAAAACGTGATTTCAACTCAAAATGCTTCTTCTCTCACAGATTACGTAGGAGAGTGACACCACTTGCACACATGCATTGTTATTAGCCAGTGTCTATGGGGTCCTCACAGATTTGGGGTCAAAGGTCATTAAGGGGTCACTTCCGGTATAAAACGAAAAACCTTCAATTTTTTTTATTTGCTAAGAAAAACATAGGACAGTAACGGTATGTTCACAAATAAATTGTAGTTACTCTGTGCATTTGTGGTATTTTTTCATTTAGGGTCAAAGGTCATTAGGGCTACTTCCGGTATAAAACGAAATTCCTTTAAATGCTTCTTCTTCCACAAATTACGTATGACAGTGACGCCACTTGCACACATGCATTGTTATTACCCAGTGTCTATGGGGTCCTCACAAATTTGGAATCAAAGGTCATTAAGGGTCACTTCCGGTATAAAACGAAAAACCTTCAAAAATTTTTATTTGCTAAGAAAAACATTGGAGGGTGATGGTATATTCACACGTAAATTGTGTTTACCTATTGTACATGTGGTATTTTTTCATTTGGGGTCAAAGGTCATTAAGGGGTCACTTCCGGTCTGAGACGAAAAACCTTCAAAATGCCCCTTTCTGCCACAAATAACATAGCAAAGTGGTGCCACTTGCACCCATACATTGACATTAGCCAATGTCTATGGGCGTTTTATATATTTTGAGGTCAAAGGTCATTAAGGCGTCAAAACACGGCTGTGTTCGTGGTCTTAGACCACAGCTAAGTCTAGTTCTTTCTTCTTCTGCCGACCACTACATTTGCTCTAGCACTAACATGCTTGTACCGATTTTGACCTAACTTGGTCACAACCATCATTGACCATGCCCCTACATGTCATATGAAACTCGTGGGGTCAAAGGTCAAGCAGGGGTCATAGGGGTCAAAAACGTGATTTCAACTCAAAATGCTTCTTCTCTCACAGATTACGTAGGAGAGTGACACCACTGGCACACATGCATTGTTATTATCCAGTGTCTATGGGGTCCTCACAGATTTGGGGTCAAAGGTCATTAAGGGGTCACTTCCGGTATAAAACGAAAAACCTTCAATTTTTTTTTATTTGCTAAGAAAAAACATAGGACAGTAACGGTATGTTCACAAATAAATTGTAGTTACTCTGTGCATATGTGGTATTTTTTATTTAGGGTCAAATGTCATTAAGGGCTACTTCCGGTATAAAACGAAATTCCTTTAAAATGCTTCTTCTCCCACAAATAACGTATGACAGTGACGCCACTTGCACACATGCATTGTTATTACCCAGTGTCTATGGGGTCCTCACAAATTTGGAATCAAAGGTCATTAAGGGGTCACTTCCGGTATAAAACGAAAAACCTTCAAAATTTTTTTTTTGCTAAAACAACCATTGGAGGGTGATGGTATATTCACACGTGAATTGGGTTTACCTATTGTACATGTGGTATTTTTTCATTTGGGGTCAAAGGTCATTAAGGGGTCACTTCCGGTCTGAGACGAAAAACCTTCAAAATGCCACTTTCTGCCACAAATAACATAGCAAAGTGGTGCCACTTGGACCCATACATTGACATTAGCCAATGTCTATGGGCGTTTTATGTATTTTGAAATCAAAGGTCATTAAGGCGTCAAAACACGGCTGTGTTCGTGGTCTTAGACCACAGCTAAGTCTAGTTCTTCTTTCTTTCTTCTTTCTTTCTTCTTTCTGCCGACCACTACATTTGCTCTAGCACTTACATGCTTACACCGATTTTGACCTAGCTTGGTCACAACCATCATTGACCATGCCCCTACATGTCATATGAAACTCGAGGGGTCAAAGGTCACGCAGGGGTCATAGGGGTCAAAAACGTGATTTCAACTCAAAATGCTTCTTCTCTCACAGATTACATAGGACAGTGACACCACTTGCACACATGCATTGTTATTATCCAGTGTCTATGGGGTCCTCACAGATTTGGGGTCAAAGGTCATTAAGGGGTCACTTCCGGTATAAAACGAAAAAATTTCAAAAAATTTTATTTGCTAAGAAAAACATAGGACAGTAACAATATGTTCACACATAAATTGTTGTTACCCTGTGTATATGTGGTATTTTTTATTTAGTGTCAAAGGTCATTAAGGGCCACTTCCGGTATAAAACGAAATACCTTTAAAATGCTTCTTCTCCCACAAATTACGTAGGACAGTGACACCACTTGCACACATAAATTGTTATTACCCTGTGTCTATGGGGTCCTCACAGATTTGGGGTCAAAGGTCATTAAGGGGTCACTTCCGGTATAAAACGAAAAACCTTCAAAAATGTTTATTTGCTAAGAAAAACATAGGACATTAACGGTATGTTCACACATGAATTGTGGGTACCCAATTCATATGTGGTATTTTTTTATTTGGGGTCAAATGTCATTAAGGGGTCACTTCCGGTCTGAGACGAAAAACCTTCAAAATGCCCCTTCTGCCACAAGTAACATAGCAAAGTGGTGCCACACATGCACCCATGCATTGACATTAGCCAATGTCTATGGCCGTTTTCATATATTTTGGGGTCAAAGGTCATTAGGGGTAACAACACGGCTGTGTTCGTGGGTTAGACCACAGCTTAGTCTAGTTTCTTCTTTCTTTCTTTCTTCTTCTTTCTGCCGACCACTACATTTGCTCTAGCACTTACATGCTTGTACCGATTTTGACCTAACTTGGTCACAACCATCATTGACCATGCCCCTACATGTCACATGAAACTCGTGGGGTCAAAGGTCACGCTAGGGTCATAGGGGTCAAAAACGTGATTTCAACTCAAAATGCTTCTTCTCCTACAGATTACGTATGACGGTGACCCCACTTGCACACATGCATTGCTATTACCCAGTGTCTATGGGGTCCTCACAGATTTGGGGTCAAAGGTCATTAAAGGGTCACTTCCGGTATAAAACGAAAAACCTTCAAAATTTTTTATTTGCTAAGAAAAACATAGGACAGTAACGGTATGTTCACACATAAATTGTAGTTACCCTGTGTATATGTGGTATTTTTTATTTAGGGTCAAAGGTCATTAAGGGGCCACTTCCGGTACAAAACGAAATACCTTTAAAATGCTTCTTCTCCCACAAATTACGTAGGACAGTAACACCACTTGCATACATGCATTGTTATTACCCAGTGTATATGGGGTCCTCACAGATTTGGGGTCAAAGGTCATTAACGGGTCACTTCCGGTATAAAACGAAAAACCTTCAATTTTTTTATTTGCTAAGAAAAACATAGGACAGTAACGGTATGTTCACACATGAATTGTGGGTACCCAATTCATATGTGGTATTTTTTTATTTGGGGTCAAATGTCATTAAGGGGTCACTTCCGGTCTGAGACGAAAAACCTTCAAAATGCCCCTTCTGCCACAAGTAACAGCAAAGTGGTGCCACATGCACCCATGCATTGACATTAGCCAATGTCTATGACCGTTTTCATATATTTTGGGGTCAAAGGTCATTAGGGGTAACAACACGGCTGTGTTCGTGGGTTAGACCACAGCTTAGTCTAGTTTCTTCTTCTTCTTCTTCTTCTTCTGTCAACACTATGATCAGCCATCGTAGCCACATGCTTTCAGGCATGATGACCATACTTGGTCAGTAGAACCGTTTGGTGGTGCCACAGATGTCACATGATCAACTTCCGGTCAAATGTCATCCACTTCCGGTCAATGGTCAAAACTTGGATTTTCACTAAAAATGCTACTCCTCCCACATATTACATAGCATCGTGACGTCACTTACACACATGCATCATCTATAGCCAGTGTCTAAAAGTTGTTAACAGAATTGGGATCAAAGGTCATTAAGGGGTCACTTCCGGTAAAAGTCTGACAAATTTGTAAAAAATATTCAAAAAATCACTGTCTTTACAAATTACATAGCAGAGAGTCGCCATTAGCACACACGCATCGCTACTAGGTAGGGTCTTTAGGATGCCTACAGTTTTGGGGTCAAAGGTCAGTAAGGGGTTACTTCCGGTCAAAAACCAAAATTATCAAAAAAGTTTAAAATTTTTTTATCTCAAAGTGTAAACAGACCAGAGTAATATAATCATCATACATGAATCAGTGTTACCTGATGTATGCATGGTATTTTTGTTTTGGGGGTCAAAGGTCATTAAGGGGTCACTTCCTGTTTTTAGCTAAATAACTTTAAGAATTTTTATCTCAACAACTACACAAAGTAGAATTTTTTAATTAAAATTGGAACAATGCATTTTGTCGGTGTACATAACTTTTTTTTTCATTGAAGTCAAAGATCATTAAGGGGGTCAAAAGGTCAATCATAAATTTAAAAAAATCAAAATCCATGTATAAGTTCCGATTAAGCTGAAATTCACCAGGAATATTCCTTATGACATCCTAAGCACTATGTAATATTTTTGCGGGGTCAAAGGTAATTATGGGATCACTTCCGGTTCTCACAGATTCGGGGTCATAACTCATTTGTCTGGCTGGCTGTGCATACTCGCGGTCGCAGGCGAACGCAATCAGATCTCGTTACACAGCCGTGACGTTAGTCACGGCTGTGTCTTTTTTCTTACAGGTTCTTTCTTCTTTCTTTCTTCTTTCTTTCTTCTTTACACAGCCGTGACGTTAGTCACGGCTGTGTCTTTTTTCTTACAGGTTCTTTCTTCTTTCTTTCTTTCTGCCGACCATTACATTTGCTCTAGCACTCACATGCTTACACCGATTTTGACCTAACTTGGTCACAACCATCATTGACCATGCCCCTACATGTCACATGAAACTCGTGGGGTCAAAGGTCACGCTGGGGTCATAGGGGTCAAAAACGTGATTTCAACTCAAAATGCTTCTTCTCCTACAGATTACGTATGACGGTGACCTCACTTGCACACATGCATTGCTATTACCCAGTGTCTATGGGGTCCTCACAGATTTGGGGTCAAAGGTCATTAAGGGGTCACTTCCGGTATAAAACGAAAACCTTAAAAAATTGTATTTGCTAAGAAAAACATAGTACAGTAACGGTATGTTCACACATTAATTGTAGTTACCCTGTGTATATGTGGTATTTTTTTATTTAGGGTCAAAGGTCATTAAGGGGCCACTTCCGGTACAAAACGAAATACCTTTAAAATGCTTCTTCTCCCACAAATTACGTTGGACAGTAACACCACTTGCATACATGCATTGTTATTACCCAGTGTCTATGGGGTCCTCACAGATTTGGTGTCAAAGGTCATTAAGGGGTCACTTCCGGTATAAAACGAAAAACCGTCAAAATTTTTTATTTGCTAAGAAAAACATAGGACAGTAACGGTATGTTCACACATGAATTGTGGGTACCCAATTCATATGTGGTATTTTTTTATTTGGGGTCAAATGTCATTAAGGGGTCACTTCCGGTCTGAGACGAAAAACCTTCAAAATGCCCCTTCTGCCACAAGTAACATAGCAAAGTGGTGCCACATGCACCCATGCATTGACATTAGCCAATGTCTATGGCCGTTTTCATATATTTTGGGGTCAAAGGTCATTAGGGGTAACAACACGGCTGTGTTCGTGGGTTAGACCACAGCTTAGTCTAGTTACACAGCCGTGACGTTAGTCACGGCTGTGTCTTTTTTCTTACAGGTTCTTTCTTTCTTCTTACACAGCCGAGAGCTGTGTTTTGTTTCTTACGAGATCGTCTACCTTTCTTCTGTCAACCTTTACATTTGCTCTAGCACTGACATGCTTGTACCGATTTTGACCTAACTTGGTCACAACCATCATTGACCATGCCCCTACATGTCACATGAAAATTGTGGGGTCAAAGGTCACGCAGGGGTCATAGGGGTCAAAAAAGTGATTTCAGCTAAAAATGCATCTTCTCCCACAAATTACGTAGGACAGTGACGCCACTTGCACACATGCATTGTTATTACCCAGTGTCTACGGGGTGTTCACAGATTTGGGGTCAAAGGTCATTAAGTGGTCACTTCCGGTATAAATCGAAATATCTTCAAAAAATTTTATTAGCTAAGAAAAACATAGGAGAGTGATGGTATGTTCACACATGAATTGTGTTTACCCAATGTATATGTGGTATTTTTTTTATTTGGGGTCAAAGGTTATTAAGGGTCACTTCCTGTATAAAACAAAATATCTTCAAAATTTTTATCGGCCAAGAAAAACATAGCACACTGACGGTATATTCACACATGAATTGATGTCACCTAGTGTACACGTGGTATTTTTTTTTTTTTGGTCTAAGGTCATTAAGGGGCCACTTTCGATGTCTGACCGAATACTTTCAAAATGCTTCTTTTCTCAAATTACACGGCGTAGGGATATGTGCCTGGTGCATATATATTGGCTATAGCCAGTGTCTATGTGGTGTAAAAATAATTGGGATCAAAGGTCATTTAGAGGTCATTTTAATTAAAAGACTTATATCCTTCAAATTCGACATGTATGCACGGCATAGCAGCCGACAAGCCTACACGTGGTCGCGCGCAATGGTCGAGGGCTTTTATTACACAGCCGAGAGCTGTGTTTTGTTTCTTACGAGATCGTCTACCTTTCTTCTGTCAACCTTTACATTTGCTCTAGCACTGACATGCTTGTACCGATTTTGACCTAACTTGGTCACAACCATCATTGACCATGCCCCTACATGTCACATGAAAATTGTGGGGTCAAAGGTCACGCAGGGGTCATAGGGGTCAAAAAAGTGATTTCAGCTAAAAATGCATCTTCTCCCACAAATTACGTAGGACAGTGACGCCACTTGCACACATGCATTGTTATTACCCAGTGTCTATGGGGTGTTCACAGATTTGGGGTCAAAGGTCATTAAGTGGTCACTTCCGGTATAAATCGAAATATCTTCAAAAAATTTTATTAGCTAAGAAAAACATAGGAGAGTGATGGTATGTTCACACATGAATTGTGTTTACCCAATGTATATGTGGTATTTTTTTTTATTTGGGGTCAAAGGTTATTAAGGGGTCACTTCCTGTATAAAACAAAATATCTTCAAAAATTTTTATCGGCCAAGAAAAACATAGCACACTGACGGTATATTCACACATGAATTGATGTCACCTAGTGTACACGTGGTATTTTTTTCGGCGGGGTCAAAGGTCATTAAGGGGTCACTTTCGATGTCTGACCGAATACTTCCAAAATGCTTCTTTTCTCAAATTACACGGCGTAGGGATATGTGCCTGGTGCATATATATTGGCTATAGCCAGTGTCTATGTGGTGTAAAAATAATTGGGATCAAAGGTCATTTAGAGGTCATTTTAATTAAAAGACTTATATCCTTCAAATTCGACATGTATGCACGGCATAGCAGCCGACAAGCCTACACGTGGTCGCGCGCAATGGTCGAGGGCTTTTATTACACAGCCGAGAGCTGTGTTTTGTTTCTTACGAGATCGTCTACCTTTCTTCTGTCAACCTTTACATTTGCTCTAGCACTGACATGCTTGTACCGATTTTGACCTAACTTGGTCACAACCATCATTGACCATGCCCCTACATGTCACATGAAAATTGTGGGGTCAAAGGTCACGCAGGGGTCATAGGGTCAAAAAGTGATTTCAGCTAAAAATGCATCTTCTCCCACAAATTACGTAGGACAGTGACGCCACTTGCACACATGCATTGTTATTACCCAGTGTCTACGGGGTGTTCACAGATTTGGGGTCAAAGGTCATTAAGTGGTCACTTCCGGTATAAATCGAAATATCTTAAAAAAAATTTATTAGCTAAGAAAAACATAGGAGAGTGATGGTATGTTCACACATGAATTGTGTTTACCCAATGTATATGTGGTATTTTTTTTTATTTGGGGTCAAAGGTTATTAAGGGTCACTTCCTGTATAAAACAAAATATCTTCAAAAATTTTTATCGGCCAAGAAAAACATAGCACACTGACGGTATATTCACACATGAATTGATGTCACCTAGTGTACACGTGGTATTTTTTTCGGCGGGGTCAAAGGTCATTAAGGGTCACTTTCGATGTCTGACCGAATACTTTCAAAATGCTTCTTTTCTCAAATTACACGGCGTAGGGATATGTGCCTGGTGCATATATATTGGCTATAGCCAGTGTCTATGTGGTGTAAAAATAATTGGGATCAAAGGTCATTTAGAGGTCATTTTAATTAAAAGACTTATATCCTTCAAATTCGACATGTATGCACGGCATAGCAGCCGACAAGCCTACACGTGGTCGCGCGCAATGGTCGAGGGCTTTTATTACACAGCCGAGAGCTGTGTTTTGTTTCTTACGAGATCGTCTACCTTTCTTCTGTCAACCTTTACATTTGCTCTAGCACTGACATGCTTGTACCGATTTTGACCTAACTTGGTCACAACCATCATTGACCATGCCCCTACATGTCACATGAAAATTGTGGGGTCAAAGGTCACGCAGGGGTCATAGGGGTACAAAAAAGTGATTTCAGCTAAAAATGCATCTTCTCCCACAAATTACGTAGGACAGTGACGCCACTTGCACACATGCATTGTTATTACCCAGTGTCTATGGGGTGTTCACAGATTTGGGGTCAAAGGTCATTAAGTGGTCACTTCCGGTATAAATCGAAATATCTTCAAAAATTTTATTAGCTAAGAAAAACATAGGAGAGTGATGGTATGTTCACACATGAATTGTGTTTACCCAATGTATATGTGGTATTTTTTTATTTGGGGTCAAAGGTTATTAAGGGGTCACTTCCTGTATAAAACAAAATATCTTCAAAAATTTTTATCGGCCAAGAAAAACATAGCACACTGACGGTATATTCACACATGAATTGATGTCACCTAGTGTAAACGTGGTATTTTTTTCGGCGGGGTCAAAGGTCATTAAGGGGTCACTTTCGATGTCTGACCGAATACTTTCAAAATGCTTCTTTTCTCAAATTACACGGCGTAGGGATATGTGCCTGGTGCATATATATTGGCTATAGCCAGTGTCTATGTGGTGTAAAAATAATTGGGATCAAAGGTCATTTAGAGGTCATTTTAATTAAAAGACTTATATCCTTCAAATTCGACATGTATGCACGGCATAGCAGCCGACAAGCCTACACGTGGTCGCGCGCAATGGTCGAGGGTTTTTTATTACACAGCCGAGAGCTGTGTTTTGTTTCTTACGAGATCGTCTACCTTTCTTCTGTCAACCTTTACATTTGCTCTAGCACTGACATGCTTGTACCGATTTTGACCTAACTTGGTCACAACCATCATTGACCATGCCCCTACATGTCACATGAAAATTGTGGGGTCAAAGGTCACGCAGGGGTCATAGGGGTCAAAAAAGTGATTTCAGCTAAAATGCATCTTCTCCCACAAATTACGTAGGACAGTGACGCCACTTGCACACATGCATTGTTATTACCCAGTGTCTACGGGGTGTTCACAGATTTGGGGTCAAAGGTCATTAAGTGGTCACTTCCGGTATAAATCGAAATATCTTCAAAAAATTTTATTAGCTAAGAAAAACATAGGAGAGTGATGGTATGTTCACACATGAATTGTGTTTACCCAATGTATATGTGGTATTTTTTTTTATTTGGGGTCAAAGGTTATTAAGGGGTCACTTCCTGTATAAAACAAAATATCTTCAAAAATTTTTATCGGCCAAGAAAAACATAGCACACTGACGGTATATTCACACATGAATTGATGTCACCTAGTGTACACGTGGTATTTTTTTTTCGGCGGGGTCAAAGGTCATTAAGGGGTCACTTTCGATGTCTGACCGAATACTTTCAAAATGCTTCTTTTCTCAAATTACACGGCGTAGGGATATGTGCCTGGTGCATATATATTGGCTATAGCCAGTGTCTATGTGGTGTAAAAATAATTGGGATCAAAGGTCATTTAGAGGTCATTTTAATTAAAAGACTTATATCCTTCAAATTCGACATGTATGCACGGCATAGCAGCCGACAAGCCTACACGTGGTCGCGCGCAATGGTCGAGGGCTTTTATTACACAGCCGAGAGCTGTGTTTTGTTTCTTACGAGATCGTCTACCTTTCTTCTGTCAACCTTTACATTTGCTCTAGCACTGACATGCTTGTACCGATTTTGACCTAACTTGGTCACAACCATCATTGACCATGCCCCTACATGTCACATGAAAATTGTGGGGTCAAAGGTCACGCAGGAGTAATAAAAAAAAAAAAAGTGATTTCAGCTAAAAATGCATCTTCTCCCACAAATTACGTAGGACAGTGACGCCACTTGCACACATGCATTGTTATTACCCAGTGTCTATGGGGTGTTCACAGATTTGGGGTCAAAGGTCATTAAGTGGTCACTTCCGGTATAAATCGAAATATCTTCAAAAAATTTTATTAGCTAAGAAAAACATAGGAGAGTGATGGTATGTTCACACATGAATTGTGTTTACCCAATGTATATGTGGTATTTTTTTTTTATTTGGGGTCAAAGGTTATTAAGGGTCACTTCCTGTATAAAACAAAATATCTTCAAAATTTTTATCGGCCAAGAAAAAAACATAGCACACTGACGGTATATTCACACATGAATTGATGTCACCTAGTGTACACGTGGTATTTTTTTCGGCGGGGTCAAAGGTCATTAAGGGGTCACTTTCGATGTCTGACCGAATACTTTCAAAATGCTTCTTTTCTCAAATTACACGGCGTAGGGATATGTGCCTGGTGCATATATATTGGCTATAGCCAGTGTCTATGTGGTGTAAAAATAATTGGGATCAAAGGTCATTTAGAGGTCATTTTAATTAAAAGACTTATATCCTTCAAATTCGACATGTATGCACGGCATAGCAGCCGACAAGCCTACACGTGGTCGCGCGCAATGGTCGAGGGTTTTTATTACACAGCCGAGAGCTGTGTTTTGTTTCTTACGAGATCGTCTACCTTTCTTCTGTCAACCTTTACATTTGCTCTAGCACTGACATGCTTGTACCGATTTTGACCTAACTTGGTCACAACCATCATTGACCATGCCCCTACATGTCACATGAAAATTGTGGGGTCAAAGGGCACGCAGGGGTCATAGGGGTCAAAAAAGTGATTTCAGCTAAAAATGCATCTTCTCCCACAAATTACGTAGGACAGTGACGCCACTTGCACACATGCATTGTTATTACCCAGTGTCTACGGGGTGTTCACAGATTTGGGGTCAAAGGTCATTAAGTGGTCACTTCCGGTATAAATCGAAATATCTTCAAAAAATTTTATTAGCTAAGAAAAACATAGGAGAGTGATGGTATGTTCACACATGAATTGTGTTTACCCAATGTATATGTGGTATTTTTTTTATTTGGGGTCAAAGGTTATTAAGGGTCACTTCCTGTATAAAACAAAATATCTTCAAAAATTTTTATCGGCCAAGAAAAACATAGCACACTGACGGTATATTCACACATGAATTGATGTCACCTAGTGTACACGTGGTATTTTTTTCGGCGGGGTCAAAGGTCATTAAGGGTCACTTTCGATGTCTGACCGAATACTTTCAAAATGCTTCTTTTCTCAAATTACACGGCGTAGGGATATGTGCCTGGTGCATATATATTGGCTATAGCCAGTGTCTATGTGGTGTAAAAATAATTGGGATCAAAGGTCATTTAGAGGTCATTTTAATTAAAAGACTTATATCCTTCAAATTCGACATGTATGCACGGCATAGCAGCCGACAAGCCTACACGTGGTCGCGCGCAATGGTCGAGGGCTTTTATTACACAGCCGAGAGCTGTGTTTTGTTTCTTACGAGATCGTCTACCTTTCTTCTGTCAACCTTTACATTTGCTCTAGCACTGACATGCTTGTACCGATTTTGACCTAACTTGGTCACAACCATCATTGACCATGCCCCTACATGTCACATGAAAATTGTGGGGTCAAAGGTCACGCAGGGGTCATAGGGGTCAAAAAGTGATTTCAGCTAAAAATGCATCTTCTCCCACAAATTACGTAGGACAGTGACGCCACTTGCACACATGCATTGTTATTACCCAGTGTCTATGGGGTGTTCACAGATTTGGGGTCAAAGGTCATTAAGTGGTCACTTCCGGTATAAATCGAAATATCTTCAAAAAATTTTATTAGCTAAGAAAAACATAGGAGAGTGATGGTATGTTCACACATGAATTGTGTTTACCCAATGTATATGTGGTATTTTTTTATTTGGGGTCAAAGGTTATTAAGGGTCACTTCCTGTATAAAACAAAATATCTTCAAAAATTTTATCGGCCAAGAAAAACATAGCACACTGACGGTATATTCACACATGAATTGATGTCACCTAGTGTACACGTGGTATTTTTTTCGGCGGGGTCAAAGGTCATTAAGGGGTCACTTTCGATGTCTGACCGAATACTTTCAAAATGCTTCTTTTCTCAAATTACACGGCGTAGGGATATGTGCCTGGTGCATATATATTGGCTATAGCCAGTGTCTATGTGGTGTAAAAATAATTGGGATCAAAGGTCATTTAGAGGTCATTTTAATTAAAAGACTTATATCCTTCAAATTCGACATGTATGCACGGCATAGCAGCCGACAAGCCTACACGTGGTCGCGCGCAATGGTCGAGGGCTTTTATTACACAGCCGAGAGCTGTGTTTTGTTTCTTACGAGATCGTCTACCTTTCTTCTGTCAACCTTTACATTTGCTCTAGCACTGACATGCTTGTACCGATTTTGACCTAACTTGGTCACAACCATCATTGACCATGCCCCTACATGTCACATGAAAATTGTGGGGTCAAAGGTCACGCAGGGGTCATAGGGGTCAAAAAGTGATTTCAGCTAAAATGCATCTTCTCCCACAAATTACGTAGGACAGTGACGCCACTTGCACACATGCATTGTTATTACCCAGTGTCTACGGGGTGTTCACAGATTTGGGGTCAAAGGTCATTAAGTGGTCACTTCCGGTATAAATCGAAATATCTTCAAAAAATTTATTAGCTAAGAAAAACATAGGAGAGTGATGGTATGTTCACACATGAATTGTGTTTACCCAATGTATATGTGGTATTTTTTTTATTTGGGGTCAAAGGTTATTAAGGGTCACTTCCTGTATAAAACAAAATATCTTCAAAAATTTTTATCGGCCAAGAAAAACATAGCACACTGACGGTATATTCACACATGAATTGATGTCACCTAGTGTACACGTGGTATTTTTTTCGGCGGGGTCAAAGGTCATTAAGGGGTCACTTTCGATGTCTGACCGAATACTTTCAAAATGCTTCTTTTCTCAAATTACACGGCGTAGGGATATGTGCCTGGTGCATATATATTGGCTATAGCCAGTGTCTATGTGGTGTAAAAATAATTGGGATCAAAGGTCATTTAGAGGTCATTTTAATTAAAAGACTTATATCCTTCAAATTCGACATGTATGCACGGCATAGCAGCCGACAAGCCTACACGTGGTCGCGCGCAATGGTCGAGGGCATTTATTACACAGCCGAGAGCTGTGTTTTGTTTCTTACGAGATCGTCTACCTTTCTTCTGTCAACCTTTACATTTGCTCTAGCACTGACATGCTTGTACCGATTTTGACCTAACTTGGTCACAACCATCATTGACCATGCCCCTACATGTCACATGAAAATTGTGGGGTCAAAGGTCACGCAGGGGTCATAGGGGTCAAAAAGTGATTTCAGCTAAAATGCATCTTCTCCCACAAATTACGTAGGACAGTGACGCCACTTGCACACATGCATTGTTATTACCCAGTGTCTACGGGGTGTTCACAGATTTGGGGTCAAAGGTCATTAAGTGGTCACTTCCGGTATAAATCGAAATATCTTCAAAAAAATTTATTAGCTAAGAAAAACATAGGAGAGTGATGGTATGTTCACACATGAATTGTGTTTACCCAATGTATATGTGGTATTTTTTTATTTGGGGTCAAAGGTTATTAAGGGGTCACTTCCTGTATAAAACAAAATATCTTCAAAATTTTTATCGGCCAAGAAAAACATAGCACACTGACGGTATATTCACACATGAATTGATGTCACCTAGTGTACACGTGGTATTTTTTTCGGCGGGGTCAAAGGTCATTAAGGGGTCACTTTCGATGTCTGACCGAATACTTTCAAAATGCTTCTTTTCTCAAATTACACGGCGTAGGGATATGTGCCTGGTGCATATATATTGGCTATAGCCAGTGTCTATGTGGTGTAAAAATAATTGGGATCAAAGGTCATTTAGAGGTCATTTTAATTAAAAGACTTATATCCTTCAAATTCGACATGTATGCACGGCATAGCAGCCGACAAGCCTACACGTGGTCGCGCGCAATGGTCGAGGGTTTTTATTACACAGCCGAGAGCTGTGTTTTGTTTCTTACGAGATCGTCTACCTTTCTTCTGTCAACCTTTACATTTGCTCTAGCACTGACATGCTTGTACCGATTTTGACCTAACTTGGTCACAACCATCATTGACCATGCCCCTACATGTCACATGAAAATTGTGGGGTCAAAGGTCACGCAGGGGTCATAGGGGTCAAAAAGTGATTTCAGCTAAAAATGCATCTTCTCCCACAAATTACGTAGGACAGTGACGCCACTTGCACACATGCATTGTTATTACCCAGTGTCTATGGGGTGTTCACAGATTTGGGGTCAAAGGTCATTAAGTGGTCACTTCCGGTATAAATCGAAATATCTTCAAAAATTTTATTAGCTAAGAAAAACATAGGAGAGTGATGGTATGTTCACACATGAATTGTGTTTACCCAATGTATATGTGGTATTTTTTTTTATTTGGGGTCAAAGGTTATTAAGGGGTCACTTCCTGTATAAAACAAAATATCTTCAAAAATTTTTATCGGCCAAGAAAAACATAGCACACTGACGGTATATTCACACATGAATTGATGTCACCTAGTGTAAACGTGGTATTTTTTTCGGCGGGGTCAAAGGTCATTAAGGGGTCACTTTCGATGTCTGACCGAATACTTTCAAAATGCTTCTTTTCTCAAATTACACGGCGTAGGGATATGTGCCTGGTGCATATATATTGGCTATAGCCAGTGTCTATGTGGTGTAAAAATAATTGGGATCAAAGGTCATTTAGAGGTCATTTTAATTAAAAGACTTATATCCTTCAAATTCGACATGTATGCACGGCATAGCAGCCGACAAGCCTACACGTGGTCGCGCGCAATGGTCGAGGGCTTTTATTACACAGCCGAGAGCTGTGTTTTGTTTCTTACGAGATCGTCTACCTTTCTTCTGTCAACCTTTACATTTGCTCTAGCACTGACATGCTTGTACCGATTTTGACCTAACTTGGTCACAACCATCATTGACCATGCCCCTACATGTCACATGAAAATTGTGGGGTCAAAGGTCACGCAGGGGTCATAGGGTCAAAAAAGTGATTTCAGCTAAAATGCATCTTCTCCCACAAATTACGTAGGACAGTGACGCCACTTGCACACATGCATTGTTATTACCCAGTGTCTACGGGGTGTTCACAGATTTGGGGTCAAAGGTCATTAAGTGGTCACTTCCGGTATAAATCGAAATATCTTCAAAAAATTTTATTAGCTAAGAAAAACATAGGAGAGTGATGGTATGTTCACACATGAATTGTGTTTACCCAATGTATATGTGGTATTTTTTTTTTATTTGGGGTCAAAGGTTATTAAGGGGTCACTTCCTGTATAAAACAAAATATCTTCAAAAATTTTTATCGGCCAAGAAAAACATAGCACACTGACGGTATATTCACACATGAATTGATGTCACCTAGTGTACACGTGGTATTTTTTTCGGCGGGGTCAAAGGTCATTAAGGGGTCACTTTCGATGTCTGACCGAATACTTTCAAAATGCTTCTTTTCTCAAATTACACGGCGTAGGGATATGTGCCTGGTGCATATATATTGGCTATAGCCAGTGTCTATGTGGTGTAAAAATAATTGGGATCAAAGGTCATTTAGAGGTCATTTTAATTAAAAGACTTATATCCTTCAAATTCGACATGTATGCACGGCATAGCAGCCGACAAGCCTACACGTGGTCGCGCGCAATGGTCGAGGGCTTTTATTACACAGCCGAGAGCTGTGTTTTGTTTCTTACGAGATCGTCTACCTTTCTTCTGTCAACCTTTACATTTGCTCTAGCACTGACATGCTTGTACCGATTTTGACCTAACTTGGTCACAACCATCATTGACCATGCCCCTACATGTCACATGAAAATTGTGGGGTCAAAGGTCACGCAGGGGTCATAGGGGTCAAAAAAGTGATTTCAGCTAAAAATGCATCTTCTCCCACAAATTACGTAGGACAGTGACGCCACTTGCACACATGCATTGTTATTACCCAGTGTCTACGGGGTGTTCACAGATTTGGGGTCAAAGGTCATTAAGTGGTCACTTCCGGTATAAATCGAAATATCTTCAAAAAATTTTATTAGCTAAGAAAAACATAGGAGAGTGATGGTATGTTCACACATGAATTGTGTTTACCCAATGTATATGTGGTATTTTTTTATTTGGGGTCAAAGGTTATTAAGGGGTCACTTCCTGTATAAAACAAAATATCTTCAAAAATTTTTATCGGCCAAGAAAAACATAGCACACTGACGGTATATTCACACATGAATTGATGTCACCTAGTGTACACGTGGTATTTTTTTCGGCGGGGTCAAAGGTCATTAAGGGGTCACTTTCGATGTCTGACCGAATACTTTCAAAATGCTTCTTTTCTCAAATTACACGGCGTAGGGATATGTGCCTGGTGCATATATATTGGCTATAGCCAGTGTCTATGTGGTGTAAAAATAATTGGGATCAAAGGTCATTTAGAGGTCATTTTAATTAAAAGACTTATATCCTTCAAATTCGACATGTATGCACGGCATAGCAGCCGACAAGCCTACACGTGGTCGCGCGCAATGGTCGAGGGCTTTTATTACACAGCCGAGAGCTGTGTTTTGTTTCTTACGAGATCGTCTACCTTTCTTCTGTCAACCTTTACATTTGCTCTAGCACTGACATGCTTGTACCGATTTTGACCTAACTTGGTCACAACCATCATTGACCATGCCCCTACATGTCACATGAAAATTGTGGGGTCAAAGGTCACGCAGGGGTCATAGGGTCAAAAAGTGATTTCAGCTAAAATGCATCTTCTCCCACAAATTACGTAGGACAGTGACGCCACTTGCACACATGCATTGTTATTACCCAGTGTCTATGGGGTGTTCACAGATTTGGGGTCAAAGGTCATTAAGTGGTCACTTCCGGTATAAATCGAAATATCTTCAAAAAATTTTATTAGCTAAGAAAAACATAGGAGAGTGATGGTATGTTCACACATGAATTGTGTTTACCCAATGTATATGTGGTATTTTTTTTATTTGGGGTCAAAGGTTATTAAGGGTCACTTCCTGTATAAAACAAAATATCTTCAAAATTTTTATCGGCCAAGAAAAACATAGCACACTGACGGTATATTCACACATGAATTGATGTCACCTAGTGTACACGTGGTATTTTTTTCGGCGGGGTCAAAGGTCATTAAGGGGTCACTTTCGATGTCTGACCGAATACTTTCAAAATGCTTCTTTTCTCAAATTACACGGCGTAGGGATATGTGCCTGGTGCATATATATTGGCTATAGCCAGTGTCTATGTGGTGTAAAAATAATTGGGATCAAAGGTCATTTAGAGGTCATTTTAATTAAAAGACTTATATCCTTCAAATTCGACATGTATGCACGGCATAGCAGCCGACAAGCCTACACGTGGTCGCGCGCAATGGTCGAGGGCTTTTATTACACAGCCGAGAGCTGTGTTTTGTTTCTTACGAGATCGTCTACCTTTCTTCTGTCAACCTTTACATTTGCTCTAGCACTGACATGCTTGTACCGATTTTGACCTAACTTGGTCACAACCATCATTGACCATGCCCCTACATGTCACATGAAAATTGTGGGGTCAAAGGGCACGCAGGGGTCATAGGGGTCAAAAAGTGATTTCAGCTAAAATGCATCTTCTCCCACAAATTACGTAGGACAGTGACGCCACTTGCACACATGCATTGTTATTACCCAGTGTCTACGGGGTGTTCACAGATTTGGGGTCAAAGGTCATTAAGTGGTCACTTCCGGTATAAATCGAAATATCTTCAAAAAATTTTATTAGCTAAGAAAAACATAGGAGAGTGATGGTATGTTCACACATGAATTGTGTTTACCCAATGTATATGTGGTATTTTTTTTTATTTGGGGTCAAAGGTTATTAAGGGTCACTTCCTGTATAAAACAAAATATCTTCAAAAATTTTTATCGGCTAAGAAAAACATAGCACACTGACGGTATATTCACACATGAATTGATGTCACCTAGTGTACACGTGGTATTTTTTTCGGCGGGGTCAAAGGTCATTAAGGGGTCACTTTCGATGTCTGACCGAATACTTTCAAAATGCTTCTTTTCTCAAATTACACGGCGTAGGGATATGTGCCTGGTGCATATATATTGGCTATAGCCAGTGTCTATGTGGTGTAAAAATAATTGGGATCAAAGGTCATTTAGAGGTCATTTTAATTAAAAGACTTATATCCTTCAAATTCGACATGTATGCACGGCATAGCAGCCGACAAGCCTACACGTGGTCGCGCGCAATGGTCGAGGGCTTTTATTACACAGCCGAGAGCTGTGTTTTGTTTCTTACGAGATCGTCTACCTTTCTTCTGTCAACCTTTACATTTGCTCTAGCACTGACATGCTTGTACCGATTTTGACCTAACTTGGTCACAACCATCATTGACCATGCCCCTACATGTCACATGAAAATTGTGGGGTCAAAGGTCACGCAGGGGTCATAGGGTCAAAAAGTGATTTCAGCTAAAAATGCATCTTCTCCCACAAATTACGTAGGACAGTGACGCCACTTGCACACATGCATTGTTATTACCCAGTGTCTATGGGGTGTTCACAGATTTGGGGTCAAAGGTCATTAAGTGGTCACTTCCGGTATAAATCGAAATATCTTCAAAAATTTTATTAGCTAAGAAAAACATAGGAGAGTGATGGTATGTTCACACATGAATTGTGTTTACCCAATGTATATGTGGTATTTTTTTTATTTGGGGTCAAAGGTTATTAAGGGTCACTTCCTGTATAAAACAAAATATCTTCAAAAATTTTATCGGCTAAGAAAAACATAGCACACTGACGGTATATTCACACATGAATTGATGTCACCTAGTGTACACGTGGTATTTTTTTCGGCGGGGTCAAAGGTCATTAAGGGTCACTTTCGATGTCTGACCGAATACTTTCAAAATGCTTCTTTTCTCAAATTACACGGCGTAGGGATATGTGCCTGGTGCATATATATTGGCTATAGCCAGTGTCTATGTGGTGTAAAAATAATTGGGATCAAAGGTCATTTAGAGGTCATTTTAATTAAAAGACTTATATCCTTCAAATTCGACATGTATGCACGGCATAGCAGCCGACAAGCCTACACGTGGTCGCGCGCAATGGTCGAGGGCTTTTATTACACAGCCGAGAGCTGTGTTTTGTTTCTTACGAGATCGTCTACCTTTCTTCTGTCAACCTTTACATTTGCTCTAGCACTGACATGCTTGTACCGATTTTGACCTAACTTGGTCACAACCATCATTGACCATGCCCCTACATGTCACATGAAAATTGTGGGGTCAAAGGTCACGCAGGGGTCATAGGGGTCAAAAAAGTGATTTCAGCTAAAAATGCATCTTCTCCCACAAATTACGTAGGACAGTGACGCCACTTGCACACATGCATTGTTATTACCCAGTGTCTATGGGGTGTTCACAGATTTGGGGTCAAAGGTCATTAAGTGGTCACTTCCGGTATAAATCGAAATATCTTCAAAAAATTTTATTAGCTAAGAAAAACATAGCACACTGACGGTATATTCACACATGAATTGATGTCACCTAGTGTACACGTGGTATTTTTTTCGGCGGGGTCAAAGGTCATTAAGGGGTCACTTTCGATGTCTGACCGAATACTTTCAAAATACTTCTTCAAAGGTTCTTTCGATAGTATTGATCAATTTTCTATAATAGATAATTGTCCTTTCCTTTTGATGCTAAAACGCTCGTTTATGTTGCATCAAGTAAATAATTAACTCAGATCCGTATAAATTGTAACAATTTAGCTCAGTGTCTTCTTTTAAAAAGAACTATGTTACGGGTTACACATTTTGGACTCGGAAGGTTACGGTGATTAACTACTTTCCCGGGACTCCTTTATCGCCGCCTCTTCACTGGGCTCTTCATCGTAAATGGTACATACCACAAAATAGCTTTCCATAGACTTTACGTGCAAAATAGGGATCACGTTGTAGGCTTTAAGTCGAGTTACGTCTTACTTTGAAATATATATTTGATATCATCTTAATCAGAACAAAATTCTGCATAACATATCTGAAAATGACACCAAATTTTAGGTCTACTTTTTGAGAAAAATAGCGCTATATAAAAAGGCCTGATTTTCCCGTGTTTACGTCTGACTGCTAACCGCGTTTTGACCTCGTGTGTTCATGCGCTCATCATCGTAAACATCACTCAAATTTTCGCGTTTTCTGTTCAAATTAGTAGAGATCACATTCACAAGTTCTAGCAAAACACGATTTGCAACACTAAAAGTGTTAATATTGTACCGATTTTGCATAATTTTTATGCAAAGTTGGGACTATAGGCGTGATAAACTTTTGCCGGAAACCGCTTCACAGGCGGATTTAGTAGTATGAACCCTAAAACATCTTCATACCATCAATTAAAGAGGGCCATCCTCAAGCGCTTACCACTGAAGCAAAATGTAAAAGGTCATTTTGAGGCGATGTCCAATTTACACCGTGCATTACAATTATTTGAAGATTCTAATTACTTTTGTTGTGATGAGTATTGTATTATTGTATTAATAGGCCTAATATTAAACACGTACTAAATGCAGAGCGATACGAATTCTGTTTTCGGTATGGGAAGCTTGCCCAAGTACAAAGAATACAAAGCATACGATCAGATACATGGTCAAAATAAGCAAAAATACGACTATTAGTAGGCCTATATTCTGGATTCAACAAAATATACCCTGTTTTTTGATATCGAGCACACCATCGTCAAAAACAACCCTATACATCACGAACATAAAATGTTTGCAAACATAATTTACAAATAACCCCTTTTTAGCGAAATTGGGAACAACCATGCGTTGTGTTTACCCAATGTATATGTTGTATTTTTATTTGGGTCAAAGGTCATTAAGAGGTCACTACCGGTTTAAAACGAAACACCAACAAATTTTATCAGCCAAGAAAAACAGCACAGTGATAGTATGTTCACAAATGAATTGTGTTTATATATAAGTGGTATTTTTATTTGGGGTCAAAGGTAATTAAGGGGTCACTGCCGGTCCAAGACGAGAAACCTTCAAAATACCTCTTCTGCCACAAATAACATAGCAGAGTGATGCTACATGCATACACGCATTGACATTAGCCAATGTCTATGGAGGGTTAATAAATTTTGGGGTCAAAGGTCATTAAGGGGTCACCCCTCGGCTGTGTTTGTGGTCTTAGACCACAGCTATGTCTAGTTACACAGCCGTGACGTTAGTCACGGCTGTGTCTTTTTTCTTACAGGTTCTTTCTTTCTTCTTCTGCCGACCACTACATTTGCTCTAGCACTTAGATGCTTACACCGATTTTGACCTAACTTGGTCACAACCATCATTGACCATGCCCCTACATGTCATATGAAACTCGTGGGGTCAAAGGTCACGCAGGGCTCATAGGGGTCAAAAACGTGATTTCAACTAAAATGCTTCTTCTCTCACAGATTACGTAGGACAGTGACACCACTTGCACACATGCATTGCTATTATCCAGTGTCTATGGGGTCCTCACAGATTTGGGGTCAAAGGTCATTAAGGGGTCACTTCCGGTATAAAACGAAAAACCTTCAAAAAAATGTATTTGCTAAGAAAAACATAGGAGAGTACCAGTATGTTCACACATAAACTGTAGTTACCCTGTGCATATGTGGTATTTTTTTATTTAGTGTCAAAGGTCATTAAGGGGCCACTTCCGGTATAAAACGAAATACCTTTAAAATGCTTCTTCTCCCACAAATTACGTAGGACAGTGATGCCACTTGCACACATGCATTGTTATTACCCAGTGTCTATGGGGTCCTGACAGATTTGGGTTCAAAGGTCATTAAGGGGTCACTTCCGGTATAAAACGAAATACATTCAAAACATTTTATTAGCTAAGAAAAACGTAGGACAGTAACGGTATGTTCACACTTGAATTGTGGTTACCCAATTCATATGTGGTATTTTTTTATTTGGGGTCAAAGGTCATTAAGGGGTCACTTCCGGTCTGAGACGAAAAACCTTCCAAATGCCCCTTTTGCCACAAATAACAGCAAAGTGGCGCCACGTGCACCCATGCATTGACATTAGCCAATGTCTATGGGCGTTTTCATAAAATTTGGGGTCAAAGGTCAGTAAGGGGTCACAACACGGCTGTGTTCGTGGTCTTAGACCACAGCTAAGTCTAGTTTCTTCTTCTTCTTCTTCTTCTTCTTCTTCTTCTTTCTGCCGACCACTACATTTGCTCTAGCACTTACATGCTTACACCGATTTTACCCTAACTTGGTCACAACCATCATTGACCATGCCCCTACATGTCATATGAAACTTGTGGGGTCAAAGGTCACGCAGGGGTCACAGGGGTCAAAAACGTGATTTCAACTCAAAATGCTTCTTCTCTCACAGATTACGTAGGACAGTGACACCACTTGCACACATGCATTGCTATTATCTTGTGTCTATGGGGTCCTCACAGATTTGGGGTCAAAGGTCATTAAGGTGTCACTTCCGGTATAAAACGAAAAAATTTCAATTTTTTTTTATTTGCTAAGAAAAACATAGGACAGTAACGGTATGTTCACACATAAATTGTAGTTACCCTGTGTATACGTGTTTTTTTAAAATTTAGGGTCAAAGGTCATTAAGGGGCCACTTCCGGTATAAAACGAAATATCTTTAAAATGCTTCTTCTCCCACAAATTACGTAGGACAGTGACACCACTTGCACACATGAATTGTTATTACCCAGTGTCTATTGGGTCCTCACAGATTTGGGGTCAAAGGTCATTAAGGGGTCACTTCCGGTATAAAACGAAAAACCTTCAAAATTTTTTATTTGCTAAGAAAAACATAGGACAGTAACGGTATGTTCACACATGAATTATGGTTACCCAATTCATATGTGGTATTTTTTTATTTCGGGTCAAAGGTCATTAAGGCGTCACTTCCGGCCTGAAACGAAAAACCTTCAAAATGCCCCTTCGCCACAAATAACATAGCAAAGTGATGCCACGTGCACCCATGCATTGACATTAGCCAATGTCTATGGGGTTTTCATATATTTTGGGGTCAAAGGTCATTGGGGGTTACAACACGGCTGTGTTCGTGGTCTTAGACCACAGCTAAGTCTAGTTACACAGCCGTGACGTTAGTCACGGCTGTGTCTTTTTTTTCTTACAGGTTCTTTCTTCTTTCTTTCTTCTTCTTCTGCCGACCACTACATTTGCTCTAGCACTTACATGCTTACACCGATTTTGACTTAACTTGGTCACAACCATCATTGACCATGCCCCTACATGTCAAATGAAACTCGTGGGGTCAAAGGTCACGCAGGGGTCATAGGGGTCAAAAACGTGATTTCAACTCAAAATGCTTCTTCTCTCACAGATTACGTAGGACAGTAACACCACTTGCACACATGCATTGTTATTATCCAGTGTCTATGGGGTCCTCACAGATTTGGGGTCAAAGGTCATTAAGGGGTCACTTCCGGTATAAAACGAAAAACCATCAAAAATTTTTATTTGCTAAGAAAAACATAGGACAGTAACGGTATGTTCACACATAAATTGTAGTTACCCTGTGTATATGTGGTATTTTTTTTATTTAGGGTCAAAGGTCATTAAGGGCCACTTCCGGTATAAAACGAAATACCTTTAAAATGCTTCTTCTCCCACAAATTACGTAGGACAGTGACACCACTTGCACACATGCATTGTTATTACCCAGTGTCTATGGGGTCCTCACATATTTGGGGTCAAAGGTCATTAAGGGGTCACTTCCGGTATAAAACGAAATACATTCAAAAAATTTTATTAGCTAAGAAAAACGTAGGACAGTAAGGTATGTTCACACTGGAATTGTGGTTACCCAATTCATATGTGGTATTTTTTATTTGGGGTCAAAGGTCATTAAGGGGTCACTTCCGGTCTGAGACGAAAAACCTTCCAAATGCCCCTTTTGCCACAAATAACAGCAAAGTGGCGCCACCTGCACCCATGCATTGACATTAGCCAATGTCTATGGGCGTTTTCATAAAATTTGGTGTCAAAGGTCAGTAAGGGGTCACAACACGGCTGTGTTCGTGGTCTTAGACCACAGCTAAGTCTAGTTCTTCTTTCTGCCGACCACTTCATTTGCTCTAGCACTTACATGCTTACACCGATTTTGACCTAACTTGGTCATAACCATCATTGACCATGCCCCTACATGTCATATGAAACTCGTGGGGTCAAAGGTCACGCAGGGGTCATAGGGGTCAAAAACGTGATTTCAACTCAAAATGCTTCTTCTCTCACAGATTACATAGGACGGTGACACCACTTGCACACATGAATTGTTATTATCCCGTGTCTATGGGGTCCTCACAGATTTGGGGTCAAAGGTCATTAAAGGGTCACTTCCGGTATAAAACGAAAAATTTTCAAAAATTTTTATTTGCTAAGAAAAACAGGACAGTAACGGTATGTTCACACATAAATTGTAGTTACCCTGTGTATATGTGGTATTTTTTAAATTTAGGGTCAAAGGTCATTAAGGGGCCACTTCCGGTATAAAACTAAAATACCTTTAAAATGCTTCTTCTCCCACAAATTACGTAGGACAGTGACACCACTTGCACACATGCATTTTTATTACCCAGTGTCTATGGGGTGTACACAGATTTGGGGTCAAAGGTCATTAAGGGGTCACTTCCGGTATAAAACGAAAAACCTTCAAAATTTTTTATTTGCTAAAAAAACACAAACCGTTCAAACCCAAGGGAACGTCCATTATATATGAGCCTTATATGGAAGTCACCACTTGACTTCGATTATTCCGTGGTATCAAAAGCCACAAGTACTTGAGTACCATCACCCACGGTCAGCTGACATTATTTTAGCACATTTAAAAATAAATAAAAATACATTTATTATAAATGAAAATGAATCATGATATTATGATTTCAAAAAAAAAATACAGGAATTATTTAGTACTAGAGATTTATCATGTAAAATAATAAACAAAGTCGTCATTTTAATAAATCATGACAAACTTATAAAATTAAAATCATGCTACTATGCTAGCCTACAGTGCCATCTAAATAAATTTAAATTAATCCATGAATGATAAATAAATGAAAGTTACCTGAAGAAATTAACAAAAATAAGAACATAAACAAATAATATATTATACTTAGCTGTACAAATAAACGAAAAGGCCTATAAAAAGAAAAAGATAAAGAAAAAATCTGAAATGAATTCAGTGTAGGCCTACTTTTTAATTGTATTTTTACAAATTCAAAAATAAGATAGTGATATTAAATAATAAATAGTAATAATAATAAAATAATGATTAATATTTATAATAATAATTTAATAATATTAAATATAATATTTAAAAATAATATTGATTACAAAAAAACATGAAAAAACAACAACATTCATCCCATTCATTTATATCGTGTTATTTTTAATAATATTATCAAACTTATTTCTCCACTGAAAATTATAAAATAACTGTAAACAATTATAACTAAATATTAATTGAGTGACAGCCAACCGATCAAAACCCATCATAAACATCCAGGCATCCATTGCCAAGACGGCGTAAGAGGATTAGGTAAATAATAACAAAGAACTAGTATTATAATAATAAAGGACGTTCCCTTGGGTTTGAACGGTTTGTAAAAAAACATAGGACAGTAACGATATGTTCACACATGAATTGTGGTTACCCAATTCATATGTGGTATTTTTTTATTTTGGGTCAAAGGTCATTGAGGGGTTACTTCCGGTCTGAGACGAAAACCTTCAAAATGCCCCTTCTGCCACAAATAACATAGCAAAGTGGTGCCACGTGCACCCATATATTGACATTAGCCACTGTCTATGGGCGTTTTTATATATTTTGGGGTCAAAGGTCATTAAGGGGTCACAACACGGCTGTGTTCGTGGTCTTAGACCACAGCTAAGTCTAGTTACACAGCCGTGACGTTAGTCACGGCTGTGTCTTTTTTCTTACAGGTTCTTTCTTCTTTCTGCCGACCACTACGTTTGCTCTAGCACTTACATGCTTGCACCGATTTTGACCTAACTTGGTCACAACCATCATTGACCATGACCCTACATGTCACATGAAACTCGTGGGGTCAAAGGTCAAACAGGGGTCATAGGGGTCAAAAACGTGATTTCAACTCAAAATGCTTCTTCTCTCACAGATTACGTAGGAGAGTGACACCACTTGCACACATGCATTGTTATTAGCCAGTGTCTATGGGGTCCTCACAAATTCGGGGTCAAAGGTCATTAAGGGTCACTTCCGGTAAAAAACGAAAAACCTTCAAAAATTTTTATTTGCTAAGAAAAACATAGGACAGTAACGGCATGTTCACAAATAAATTGTAGTTACTCTGTGCATTTGTGATATTTTTTCATTTAGGGTCAAAGGTCATTAAGGGCTACTTCCGGTATAAAACGAAATTCCTTTAAAATGCTTCTTCTTCCACAAATTACGTATGACAGTGACGCCACTTGCACACATGCATTGTTATTACCCAGTGTCTATGGGGTCCTCACAGATTTGGGGTCAAAGGTCATTAAGGGGTCACTTCCGGTATAAAACGAAAAACTTTCAACATTTCTTATTTGCTAAGAAAAACATAGGACAGTAACGGTATGTTCACACATGAATTGTGGTTACCCAATTCATATGTGGTATTTTTTATTTGGGGTCAAAGGTCATTAAGGGCTACTTCCGGTATAAAACGAAAAACAGTCAAAATTTTTTATTTGCTAAGAAAAACATAGGACAGTAACGGTATGTTCACACATGAATTGTGGGTACCCAATTCATATGTGGTATTTTTTATTTGGGGTCAAATGTCATTAAGGGGTCACTTCCGGTCTGAGACGAAAAACCTTCAAAATGCCCCTTCTGCCACAAGTAACATAGCAAAGTGGTGCCACATGTACCCATGCATTGACTTTAGCCAATGTCTATGGCCGTTTTCATATATTTTGGGGTCAAAGGTCATTAGGGGTAACAACACGGCTGTGTTCGTGGGTTAGACCACAGCTTAGTCTAGTTACACAGCCGTGACGTTAGTCACGGCTGTGTCTTTTTTCTTACAGGTTCTTTCTTTCTTCTTCTGCCGACCACTACATTTGCTCTAGCACTTACATGCTTACACTGATTTTGACCTAACTTGGTCACAATCATCATTGACCATGCCCCTACATGTCGTATGAAACTCGTGGGGTCAAAGGTCATGCAGGGGTCATAGGGGTCAAAAACGTGATTTCAAGTCAAAATGCTTCTTCTCTCACAGATTACGTATGACGGTGACCCCACTTGCACACATACATTGCTTTTACCCAGTGTCTATGGGGTCCTCACAGATTTGGGGTCAAAGGTCATTAAGGGGTCACTTCCGGTATAAAACGAAAAACCTTCAAAAATTTTTATTTGCCTAGAAAAACATAGGCCAGTAACGGTATGTTCACACATAAATTGTAGTTACCCTGTGTATATATGGTATTTTTTTATTCAGGGTCAAAGGTCATTAAGGGGCAGCTGCCGGTACAAAACGAAATACCTCTAAAATTCTTCTTCTCCCACAAATTACGTAGGACAGTGACACCACTTACACACATGCATTGTTATTACCCAGCGTCTATGGGGTCCTCACAGATTTGGGGTCAAAGGTCATTAAGGGGTCACTTCCGGTAAACAACGAAAAACCTTCAAAATTTTTTATTTGCTAAGAAAAACATAGGACAGTAACGGTATGTTCACACATGAATTTTGGTTACCCAATTCATATGTGGTATTTTTTTATTTCGGGTCAAAGGTCATTAAGGGGTCACTTGCGGCCTGAGACGAAAAACCTTCAAAATGCCCCTTCTGCCACAAATAACATAGCAAAGTGATGCCACGTGCACCCATGCATTGACATTAGCCAATGTCTATGGGGTTTTCATATATTTTGGGGTCAAAGGTCATTGGGGGTTACAACACGGCTGTGTTCGTGGTCTTAGACCACAGCTAAGTCTAGTTCTTCTTTCTTCTGCCGACCACTTCATTTGCTCTAGCACTTACATGCTTACACCGATTTTAACCTAACTTGGTCACAACCATTATTGACCATGACCCTACATGTCATATGAAATTCGTGGGGTCAAAGGTCACGCAGGGGTCATAGGGTCAAAAACGTGATTTCAACTCAAAATGCTTCTTCTCTCACAGATTACGTAGGACAGTGACACCACTTGCACATATGCATTGTTATTATCTTGTGTCTATAAGGTCCTCACAGATTTGGGGTCAAAGGTCATTAAGGGGTCACTTCCGGTATAAAACGAAAAAACTTCAATTTTTTTTTTTTGCTTTTAAAAACATAGAACAGTAACGGTATTTTCACACATAAATTGTAGTTACCCTGTGTATATGTGGTATTTTTTAATTTAGGGTCAAAGGTCATTTAGGGGCCACTTCCGGTATAAAACGTAATACCTTTAAAATGCTTCTTCTCCCACAAATTACGTAGGACAGTGACACCACTTGCACACATGAATTGTTATTACCCAGTGTCTATGGGGTCCTCACAGATTTGGGGTCAAAGGTCATTAAGGGGTCACTTCCGGTATAAAACGAAAAACCTTCAAAATTTCTTATTTGCTAAGAAAAACATAGGACAGTAACGGTATGTTCACACATAAATTGTAGTTACCCTGTGTATATGTGGTATTTTTTATTTAGGGTCAAAGGTCATTAAGGGGCCACTTCCGGTATAAAACGAAATACCTTTAAAATGCTTCTCCCACAAATTACGTAGGACAGTGACACCACTTGCACACATGCATTGTTATTACCCAGTGTCTATGGGGTCCTCACAGAGTTGGGGTCAAACGTCATTAAGGGGTCACTTCCGATATAAAACGAAAAACCTTCAAAATTTCTTATTTGCTAAGAAAAACATAGGACAGTAACGGTATGTTCACACATGAATTATGGTTACCCAATTCATATGTGGTATTTCTTTATTTCGGGTCAAAGGTCATTAAGGGGTCACTTCCGGCCTGAGACGAAAAACCTTCAAAATGCCCCTTCTGCCACAAATAACATAGCAAAGTGATGCCACATGCACCCATGCATTGACATTAGCCAATGTCTATGGGGTTTTCATATATTTTGGGGTCAAAGGTCATTGGGGGTTACAACACGGCTGTGTTCGTGGTCTGTGTTCGTGGTCTTAGACCACAGCTAAGTCTAGTTCTTCTTTCTGTCGACCACATTCGTACGTATAACTCAGTCACGGGTTGACGTATTTTAACTAAACGTTGTCAGAAGGACCGTTGGCATTGCCCGCACATGTCATATGACTTTGACTTGCATCTGACCTTTGACCTAGCTACAATGGTCAAAAACGTGATTTTTTTGCTTTTTCTTAGCAAAACGTGACATTTTGCGTGATTTGCCACGTTTCGCCCTAGCTCTGCTATGCTTTGACCGATTTTGATCATACTTGGTCACCAACACCACTGACCATGTCCCCACATGTTACATGACATTGAACTCCATTTGACCTTTGACCTGCTCACAATGGCTACAATGGCTAAAATAACATGTGATGGTGACATGCTTAGGTCATGTGACTTGACTTTGGTCGGTGTCTATAGGGTGTTCACAGATAAAGGTCATTAAGGGGTCACAACACGGCTGTGTTCGTGGTCTTAGACCACAGCTAAGTCTAGTTACACAGCCGTGACGTTAGTCACGGCTGTGTCTTTTTTCTTACAGGTTCTTTCTTCTTTCTGCCGACCACTACGTTTGCTCTAGCACTTACATGCTTGCACCGATTTTGACCTAACTTGGTCACAACCATCATTGACCATGACCCTACATGTCACATGAAACTCGTGGGGTCAAAGGTCAAACAGGGGTCATAGGGGTCAAAAACGTGATTTCAACTCAAAATGCTTCTTCTCTCACAGATTACGTAGGAGAGTGACACCACTTGCACACATGCATTGTTATTAGCCAGTGTCTATGGGGTCCTCACAAATTCGGGGTCAAAGGTCATTAAGGGGTCACTTCCGGTAAAAACGAAAACCTTCAAAAAATTTTATTTGCTAAGAAAAACATAGGACAGTAACGGCATGTTCACAAATAAATTGTAGTTACTCTGTGCATTTGTGATATTTTTTCATTTAGGGTCAAAGGTCATTAAGGGCTACTTCCGGTATAAAACGAAATTCCTTTAAAATGCTTCTTCTTCCACAAATTACGTATGACAGTGACGCCACTTGCACACATGCATTGTTATTACCCAGTGTCTATGGGGTCCTCACAGATTTGGGGTCAAAGGTCATTAAGGGGTCACTTCCGGTATAAAACGAAAAACTTTCAACATTTCTTATTTGCTAAGAAAAACATAGGACAGTAACGGTATGTTCACACATGAATTGTGGTTACCCAATTCATATGTGGTATTTTTTATTTGGGGTCAAAGGTCATTAAGGGGCTACTTCCGGTATAAAACGAAAAACAGTCAAAATTTTTTATTTGCTAAGAAAACATAGGACAGTAACGATATGTTCACACATGAATTGTGGGTACCCAATTCATATGTGGTATTTTTTATTTGGGGTCAAATGTCATTAAGGGGTCACTTCCGGTCTGAGACGAAAAACCTTCAAAATGCCCCTTCTGCCACAAGTAACATAGCAAAGTGGTGCCACATGTACCCATGCATTGACTTTAGCCAATGTCTATGGCCGTTTTCATATATTTTGGGGTCAAAGGTCATTAGGGGTAACAACACGGCTGTGTTCGTGGGTTAGACCACAGCTTAGTCTAGTTCTTCTTTCTTCTGCCGACCACTTCATTTGCTCTAGCACTTACATGCTTACACCGATTTTAACCTAACTTGGTCACAACCATTATTGACCATGACCCTACATGTCATATGAAATTCGTGGGGTCAAAGGTCACGCAGGGGTCATAGGGGTCAAAAACGTGATTTCAACTCAAAATGCTTCTTCTCTCACAGATTACGTAGGACAGTGACACCACTTGCACATATGCATTGTTATTATCTTGTGTCTATAAGGTCCTCACAGATTTGGGGTCAAAGGTCATTAAGGGGTCACTTCCGGTATAAAACGAAAAAACTTCAATTTTTTTTATTTGCTAAGAAAAACATAGGACAGTAACGGTATGTTCACACATAAATTGTAGTTACCCTGTGTATATGTGGTATTTTTTAATTTAGGGTCAAAGGTCATTTAGGGGCCACTTCCGGTATAAAACGTAATACCTTTAAAATGCTTCTTCTCCCACAAATTACGTAGGACAGTGACACCACTTGCACACATGAATTGTTATTACCCAGTGTCTATGGGTTCCTCACAGATTTGGGGTCAAAGGTCATTAAGGGGTCACTTCCGGTATAAAACGAAAAACCTTCAAAATTTCTTATTTGCTAAGAAAAACATAGGACAGTAACGGTATGTTCACACATAAATTGTAGTTACCCTGTGTATATGTGGTATTTTTTTATTTAGGGTCAAAGGTCATTAAGGGGCCACTTCCGGTATAAAACGAAATACCTTTAAAATGCTTCTCCCACAAATTACGTAGGACAGTGACACCACTTGCACACATGCATTGTTATTACCCAGTGTCTATGGGGTCCTCACAGAGTTGGGGTCAAACGTCATTAAGGGGTCACTTCCGATATAAAACGAAAAACCTTCAAAATTTCTTATTTGCTAAGAAAAACATAGGACAGTAACGGTATGTTCACACATGAATTATGGTTACCCAATTCATATGTGGTATTTTTTTATTTCGGGTCAAAGGTCATTAAGGGGTCACTTCCGGCCTGAGACGAAAAACCTTCAAAATGCCCCTTCTGCCACAAATAACATAGCAAAGTGATGCCACATGCACCCATGCATTGACATTAGCCAATGTCTATGGGGTTTTCATATATTTTGGGGTCAAAGGTCATTGGGGGTTACAACACGGCTGTGTTCGTGGTCTGTGTTCGTGGTCTTAGACCACAGCTAAGTCTAGTTCTTCTTTCTGTCGACCACATTCGTACGTATAACTCAGTCACGGGTTGACGTATTTTAACTAAACGTTGTCAGAAGGACCGTTGGCATTGCCCGCACATGTCATATGACTTTGACTTGCATCTGACCTTTGACCTAGCTACAATGGTCAAAAACGTGATTTTTTGCTTTTTCTTAGCAAAACGTGACAATTTGCGTGATTTGACAATGGCTAAAATAACATGTGATGGTGACATGCTTAGGTCATGTGACTTGACTTTGGTCGGTGTCTATAGGGTGTTCACAGATAAGGGGTCAAAGGCCATTAAGGGGGTCATTCCCGGTCTGAAAGCTAAAAATATTAAAAAATCACTGTCTTTACAAATTACATAGCAGAGAGTCGCCATTAGCACACATGCATCGCTACTAGCCAGGGTCTTTAGGATGCCTACAGTTTTGGGGTCAAAGGTCATTAAGGGGTCACTTCCGGCCAAAAACCAAAATTATCAAAAATGTTCAAAAAAATTTTACCTCAAAAGATAAATAGACCAGAATAATATAACCATCATACATGAATCAGTGTTCCCTGATGTATGCATGGTATTTTTATTTTGGGGGTCAAAGGTCATTAAACATGTTAAAAATATTTATGACCCCAAAGGTCAAAGTTTAGGGGTCAAAGGTCAAATTTCTAAAGTGCTCAAACTTGACCCATTAACAGGTCGGCTTGTGTGTCATGTCTCGCATGACTTTCTATATAGCTCTTGTTTTCTATTGTTTTTATGATGGATAAAACGAGCTAATTTCCCAAGGTAAATTTATGATTTAAATCATGTGAGAAGTTGACAAAATACTCGCTCGAGACATCACTTTAGCGGCAAATGAGGATTCCCTTAAATCAAAGCTCATGACGAAATTTGCCATATAAGGCCAATTATTGCTGACGACATATCAAACTAGCCAATCGCAAACGCGGAAATTCGCCCTTGGATCGAAAGTGGGAAACCCTTCAAGGCATGTTTACTTGCTGCTAATAGAAGTAGGGGAAATCCCGATATCGCCGTAGGTAATTGTTTTATTTGTTTACGACAATCAGCTTGAGAAAATCTGAATTTCATCAAAAAGCTGTGAGAAAAATGCATCTTAACGAAAATCAATGAATAATGGTTGCTAGAATTGTTTTTGAAATGTTTAATTTTCCTGCAATACCTATACATGTATTTAGAAATTGAATCAGAATATTTTGCCGTACTTATTGTACGTATAGTAGGCATAGTTAATTCATTAACTTTAACCCAGTGGCCTGCTGTTTTCGTGGTGTACGTGCACTTTGGCACCTAACTAAAAATCCCGCTCAAACTAGCTAAGACCAGCAATTCCTATACATTCACACTCATTGTAACGCATACAATATGTGTATTATGTTTTGATATGATTAATAGATTCAGTGGAATGCATTCACTTTTAACCCAGTGGCCTACTGTTTTGTGGTGTATGTGCCACTTTGTCAGACACCAAAACATAACTAAAAATCAAACTAGCTAAAGACCAGCAGTATCAAGCAACCCTGGTAGAAATTTAGGTAAACGTCCTTGGGTAAAAGGACATTCACAATTTTAAACTAAGATGTACAACCATGCAAGGTCCAGGGATATGAGACAAACTGGTATCCCTTGTACAACCCACAGCATCAGCAGCTGAATGTAATTCAGTGTATCTTGCTAGCTCTTGCTTACTCCAAATCAAATGTATACAAAAACTAAGAGCTGCTTAAAAATATTGATAGGATAGATTTACAATGCTTTAAGGGTGATATTTTTCAAACAAAAGTCAGTGAGCACCCCTGTACTAGTAATTGAAATGACTTATGTAATTCCATCATTGTATCAGTGTCTTCATTATTTGTTTGAGATCTTCTCCAAACGTTCGTGCTATTAATACGTAGTAAAACGGCTAATCCATCTTTACAAAATGTGTTATTTTTATGTTAAACAATGCTAAACACAGCATTATGAGATTTATGTTTTATATTATAATTCTCCGTCCAACTGCTTCAGTGGCCTAGCGGTAAAGACCTGGATTCATGATATACAACAAAGTAAAGGATCACTGGTTCGAGTCCCATTGAAGCCGTGGAAACTATTTTTCTTTTAATATAATGCATGATTGCATTCCGAAATGAGTCACTTGTCTGTGAATCATGTATCAGTACCCTTAATAACAAAACCTTGTCCTTTATGTTTGGTGTCCCATTGGAAACTAATGATCCATTTCACTTTGAAACTGATAAAATCCCGGGGGGCACTCAACTTTGGAAGTGACGGGTATGTGCCTACCGGAGTCGCGAAGTAGGGGCCTATCGGGTACAAAGCGTTATTTTAAAAAGGGGTCATTGGGTACAAACAAAAAATAAAAGGGGGTCATTGGGTACAATATTTTGAAAAAATGGGGTCATCGAGTATAAGATTTAAAAAAAGGGTCATCGGGTAGAAAATTTTGGAAAAATGGAGCAAAATTTTGAAAATTTCGGCATAATTTTGAAAAAATGGAGCAAAATTTGACAGTTTCGGCATTTTTTGTTGCATTTTGATGATTCTATTCTAGAAAAAAAGGGGTCATTGGGTAGCCGCAACCAAAAAAGGGGGTCATTGGGTAGCCGCAACTAAAAAGGGGGTCATCGGGTATGGCTTTTAAAAAAAGGGGGTCATCGGGTATAGTCGACTTCAAAACAGGGGGCCTATTGACAGGCACATACCGTCACTTCCAAAGTTGAGTGCCCCCCCCCCCGGGATAAAATACAACTCCTGTACTGCACTGCATGTATACACTTGAAATGAATTTGGGATCTACAATCCAGGAAAAAAAGGTTGGCACAGTTTGCCTGTCTTTTGGTATATCTCTGCCCCCGCTCCCCCAATTCAATGTTGGACCAAGCCATGTTGTCAACAGGTCCGTGAGACCCTCCAACATTGAATGATGGGGAGTGGGGAAGGGTGATATATAGGGGGGAGTCTGTACTTCACATAATATTGCATGCATGTTTCCCTCGCCTCCCCAATTTTAATAGGGCACGCATTTCCATTGTTTAGTGCAGGTGTGCCAACTATTAATTTCGCGGATTGTCCGAATCAATTCCAAAAATATGTATCTAATTTCATATTTTGGCTTGTAAAATTAAAACCATTAAAGGTATGGCCACCAAATTTTCAGGGAATAATCCTCACATTCATATCAATATGTAAAGTTCATATTGATAAAAAATATTGTGAAATAAGGGATTAGTCAAAAGAATATTATATGATTGCCGATTATTTTCGTAGTTTAAAGCTATGATAATTCTTCCAAAAATGCATCTAATTTCATATTTTGGCTTATAAAATATAAACCATTAAGCATATGGCCCCCAAGTTTACAGGGATTAATCCCCATATTCGTGTCAATATGCAAGAATTAAAATTAATCAAAAATATTATCGACAATCAGTTATTATCGATTATCGATAATCAATAAATCCTTTTTTAATATTCAATGTTTAAAAATGTATAGGCCTATGCAACCAACAAAACTGTATATCTGCAGAAATGTGAAAATATGACTTTCTCCCAAGTGCTATAAAAGCATCATTTTTTTACCATTTATATGCACATCATATCTCATGCAACCTGAAGGAACGAAACTTGTTTCCGGTTTGGATTGTTACACCTTAAAATTCACATTTTTCGTAAAATACGGTTCAAATATTTTTTTCTTAATTGAAAAATCTCTCATCGTATATAATGGACATATTAGGCATTGTGATTGTAAATTTCAAACTTTTTTTTTAGTTCAATCTTCATGGCCGTGGACACGTGATGCTCTGTTTTGAAAGCCATCCGAGTTTCCATTTTGACAAACAACTCGGTGCGGCAATTATGGTGATATTTGTACAGTGCCGTAAAATAAAGGTAGAAATACAGAAAAAAAAGAAGGACGGACATTGGCAAAAATTAATAGAATGACGAATATAATATGATGAAGGATATTGTAAAATAATAACAAAAAAGAAAAGAAAAAGAAATCTAAATATATTCAGGGCTCGAACCCGTGTACCACTGCGCCTGTGGGAGAGGCCGTATCCATTGCGCCACAGAGCTGTATTACTTCAGGCTTAAACTGTAATATAATGCTATTCAAAATGCATGTATATAAATATACGCTCTACAGACGATAAACAGTCAAACAAATCACACTTTTACGGCATTTGTTTCATTAACTGAATATTTATCATATAGCAGGTGTTGGCTGACATTGTGCTCACATATATTTCAGTTTTGGGCCGGGGTAAAATGATTTTGGGACAAAAACGAACGATATACACGTTTGTAAAGATAAAAAAGAAAGTAATATTATGTTAAAATTCTTTACTCTTTAAAGACGTGTATACCGTCCGATTTTGTCCCGTAGTCATTTATCCCGGACAAAAACTGAACTAAATGTGGAGCACAATGTCAGCCAACACCTATATTTTGGCTTGTAAAATTAAAACCATTAAAGGTATGGCCACCAAATTTTCAGGGAATAATCCTCACATTCATATCAATATATGAAATTAATATTAACAAAAAATATTGTGAAATAAGGTATAAGTCAAAAGAATATTATATAATTGCCGATTATTTTCGAAGTTTAAAGCTATGATACACAGTGTCGACGTCCTATACGATAAATATAAATTTAATACTCCGTTGGTGAGCGACGGGCGAGTGGTATTTCACCGAACGCAAGAAAAGGAGTTTCTATCTGATTGGCTAGCAATCGATCGCTTTGGTCGCTCAGTAGTCAACTACAAACTCAAAATGGAGCAATGTATTCAATTCGATTGAAATCGATTATTCTATTATTGACGTAGATAAAGAGAGTGATAGTGTGTCAATAATGTACATTGTATTGCACCTGGGTTTTACATGCCTTCCTTTATATAAATATTTTCTCCAAGAGTTGAATATTATCACAATTTTTACAGTGGATTTCAAATTTTTACATCAAAATTGCAGTTAAACATATCCACAGCAAAATACCGGTCCTCACTAATTAGTTAATTTAATTTCCAGTTAGTACATTTAAACGAAACCTGTGATTTATCTGACAACAAATAAAATTTTCTTGCAATAGAAATATCATATGGGATACTGATATGGTAGGCCGCAACAGCCACAACGTGGAGCTGCTACGCGTAGCTGACTTTTTGCTCCGTGGAACCAAATTGACCAATCATGTTAGAGTTTTTCATTACTCGGAGGTAAAACTGACCAATCAAGTACGACTTACTCATTACGTGAAGCGAATTTATTCATTAAGAATTTGCCAGACGAGCTTCACGTAGTTGCAAGATATCCTCGGTCACGAAAGTTATGATTCAAAAAGTAGTTTATGAAAAGTACGAACCGACTTATTATTAAGATGGACATGCACTCATAAGAAACTCATACAGTATTGTACATAACTATATAGCTAGGCAGAGTGGTGGTAAACCATGCACACAATTCTGCGATCTGCAGTGTATCGCCGGGAGCTAATTTGTACAACTTGCGCGGCGTGGCCTGCGGAATTCGACCTTCAGCAAACCAGTTCGGATTTACTTTATATACTAGTAGGCCATACATACTGTACTAGTTACTGTCCGTTTTCCACAATATTCAGTGCGCTCACCATACCATTGACGCGTGATCTCTACAAATAGTGTATGTTAGAAGTATAGGCCATTGCCTAGTTGACGTCACTGTGTAAAAAATTACCGGCCAATATTTAAAGTATTCTCTGAAATTATAGAAAATATAGTTTTGTAACATGTCCTAAATTTTTAGCTAATTTAGGTGTTTGGAAATATTGGTACTTTTGTGTTTTAGGAAGGATATGTAAACGACAGATAACACCAAAATATATGAAGAAATTATTTCTAAACCGTGTTAAGTCTGCAAACCATTATGCTTCTCATTTTCAAGAACGCTGGTTAACAATAAGCAGACTATTGTGTCATTTCGTAAACAAAAGCCCACACAGGCCTATTGTTACCTTGCGTTCGCTTTATAATCATTCACCCAACTGAAACTATAATACCAGCTCATTGCTCATTGCACAGGTAAAACAGACACAAGTGCAGTGTGTATTTAACCAGAGAAGATCTGAAGTAACATAGTTGAGCTGTTTTCATTGAGTGTTATCTTGGTTTAATAGCTTTTAATGGGGTTTAAGTCCTTCAAAGGTCGTGGTGAATTCTACTGTAGACATGACTGCATCATGTTTATTTTAAAGTCAACAACATTCAACAATATGATTTTAGCTCCACGAAGCGAAAAGTAAGCTACGCGTAGCAGCTCCACGTTGTGGCGGTTACGGCCAGCCATATACTGATCATGCGAAAATCGTAAAAACAGAATAGAAACAGTGTGGCAGACTCTCAAAATCTCACATTGTATGCTTAGCCTGAGTCGCTCGGCCAATCTCGAATAAAATCACCATGCGTAGCTGTTGAAAAACGTGAGGATTCATCGTACTATCACGGCAATTTTTGACACAAAGATATAGGGACGATGACGGTGTGTGATAACTCGTCCAAAAATATGCATCTAATTTCATATTTTGGTTTATAAAATAAAAAGCATAAAAGGTATGACCACCAAATTTTCAGGGAGTAATCCGCACATTCATATCAATATGTAAAGTTCATATTGATAAAAAATATTGTGAAATAAGGGATTAGTCCAAAGAATATTATATGATTGCCGATTCTTCCAAAAATGCATCTAATTTCATATTTTGGCTTATAAAATATAAACCATTAAGCATATGGCCCCCAAATTTACAGGGATTAATCCCCATATTCGTGTCAATATGCAAGAATTAAAATTAATCAAAAATATTATCGATAATCAGTTATTATCGATTATCGATAATCAATAAATCCTTTTTTAATATTCAATGTTTAAAAATGTATAGGCCTATGCAACCAACAAAACTGTATATCTGCAGAAATTTGAAAATATGACTTTCTCCTAAGTGCTATAAAAGCATCATGTTTTTACCATTTATATGCACATCATATCTCATGCAACCTGAAGGAACGAAACTTGTTTCCGGTTTGGATTGTAACACCTTAAAATTCACATTTTTCGTAAAATACGGTTCAAATATTTTTTTCTGAATTGAACACCTGAGTGGAAGAAGGGCCCAACTCCAATTTTTTACAAAAATGAGTTACGAGTTAGACCCATCATTTTATTGCCAGCAGACTGTTCTTCCTTGTGTGTGAAAGATGAGCCAAAATCCACGATCTAAATGGTCTTCCATGTACACTTAATCATGGTTTTCATGGAAGAAAGGCCCAACTCCATGGATTTGGGCCCTTCTTCCACAAATAAATGGGTTAAAGAGGATTTTTGTTCATCCATGAAATCTGCTTTTCACTACAATAAACTTTCTTGCTAACATATTACATGCTTCTACTTGTGCAATTAATGGATTTCTGTAGCTATTTATAACACATCTGCTTACGGAACTGGTACTTGCAGTATATTAGTGGAAGAAGGGCCCAACTCCAGCTCGTATTAAGACCTGTACCGTTGCCATGGAAACATCATATATAATTTCCAATGTATGTAATATTGTATGTTCATGTATTGAAGGTCCCCTAAAGATGAAAACATTCTGTCTATAAAACTTTTCAAAATATTAAGTTTTTTCTTAATATCTCAAAAACAGTTTTGATGGAGTTGGGCCCTTCTTCCACTCAGGTATTCAATTGAAAAATCTCTCATCGTATATAATGGACATATTAGGCATTGTGATTGTCAATTTCAAACTTTTTTTAGTTCAATCTTCATGGCCATGGACACGTGATGCTCTGTTTTGAAAGCCATCCGAGTTTCCATTTTGACAAACAACTCGGTGCGGCAATTATGGTAATATTTGTACAGTGCCGTAAAATAAAGGTAGAAATACAGAAAAAAAGAAGGACGGACATTGGCAAAAATTAATAGAATGACGAATATAATATGATGAAGGATATTGTAAAATTATAACAAAAAAGAAAAGAAAAAGAAATCTAAATATATTCAGGGGCTCGAACCCGTGTACCACTGCGCCTGTGGGAGAGGCCGTATCCATTGCGCCACAGAGCTGTATTACTTCAGGCTTAAACTGTAATATAATGCTATTCAAAATGCATGTATATAAATATACGCTCTACAGACGATAAACAGTCAAACAAATCACACTTTTACGGCATTTGTTTCATTAACTGAATAGTTATCATATAGCAGGTGTTGGCTGACATTGTGCTCCACATATATTTCAGTTTTGGGCCGGGGTAAAATGATTTTGGGACAAAAACGAACGATATACACGTTTGTAAAGATAAAAAAGAAAGTAATATTATGTTAAAATTCTTTACTCTTTAAAGACGTGTATACCGTCCGATTTTGTCCCGTAGTCATTTATCCCGGACAAAAACTGAACTAAATGTGGAGCACAATGTCAGCCAACACCTATATTTTGGCTTGTAAAATTAAAACCATTAAAGGTATGGCCACCAAATTTTCAGGGAATAATCCTCACATTCATATCAATATATGAAATTAATATTAACAAAAATATTGTGAAATAAGGTATAAGTCAAAAGAATATTATATAATTGCCGATTATTTTCGAAGTTTAAAGCTATGATACACAGTGTCGACGTCCTATACGATAAATATAAATTTAATACTCCGTTGGTGAGCGACGGGCGAGTGGTATTTCACCGAACGCAAGAAAAGGAGTTTCTATCTGATTGGCTAGCAATCGATCGCTTTGGTCGCTCAGTAGTCAACTACAAACTCAAAATGGAGCAATGTATTCAATTCGATTGAAATCGATTATTCTATTATTGACGTAGATAAAGAGAGTGATAGTGTGTCAATAATGTACATTGTATTGCACCTGGGTTTTACATGCCTTCCTTTATATAAATATTTTCTCAAAGAGTTGAATATTATCACAATTTTTACAGTGGATTTCAAATTTTTACATCAAAATTGCAGTTAAACATATCCACAGCAAAATACCGGTCCTCACTAATTAGTTAATTTAATTTCCAGTTAGTACATTTAAACGAAACCTGTGATTTATCTGACAACAAATAAAATTTTCTTGCAATAGAAATATCATATGGGATACTGATATGGTAGGCCGCAACAGCCACAACGTGGAGCTGCTACGCGTAGCTGACTTTTTGCTCCGTGGAACCAAATTGACCAATCATGTTAGAGTTTTTCATTACTCGGAGGTAAAACTGACCAATCAAGTACGACTTACTCATTACGTGAAGCGAATTTATTCATTAAGAATTTGCCAGACGAGCTTCACGTAGTTGCAAGATATCCTCGGTCACGAAAGTTATGATTCAAAAAGTAGTTTATGAAAAGTACGAACCGACTTATTATTAAGATGGACATGCACTCATAAGAAACTCATACAGTATTGTACATAACTATATAGCTAGGCAGAGTGGTGGTAAACCATGCACACAATTCTGCGATCTGCAGTGTATCGCCGGGAGCTAATTTGTACAACTTGCGCGGCGTGGCCTGCGGAATTCGACCTTCAGCAAACCAGTTCGGATTTACTTTATATACTAGTAGGCCATACATACTGTACTAGTTACTGTCCGTTTTCCACAATACTCAGTGCGCTCACCATACCATTGACGCGTGATCTCTACAAATAGTGTATGTTAGAAGTATAGGCCATTGCCTAGTTGACGTCACTGTGTAAAAAATTACCGGCCAATATTTAAAGTATTCTCTGAAATTCTAGAAAATATAGTTTTGTAACATGTCCTAAATTTTTAGCTAATTTAGGTGTTTGGAAATATTGGTACTTTTGTGTTTTAGGAAGGATATGTAAACGACAGATAACACCAAAATATATGAAGAAATTATTTCTAAACCGTGTTAAGTCTGCAAACCATTATGCTTCTCATTTTCAAGAACGCTGGTTAACAATAAGCAGACTATTGTGTCATTTCGTAAACAAAAGCCCACACAGGCCTATTGTTACCTTGCGTTCGCTTTATAATCATTCACCCAACTGAAACTATAATGCCAGCTCATTGCTCATTGCACAGGTAAAACAGACACAAGTGCAGTGTGTATTTAACCAGAGAAGATCTGAAGTAACATAGTTGAGCTGTTTTCATTGAGTGTTATCTTGGTTTAATAGCTTTTAATGGGGTTTAAGTCCTTCAAAGGTCGTGGTGAATTCTACTGTAGACATGACTGCATCATGTTTATTTTAAAGTCAACAACATTCAACAATATGATTTTAGCTCCGCGAAGCGAAAAGTAAGCTACGCGTAGCAGCTCCACGTTGTGGCGGTTACGGCCAGCCATATACTGATCATGCGAAAATCGTAAAAACATAGAATAGAAACAGTGTGGCAGACTCTCAAAATCTCACATTGTATGCTTAGCCTGAGTCGCTCGGCCAATCTCGAATAAAATCACCATGCGTAGCTGTTGAAAAACGTGAGGATTCATCGTACTATCACGGCAATTTTTGACACAAAGATATAGGGACGATGACGGTGTGTGATAACTCGTCCAAAAATATGCATCTAATTTCATATTTTGGTTTATAAAATAAAAAGCATAAAAGGTATGACCACCAAATTTTCAGGGAGTAATCCGCACATTCATATCAATATGTAAAGTTCATATTGATAAAAAATATTGTGAAATAAGGGATTAGTCCAAAGAATATTATATGATTGCCGATTCTTCCAAAAATGCATCTAATTTCATATTTTGGCTTATAAAATATAAACCATTAAGCATATGGCCCCCAAATTTACAGGGATTAATCCCCATATTCGTGTCAATATGCAAGAATTAAAATTAATCAAAATATTATCGATAATCAGTTATTATCGATTATCGATAATCAATAAATCCTTTTTTAATATTCAATGTTTAAAAATGTATAGGCCTATGCAACCAACAAAACTGTATATCTGCAGAAATTTGAAAATATGACTTTCTCCTAAGTGCTATAAAAGCATCATGTTTTTACCATTTATATGCACATCATATCTCATGCAACCTGAAGGAACGAAACTTGTTTCCGGTTTGGATTGTAACACCTTAAAATTCACATTTTTCGTAAAATACGGTTCAAATATTTTTTTCTGAATTGAATACCTGAGTGGAAGAAGGGCCCAACTCCAATTTTTTACAAAAATGAGTTACGAGTTAGACCCATCATTTTATTGCCAGCAGACTGTTCTTCCTTGTGTGTGAAAGATGAGCCAAAATCCACGATCTAAATGGTCTTCCATGTACACTTAATCATGAGTTTTCATGGAAGAAAGGCCCAACTCCATGGATTTGGGCCCTTCTTCCACAAATAAATGGGTTAAAGAGGATTTTTGTTCATCCATGAAATCTGCTTTTCACTACAATAAACTTTCTTGCTAACATATTACATGCTTCTACTTGTGCAATTAATGGATTTCTGTAGCTATTTATAACACATCTGCTTACGGAACTGGTACTTGCAGTATATTAGTGGAAGAAGGGCCCAACTCCAGCTCGTATTAAGACCTGTACCGTTGCCATGGAAACATCATATATAATTTCCAATGTATGTAATATTGTATGTTCATGTATTGAAGGTCCCCTAAAGATGAAAACATTCTGTCTATAAAACTTTTCAAAATATTAAGTTTTTTCTTAATATCAAAAACAGTTTTGATGGAGTTGGGCCCTTCTTCCACTCAGGTATTCAATTGAAAAATCTCTCATCGTATATAATGGACATATTAGGCATTGTGATTGTCAATTTCAAACTTTTTTAGTTCAATCTTCATGGCCATGGACACGTGATGCTCTGTTTTGAAAGCCATCCGAGTTTCCATTTTGACAAACAACTCGGTGCGGCAATTATGGTAATATTTGTACAGTGCCGTAAAATAAAGGTAGAAATACAGAAAAAAAAGAAGGACGGACATTGGAAAAAATTAATAGAATGACGAATATAATATGATGAAGGATATTGTAAAATTATAACAAAAAAGAAAAGAAAAAGAAATCTAAATATATTCAGGGGCTCGAACCCGTGTACCACTGCGCCTGTGGGAGAGGCCGTATCCATTGCGCCACAGAGCTGTGTTACTTCAGGCTTAAACTGTAATATAATGCTATTCAAAATGCATGTATATAAATATACGCTCTACAGACGATAAACAGTCAAACAAATCACACTTTTTACGGCATTTGTTTCATTAACTGAATATTTATCATATAGCAGGTGTTGGCTGACATTGTGCTCCACATATATTTCAGTTTTGGGCCGGGGTAAAATGATTTTGGGACAAAAACGAACGATATACACGTTTGTAAAGATAAAAAAGAAAGTAATATTATATTAAAATTCTTTACTCTTTAAAGACGTGTATACCGTCCGATTTTGTCCCGTAGTCATTTATCCCGGACAAAAATGAACTAAATGTGGAGCACAATGTCAGCCAACACCTGCTATATGATAAATATTCAGTTAATGAAACAAATGCCGTAAAATGTAATTTTTGGACTGTATATCGTCTGTAGAGCGTATATTTATATACATGCATCTTGAATAGCATTATATTATAGTTTAAGCCTATTGAAGTTACACAGCTCTGTGGCGCAATGGATACGGCATCTGCCACAGGCGCAGTGGAACACGGTTTCGAGCCCCTGAATGTATTTAGATTTCTTTTTCATTATTATTTTACAATATTCTTCATCATATTATATTTGTCATTCTATTAATCTTTGCCAATGTCCGTCTTTTTTTCTGTATGTCTACCTATATTTTACGGCACTGTACAAATATCATCGTAATTTCCGCACTGATGATGTTTTTATATACATACGTAAAATTGCCCTATCTATGATACGGGTGCAATTACATTAATTTTATGTAATAATATCTGATTGAAAATTGCTCATTCAGTTCTTTTTATTTATCATTTGAATTAGAAGCAATTCGATGTAATACTGCATTTAAAAATCATTCTTTCTTTTTTTGTCAAAGAGTTCTCGCGTAATTCAGACCCAAGCCAAGACGCAAAACCAGGCATTAGCGATGTTTTTAATGACCACCCCTAAAGAAACAAATACATTTTTCAATTTTTTTATTTATCATAAAGCCCTATCACTTATATATATGTTTTTGTGTGAAATATGAAGATAATACAACATTCCGTTGCAAAGTTATTGAGTAAAAACGGAAAACAGATGCAATATTTAGGATTTGACTCGGACAATCCAGGAAAAAAAGGTTGGCACAGTTTGCCTGTCTTTACAAGCCGACGACGAACGTCGGCTTGTACTGTCTTCTTGGCGTTCTTTCTTTCTGTCGACCACATTCGTACGTATAACTCAGTCACGGGTTGACGTATTTTAACTAAACGTTGTCAGAAGGACCGTTGGCATTGCCCGCACATGTCATATGACTTTGACTTGCATCTGACCTTTGACCTAGCTACAATGGTCAAAAACGTGATTTTTTGCTTTTTCTTAGCAAAACGTGACATTTTGCGTGATTTGCCACGTTTCGCCCTAGCTCTGCTATGGTTTGACCGATTTTGATCATACTTGGTCACAAACACCACTGACCATGTCCCCACATGTTACATGACATTGAACTCCATTTGACCTTTGACCTGCTCACAATGGCTAAAATGTATCTTCTTCCACAAATAACATGTGATGGTGACATGCTTAGGTCCTGTGACTTGACTTTGGTCGGTGTCTATAGAGTGTTCACAGATAAGGGGTCAAAGGTCATTAAGGGGGTCATTTCCGGTCTGAAAGCTAAAAATATTCAAAAAATCACTGTCTTTACAAATTACATAGCAGAGAGTCACCATTAGCACACATGCATCGCTACTAGCCAGGGTCTTTAGGATGCCAACAGCTTTGGGGTCAAAGGTCATTGAGGTGTCACTTCCGGTCAAAAACCAAAAAAAAAAAAATGTTCAAAAAAATTTTATCTCAAAAGATAAACAGACCAGAATAATATAACCATCATACATGAATCAGTGTTCCCTGATGTATGCATGGTATTTTTATTTTGGGGTCAAAGGTCATTAAGGGTCACTTCCTGTTTTTAGCTGAATAACTTCAAGAATTTTTATCTCGAGAACTAAACATGCTAGAATTTTTTAACTAAAATTGGAACAATGCATTTTGTCGGTGTTCATACGGTTTTGTTTCATTGAAGTCAAAGGTCATTAAAGGGGTCAAAAGGTCAATCAAAAATTTAAAAAAAATCAAAATCCATGTATAAGTTCCGATTAAGCTGAAATTCACCAGGAATCTTTCTTATGACATCCTAAGCACAATGCAAGAGCAGTTGACCCCATCCGTGACCCAAGGGTCAAGTTATAGGGTCAAAGGTCAAATTTCGAAATTGGTCCAATCGAGCTCAAATTCAACAGGAATTATTCTTACGACATTCTAAACATGTTAAAAATATTTATGACCCAAAAGGTCAAAGTTTAGGGGTCAAAGGTCAAATTTCTAAATTGCTCAAACTTGACCCATTAATAGGTCGGCTTGTGTGTCATGTCTCGCATGACAATTTCTATATAGCTCTTGTTTGGTATATCTCTGCCCCCGCTCCCCCAATTCAATGTTGGACCAAGCCATGTTGTCAACAGGTCCGTGAGACCCTCCAACATTGAATGATGGGGAGTGGGGAAGGTGATATATAGGGGAGTCTGTACTTCACATATATTGCATGCATGTTTCCCTCGCCTCCCCAATTTTAATAGGGCACGCATTTCCATTGTTTAGTGCAGGTGTGCCAACTATTAATTTCGCGGATTGTAGGTCCTGGTACTGAAATAAACTGAACCAACTCATTGATGATGGCTATATATTTTCACTAATTTAATCAGTCTGTAAAAAATACTGCTGAATAACATGAAAATCAATATAAAAATATCAGAAAAATAAATAAATGAGCCAATGCATACCATATCATTTTGTGCATTTATCAACTTCAGAAAAGATGTGAAATTTACTACTTTAGTGAAAATAAACTATTAGGAAATTCCCTATTCAGTGTCAAGTGTGCCACAGTTGATTAAGCAAGTTTTGCTCATTACGATCTGGTCATAAACAGATCCAGATCAATGAATAGTCTCAATGTCAAAGGCACCATTCTTGTAATGAATACCAAAGTCAGCTAAACCCACAGATAACCTGTCACAAAGCCACTTGGACTGGAAATGAGTGTCTGATGCCATGGATGACTGAATTTGGGCGCCATTTTGAGTTGCCATATATTCACCTAATCCACACAATTGGGTTAGATATGAGTTACTTTAGTCGTGTCTTTACCACCATGACCACAGAGTAAGCAGCTATATACAACATTGAAGTCTAATTTCTCAATGCTGCAAATATCACGGCTATTTGAACCAAAATACACTATAAGTTTGGGATTTAGGGGATATTTTTGTCAGCAGAATACTAGTATTGTTTTGTCACAGTCAGTTACATTTGGGCAACACTGCTTTCAAATGTCTACCAAAGCAATGGGACATGGACAGATTGGTTAAGTTTTCGATAAGGAAGTAAACACAGTACAACTTTTGGATTCAATCTCAACGTATCCAGCCAAGGTAAGCGTTGTACATGACATAAAATGATAAACCTAATAATTGAATAACAATTACCATAAAAATGCATATTCCAATCTATGAAAGGGTCACATTAACTGTACTTTGACATGGTCTGCATTTATACTTCTACAGTACTAGTATCTGGCATAGAGCATATTTTGCGCCAATGCAACATATCGTCACCCTCATAACCAAACTGCTTAAGTCATTATTACATGTTTCTCATTTGCAATTTTGATTTTCTGAGTAATAAACCCATATATCAAATTTCCACCCGCATTCTTCATTAACTTGTGGAATACCGTACATCAAAAGAGATGTATTCCACAAGTTAATGAAGAATGCGGCTGAAAATTTGATCAATTATCTCAATCCGCTGATATTTTTCAGTAGATATCCACGATGAAAACTTATTCCCAAAATATCAGTTGATTCTGATTTTGCGTTTGCGAGTTTATGCATGATTATGTGTAATGTGTATTACACATAATCCACTGTGTTGTAATTTCGTTCTGGTATACCAGAACATTATTCAAATTTGACGATAAACGAATTTATCGCAAAACATTTTTGGTACATATGTAGCCAGAGGTTTCCAGTGGTATAAAAAATCTCACCTTTTTTGAAAAAAAAAGTGGGGATTTTTGTTTTTGTTTAACCTGTGACACTCAATCAGTTGAAAACACAATTCATCATCTGTTCTTCCTTGAGGCCCAGGTTGAGGCTATGGAATACGAAATGCCCCTTTAAAAACAACAACATAATTATTTCCTTATCACAAAGTGTAATAACAATATCCCTCTTGAGAACATATTTAGACCTGCAATAGCCAGCTAATATAATATAAGTTGCCATAATACAGTCTTAATGATTGTGCTGTACTGATAGCTGTACCACTACCAATCAAAATAGGGGGTTAGATTCTGTAAACATCCTCAAAGCGTAACGCACAGCGTCATCATCCCTATATCTTCGTGCAGAGGATGATTTAAGCACTTCCCACCACGCCACTGTGTTGTCTTGCGGTTAGCACAGCTGTGTGAGTGAACATGACACCACTGCTCGCACATTGCATTGACGGGCATGGTTAAATTTGAATTTGGACTGATATATTTACAATAAAAACGCCTTCAAAATGCTAGTCGATTTCACATTTTATGTTACCTACAGAAGGTGTGAATTATCCTTTATGCATACATCACTTTTGTTCTGAAATCGACCAAGTAATAATGACACACGCACAATTCTTAAACAACATCTTTTGCACAGAATTCAATGGGATTTGAAAAGTAAAGTGGCAGTTGAAACTCTAGTGATAACACGTTTGCAGTGCATGATGGGGCTTCCTTAAATCATCCTCTGATCTTCGTGTCAAAAATTGCCGTGATAGTACGGCGAATCCTCTCGTTTTTCAATAGCTACGCATGGCGATTTTGTTCGAGATAGGCCGAGCGACTCAGGCTAAGCATACCATTTACACCATACGACTATCATATGAGATACCACCAAGTTTCTATTCTACACATTATTACGATTTGTGCATGCTCTAGTACCCCATATGATGTTACAAGAAAATTCGATTTGTTTTCAGGTAAAACCCAGATTTTGTTTTTAATACACTACCTTGAAATTAAATACACTAATTATCGACCATTGCTGTTTGATGTGGATATATTTTACTGCATTTTTTATAAGTAACGATTTTTAAATCGTAAATAAAAATTGTGATATATTTAATTTTGAGAATTTAAAATTATCAATCACTGTGTCTATAACACAATGCATATGTAAACTTTCTTTATCTGTGTCAATAATAGAGTATTGATTTCAATAGAATTGAATACATTTTGAGTTTGTACTATACCAGGGAGCGATCTAGCTATCGATTTCTAGCCAATCAGATAGGACTCCTTTTCTCGCGGTTCGGTGAAATACCAATCGCCCGTCGCTCACCAACGGAGTATGGAAAAAATATTTATAATATAGGGTGTTGACACTGTGTAACAGTCTACATAAAGTCAGACTTCTTCCTTCTCTTCTCTTTCTCCCCTTTCCCCGTCCTTCCCTCCTCCTCCTCCATTTTCTTCTCTCGGACTCATTCTCCCCTTTTTTCTTAGTAATCACAAAATAACCTGTACATCAACTCCCCCTTAAATCGTTGTCGCTTTTGCCAGGCCTTTGTTGTTGCCTTTATCATGTTCATCTATCAGGCTGCGATCACATAGAAGTATACTATTCGGGTATACGGTGCACGTTTTGCAGGTGCACGCGTATAGCTCAAATCGAGCAAGGCAATTTCATTGTAACGGGTCACATAAGGCTATGATCGCATAGAAGTATACTATTCGGGTATAGGGGAAAGTGGGGTAATGCCGGACTGTGGGGAATCCCGGACACGTCGATTGCAGCTAAACGGAGAAGGGTGGCACTATTATACTACCTTAGGGTATTAGCTACCTCAAGGTGTACCTCACATGTACTACTACCAGCGCTTTGGGTCTCGTCTTTCTTTGTGAAAATTACGAAAAAACAGAAATTGTCATTTTTGACTTTTTATCTGAACAGTGATTTATTAGCTGGGTGACAGTTAAAGCGACAAGGGACACAGATTAAGTATGGCTGAAAATTATGTTTGATACTTGATTGTTAGCTGGATGTATGAATTCTGGTATCTTAAAATGGATTAGTAGAACAAGCACTGAAAAAATAAATCGAGACCGTGAGGGGTAATCCCGGACACACATGCGTCTCTATACAGATGGGGTAATGCCGGACACTTGTTATTTCGAAAATATAGACAACAACAACAGCCCCCATAGTTGCATGCTTGAGGTAACAGAAGTACCTAATACATTCAGGGGATTATCATCCTACTCCACTTTCCCTCTTAGCAACAATCATGTGTCCGGGATTACCCCGTGTCCGGCATTACCCCATCATTTTTTTCCATTTTGTTTTTAATTATAACTTATTAACTATAGATGTTGAGTTATTAAAACTGGTTACTAGTTAGAACATTACTCCTACTTTGCATTGATATGATTTTCACTGATGAACTTTATTTAATCTTGTACCTGTGTAGCCTTAACGAAAGGTGCCCGGGATTACCCCACTTTCCCCTACGATGCACGGTTTGCAGGTGCACGCGTATAGCCTAAATCGAGCAAGGTAATTTCATAGTACCGGGTCACATAAGAGCTATTCGAAAAGGCCGTATACCTGCATATAGTATAGTATAGTGGGAATCGTGCTTGTTCGATTTTAGTGCGGCATATACCGTCCTAATTTTAAAAACCTAAACCATATGTGGGTAAATTCATTTTTTTAATAGATGCACTATCTAATTCTGCACATTATGACACCTCATTGATTGCAATGTGACCTCAAGAAGTAAAGTTACAAGCATTTGATAAGACGAAGAAAACGGGTAAACTGACATACTCGCTATTCGCTTTACGAAATACGCTCATTCGATCAGGCTGAGTGCAGATAGTATAAGAGAACTCGGCGTGAGTGAATGAGCATATGTCGTATAGCGAATACCGTATACTGTATACTTCTATGTGAACTCAGCCTTACGACACGATTCACATAATATACCCCTTATTGATCAATTTAACCCCTCTATATGCTAATATGGTAATTGTCATTTCTACACTCAATATATAAATAGGTATATATAGGCCTACCTTTATTTAAGCAAATGTATCCGCTACTTTTAATGCTCTCGATACCAAGAAAACTTTACAGGTCATGCAACTTTTCTCTCAGGACTAATACGTCTACTTTATAGGGAGGGTAAACTAATGAAACTCACGGCACCTAATGTCAATAAAAATTCCGTCAAAAAAGGAATGTGGCGTCCAATGGGACCTTTGATGTGATATGCTGAAACATCTTTAAATGTAACCGATAACATTTACTCTTTAAAACAATTGTAAAATTAGCATAGTAAACAAAGAATATGCAAGGAATATATATTGCAGAGGGAGGGGTGTAAAATGGTACTGCATGGGATGCAACAGCATTGATTTCAAATAAAATGAATCAAGCTCAGGTTACCATTTCTAGAAGTGACGCCAATATTTCAACACCGAAATAAGGATTGAATCTGATCTATTTTATGGCTCTGTCACACTACGACGGACTGGGTTAACGAACATCACCGTATACAAAAATATTTTATCCGGTGGAAAAACCACCAGTCCGGCAGGAGATTCGGTGGGATTTGGGGTCCGATTCTCGTTCGTCTCTCTATGCGCTGTGCTCGCTAATAATCAGGTGGTGTATGACGTGCAGTCCCTAAATTCAGTAAATTTTCATCGTCAACCGTGTAATTGAATGGGATTATTTTAAAATTTTAAAACGCTTGACAAATCACAAACAAATAAACCTATATTGATAAATAATATAAATACAAGCTAAAACCGTTGGGGTTCGATAATGAACCCCACAAAACTAACCGAGTATATATGGAAAATGCCATACGGCCGGGCGGTTTCACGAGTTGCCGGCTCGATCGTGTCATCCGCCGCCTGCTAATAATCTTGCAGGCGTCTTACGATCGTTCAACGTCCGACAAATGACCGGATTTGGGGGTCCGATTCTCGTTCGTCTCTCTATGCGTTGTGGCCGCTAATAATCCTGCAGGCGTCTTATATCCGATCGTTCAACGTCCGATATATGACCGGCGAATCCGTCATATGTGGCACCAGCAGGGACGTCGACCCTATCAGAAAAGTGGGGGAAGAGAGGGTGTTTGAGAGGGTTTGAGGCCCCTCAGAGGCAGTGGCGTAGCAAGCACTTTTTCAGAGGGTGGACAAAGCGGGGAAAGACAATTTTAAGGGGAAAAACTTTGACGAAAATGGTCTAAAACGGGCTAAAAAGTACAAAAAGGGCTACAAATCTTACATATCCGGGCAACCAGCGTCCGGGGAAATAGAGGTGAGAAACCTTTGGACAATGAAGGCCAAATTGAAGCCATTTGTGGATCAATTTTAGCACTATTATTGGATACTATTTGAGTTTGAAAAAGCCGCTAATTGGTGAAACGAAAGCCTAATTGAAGCCATTGAAAAGTTTTCACCATTATTGTATAATGTAAACAACTGTTTTAAACATAACACGTGGATGTCCAAAGGAAAAGCAAAAAGGAAGACTTGACCATTTTTCAAAATGAAGGTCCAATTGAAGCCATTTACATGGGGACTGTATTTACATTATTAGGCCTATTGTGTAAAAATTTAGTTTTAAAAATTGAAAATTTGGAAAATTGTTTTTTGGTGCATACTTTTTACACTATTATTGCCTTAAACAAAAAACAAAAAAGGCCCGAACTGAATTTGCAAAATTTAAAATGTTACACTGGTCCACTGACACTTGGATATAAGTCTTCAGACTCGTAATTTCAGGTAAAGCATGCATGGATTGATATGTTAAAGTCAGTAATAGACCCAAGTCCGTCTTAAATACTCACTTTGGTGACAAAATGTCACGGGCCCTGCATGGGCCGGCAGTAATTTTCACAGGATTTTGGGCCAAGGACCCACCTTTAAGCACTGCCTATAATAATCACATGCCTATACTTCATGTACATAGGCTTACTATTATACTGGGCCTACTCAATAACGTGCAATTTAACCTTTTCTCTTCTTTTTTCTTTCTTGTCAATCACTAAAACTGGGAGGAATTTGATATCGCGTCATCTACCCTTCAGAAAGTACCCCTCCTCCAATACTGACATGGGCCTACTAAATTACGTGCAATTTAACTTTTTCTCTACTTTTCTCTCTTCAATTTTTCTCACTTTCTTTTTTTTTTTCTCTCCTTTCCCCTTTTTTGCTACTTGTCAGTCACTACTAAAAGTACTGGGGGAATTTGATATTGCGTCCCACACCCTTCAGAAAGTGCCCCCCCCCCCAATGATCGATGCACATGTTCGCCATAGGCATACATCCGGCACAAGCGCCTGCGAAACCTCCCAAACACCTGCGGTATATAAACGAAAGAATAACGAACAAACACAGGACTGGCGCAAATAATCAATAGGTTGCAAGCGCCATTTATACCAATAAAAAAAATAAAAAATCAAAAATCAAAATCAAAAACAAGCACAGGACAGTACGAACACACATCGGACAACTTCCCAACATTTGTATCCGGCACACTCCGTTTCAAGTTTTGTGCATGCACAAAACTTGAAACGGAGTGTCGACGGACTAAACAAACATCACCTAACACGAAACGCATTTGGCGGATAATAGCAGGACATATGAAGTACATAAAACGAACATTTTCCTGGTCGAACACTAACGGATTTACTAAAATACCATGCATCCGTTTCTTGTACGGACGGAAGACCGATCCGGTGTAGTGTGACACTAGACGGAGTGGGTCAACGTACATCACCGAATACAAAAATATGCTATCCGGTGGCGAAATCACCAGTTCGGAAGAATATTCAAAAAGCATTCTTCGATTGAAAAGAATTTTGACATGGATCATCTACAGATTCATAACAGGTGTTCTGATGGATGAGTAATCACACATGAATGGAGAGATTGCTAATGTCGAAAGTTCTTTTACAGTGGTTCAGAATAGGGCACTTCATTCTGATCGATAATCCGGCGATTGGTAAATCGACCTTAGTCACTGTTAGTTATAATGCAACTTTTGAATTGGCGAACTTTTTCATTATTTTAATGTGTGGTCATTGAAACATAATGTAACAGGTATAAAATCGGTGTCTTTGATGCTATGAGACTGCTGATGATGCATGTCAACAATATTTTGAAATGAAGAAATACTTTTTGAAATAGGGGCCTATATAGAAACAAATCTAAATGGATGGTTATTTTTGTTTTATTCTTTAGTTCTCGCAATATCAAGGGAGGTGGAGAGAAACTCACATATATTGATACGCGTCATGTGCCTGTCAATATACCTCCTTTTTTATGCAAATCTGCTGCCCAATAACCCCCTTTTGTCATCAGCTTATACCTAATGACCCCCCCTTTTTGGTTACGGTTCGCTATCTCTAAGGTTCGCTATCTCTAAGGTTCGTTATCACTAATTACGAAAAAGGTCCGCTATCTCTAAGGTTCGTTATCACTAATTTCGATTAGGGTTCGCTATACCTAAGGTTCGTTATCACTAATTTTAAATAAGGTCCGCTATCTCTAATTTTAAAAAAAGGTCCGCTATCACTAATTTATTGAAGGTTCGCTATCTCTAAGGTTCGTTATCACTAATTTAAAATAAGGTCCGCTATCTCTAATTTTAACAATCCCGGTATCCCTAAGGTTCGCTATCTCTAATTTCTAAGGTCCGCTATCTCTAAGGTTCGCTATCTCTAAGGTTCGCTATCTCTAAGGTTCGCTATCACTAATTTTAAATAAGGTTCGCTATCTCTAATTTCAAACAAGGTTCGCTATCTCTAATTTATAATAAGGTTCGCTATCTCTAATTTTAAATAAGGTTCGCTATATCTAATTTTAAATAAGGTTCGCTATCTCTAATTTTAAATAAGGTTCGCTATCTCTAAATTTAAATAAGGTTCGCTATCACTAATTTCAAATAAGGTTCGTTGTCTCTAATTCCAAATAGGGTTCGCTATCTCTAATTTTATATAAATCCCGCTTCATATCTGTAATTGAAAATAAAATTCGCTATTTTAAAATAAAGCCCGCTGTCTCTAATTAAAAATAAGGCCCGCTATAAGGCCCATCTAATTTAAAATAGGACCCGTTATTTATAATTTACTGTAAGGTTCGCTATGATCAGTAATTTTATTTTAATAAACATGATAAAGTTTGCAAGATCGCTAGTAGGCCTACGTATACTGGTCCGGTCCGAACAACCCAGAAAGAGAGTTGAATCAGTTCACCGTAGCGTACCAGTATAGGCCTACAATTGATAGCCGATCGCGTTGCGCTCAGGTGTTGGGGATATATGTTGTGTCCCCCTAAGAAGTGAGAAACCTTTCCAAATTGAAGACCTAATTAAAGTCACTTGGTGGACCATTTTGGCACAAGTTTTTTCTGTTATAATTGTAGGCCTATAAAATAATTGTGTTAAACATAAAGTACCGGGTGACAAAAACGAAATCGGCGACTTGTTTATCCACTATTGTCTATGCAGGGGAGGTATCTGAGGAAGTTGGAAAATTTTCCAAAATTAAGGAAATTAATTCCAATTGAAGCCATTTGATGCATCATAATTTATTCACACTATTTTACTTGATCAAACCAGAGAAGATCTTCTCTGATCCAGTGGCGTAGCTGTCGGGGGGTAGGGGGCGATTGCCCCTGGCAAAATTGCCTATTTGGGCCCCCGCCCCTCAGACCCTGCGCCCCCTAGCGCTATTTGGGCCCCCGCCCCCTAGCGAAGGGAAAAAGAGAGAGAGAGAGAGAGAGGAAAAAAGAGAAGGGGAAAAGAGAGGGGGAGATAGGGAGAGGAGGGGAAAAGAGATGGGGAATCCATACGATATGCAATACCATACGATTATTGTCAATAAGCCTGGCAAAAATTGTCTATTTGGGCCCCCGCCCCCCTAGTGCGGGGAAAAAAGAGAAAGGATGGAGAGAGAGGAAAAAGATGGGGAAGAGAAGGGAAAGAGAAAGAGGGAATCCATAGGCCTACGATATGTAGGGCCAAACGATTATTATCAATATACTCGACAATATACTTGTAATGACTTCTTAAAGACAAAGAAATATAAATCTTTTGAAATGCTAATTGCACAAAAGCACCTGTAGGAACAGTATATTGACTAAAACAATAAAATGGTCAACCCAAAAAGAAAAGTCGAAAAAGGTGGTCAAGAAGGCTGTGTCCGACATGTTTCTTGTAGCATGCCCCAACCGAAAATTTTCAGTATCGACACAAAATTGGCCGATTAAGTCATTTACCATTGAGCTATTTCAAACTTGGGGCCGGATTTACGATTAGACCAGATGGGTACCGGGTCCAGGCCCCTAAAATAGCCTAAGGTATGTTCCCCAAAACACCATGTTTTGGACCGAAATATGGTAATGTTGCTCAATTTTGCGCGCTTTGCGCGCACTGGCCTTTACGTAAAATTTACCTTCATTTTGGGTTAAAATAGTCTGAAATTGGTAATTTTTAGCGCGCTTCGCGCGCACTTTAACCAGGAACTTACAAAGAATTATGGCCAAAATTCATTTCTATTAAGACCAAATTAGTAATAAAAAAGCAAATTTTTCTCAGTAATAACCCGGTTTACCATTTTCTCTCTTGGGCCACTGTATTGTCAAATTTAAACGTATTTACCTTTGTTTTATTATTTTTCTCTGATATATTTGAAAGTGTACTTTTCTTTGAAAGTACACTTTCTTTTCGATGGGAGCCGATGGGGGAGCGTCGCACCACTCGCACCTACCCCCATTTTCGTTTGTTGGATTTGGGCCCCGCCCCATACAGGCTTACCCCCCCCTGGAAAAAATCCCAGCTACACCACTGCTCTGATCACACGCATACATGTAGAACCACGAATATTAGTAAGTGACTTCTGACATCATTTAACCTTTACGTCATGTTGACTTTTTCATGTTCCCTTCACATTTGACCTCATATGACCTTTGACATTGTGTAACCACAGGTTGACCTTTTCATGCTCCCCTCATATCAAGGATGATTTGCACAAAGTTAAAGCCCATTAAGGGCCCATTTTTACATTTGAACTCGTTTGACCTTTGACCTCGGATAAACTCGGCTTTACTTTTCATGTTCACCTCATATCAAGGATTATTTGCACCAATTTTAGGCCCATTTTAGCATTTGACTTTTGACCTTGTCATGTTCTTCTCATATCAAGGATGCTTTGCACTAAGATGAAGTCCATTCAGGCAAATTTTAGCATGTATCCCCATTTGACCGTTGACCTCAAGTAACCTCAGAACTTTTTCATGCTCCCCTCATATCAAGGATGATTTGCACCAAGTTTAACACAATCGGGCCCATATTAACATATGACCTTATTTGACTTTTGACCACATGTGACCTTAGGTTGACTTGTTCATGTTCACATCATATCAAAGATTCTTTGAACCAAGTTTATGCCCAATGGGGTAACTTTTAACATTTGACGTCATTTGACCTTTGATCGCGACTGACCTCAGATTGATTTCTTAACCATTCCAAAAACCGTTTTTTTTGTTATTTTTTGATATTGGCCTTATTTTTTGAGATATTTACCATGTAAGGCATCAAAATGAACTTTTTAAGATTCACACACGCATATTTGCACAAATTGTTGCCTAAAATCGGAACTTACCAAAATATAAAAATGAGAAAACAGTTTCTTAATAATAAGCATAATTGCTTACCTATTAGATGCTGAAGATAGCTGATGGCTATGTGATGTCAGTGCTGCCTACTGGACATGTGTCACTTTCACTGTTAGAAATGTTCCGTATTTTTTACGGTAAAATATCTGGCAGTTCTATTTCTAACGTTTTCCCGTTAAAATTAGAGTAGCGCGATACTCAATAAATTATAAGGCTCTGTGGTACCGGTAGTCTTTAAACAAAATATGTCAAGACAAATACGGCTATTTCCTATTTGTGGAAGATGTAACACATTACAAAAAAGTCAAATTTAACGGTTTGTTCAATGCCTTCTAAGTTTCCTCCCTCATGACACAGCACTTGAATCCTATAGTTTCTAATCTACAAGATGCTTTTGGGTGGGGCATGATATCCATGATATGAGGGCACAGACTGCGGCTACTTATAATCATGCGTAAGTTGAACGATCGAACTCGGGTTGAGCCTACGAGCCCATAGGCAGTTTTGTCAGTTCGTAGCTAAGCCCAAGTTCGACTTTTCAGCATACGCACGGTCATTAATAGCCGGAATCTGTGGCCCTCACTAACTTCATGAGCCCCAAAATGGTTCAAGCGCAGCAGGGAGGAAATCTTAGAAGGCCTTGAACAAGGCTAGGTACTAATATGCCTATTTGTAGAGAATAGTAAACTTTACGGTTGTGCCGTAAATGACGTCAACGGTGATTCCTAGGAGTTTTGGATCAGGGGTCACTTTTGATGGATTCAGGAATTTGGGAAATAGGTAGAGCCTACACACTCAGGTCAGGCCCGTATGCACAAAAGAGTTAGACCGGGTCTAAAGTTAGACCTGGTCTAAGTGGAATTAAGTTCCATCAGGAATGGTGCTTTGCTCTTATTTCCTTCCTAGAGTAGCTAGCAAAATCTGAAGATTTAAAAATTCAAAAATAATACAAATTAACTTCAGAAAATGTTAAAAGGTCCTTTCTCCTGGTACTAAATTCCACTTAGACCAGGTCTAACTTTAGACCCGGTCTAACTCTTTTGTGCATACGCACCTCAAAGTCTCTAAAAGTTGCACCCTTTTTTGAATGGATGTGCAGCAGGGGTGTCTGAGGGATAAATGCCCCTAAGAATTGGTTACCAATGCTTAAGGGTTCAGCCTATAGGAATAAAGACCAATCGAACATATTCTTGTTTATGCCATAATATTGTAGTCTTTCAACCCTTTCATAACTTCAGCTGTGTAACTTACGAAAATTCCCGCTAAAAAGTGGTTCTTTTAATTTTTGAAAATCTGGATTTTCGTACTGATCATACTATAATGATCACCAGACAATAATGTTCTAATCACACTATAGACTGCGTTGACATGAGACGTCAATTGCTAGGCAATTTCGGTCATATGCCCACGGATATGTTATGTTCAGTACGGTGTACCATGAGGAACATGCTAACTTAAAATAATTTTGCAAACTTTGATAATTTTTACAAACTCAAATGATTTTTTACAAACTCGAATAATTATTACAAACTTTAATTTTTGTTGTTGCAAACTTTAATATAATTTATTGTGCATGTAGAGGCCCATTTATTGTCGGATTTCTGTATTTAGATCACGCAGGGGACGCACCATTAGATTCTCAGGGGTGCATGGGAGTTTGGGTCAGGCAGAATTTTTTTTGTATTTTTTTATCGCCTCCAAAGGGAGGATTTATTTTCACCGCCTTTTTTTATTTATTTATTTATTTTTTAATTATAATGTATACCTTTATACAAAGTTGGGTGGGAGAAATTTGTTTTACTCACCAGTGAGGCAAAAAAAATTCCATCTCACTAGTGGGCGAAGTTGTTTTTTCGTCTCACTAGTGGGCAAAGTTTTTTTTTCTTTGTACCTTATATTACGTGAACATCGGTAAAGTTGCGGCAGACACTTGTAGGCCGGGCTTGTAGGCCCCCGAGTGCCGGCCCTGTATTGGCCCAATGTTGCATTAATGTGGGCGTGGTTTTGAAACCTTGACATTTTCTACTATCAAAATACAATATTTGATCAGTATCATCTTCATTTTGAAGGGCCACATGTTATTATTATTATAAAGAAGAGGCAGTGAGTTTGCGCTTGTTCCGAATATTTCATTTACTGCCTTGTAAAAAATCTACGTGAGCAAGGCATAGTTTTTATCTGATGACACCATAGAATATATATTTCATTTATCAATGGCTCAGTTTTGTGAGCTTGGTTTGTTATCGACCTTTAATACTTTGCACATCAGTTAACACAAATTCAATTGTGCTGAGTGCAAGTAACCTGTAGGTCTCCTTTATAAAGAAGGAGATCTGGTTCAACAGGTGGAACTGACCAATAATGCCTGAACCAACCGGATAATCGAGGAATGAATAGAAGAATATTCCACAGCTAGACGTGGACCAAAATGAAATAAAATAAAAAGGACCAAAATTGGACCATTACCGTTTGCTTACGGTTGCATAATGGGAATATATTGGCAATATTATATTGGCCCAGTACAGTATTGAATAAATTGGACCTCTACTGGGAATTTCGAAAACTGGACGTTGAATGTACACTCTCATGAATATTGATTGGCAACATTTTCCAATATGTCAGCGCTCTAATCGGAAACAATAGAACAAAAGACCCTGCAGAGCGTTGACCCAAACGATATGTGACCAACGCCATGCAGGGTCTTTTGTTCTATTGTTTCTGACTGGGTGTTTTAATTACGTAACGCATAAAGGTTTTGGCATCATTGAATGGCTGCCTAGTGCTGTTATATGCTTAATTTCTATAATAATAATTATTATTATTTTCTTTATTCATCCCTTTCTTTTCCTTTCTCTGCACTTATTCTTTCTTATGCCTACACTTTTCCTACACGCGCGAAAAATGTTACCATAGGCCTATTGAAACTAAACTGTTGAAATATGGGACAAAAGTGGAATAAATTCGCGCGAAGCACTAAAAAATTGGCATTTTGTGGCTAACATGGCCAAATATGAGGTTGATTTCGACAGAAACCCACACACAGGCGTCAACATGGGGTGGGGTGGGGGGGGGTGATTGTATGGACCATCCCCCTGGCAAAATATTGGGGGATTTATTCCCCCAGATCTATACGCCATCGTTCTCCGTCTCCGTCTCTCCTTCTCCCCCTCTTCCTTTCTTTTTCTTTTTGTCTTCCTCCCCTCCCTACAATCTCGATCACACATCCGTTTCTCCACTTTTCACCCCTCGACTCCTCCTTCACTACCTCTATTGCCTCTACTGGCTTTTAAAATGGATTATTCGTGATATTAAGAAACCCATTTGACTTTATTGCACAGGCCTATAACCATGATAACAACATATAGGCCTACTGCGAAGGAGTTAATTATAGATAGTGACACAGAATATAGACCTATATACATAGCAGCCATGGCACGTTGTTACGGTAATCGATCAATAACTCTATTGAATTGATTTAAATTAGGCGCCTAAATAAAGATGGGTCGTAAATAATTGTACTTTCTGTTACGACGGTATAGTGTGATTTTGTGTGCTAGCGAACACTCAGACACACCCTTGGGTTGAATCAGGACAATAGGTACCTCTCACTCAAGTGGGCGCTTTCACATGACATTCTTTTGATCACTTATTGACTGTAGCCTGCCTGGTAAAGCGTTAATACGCTCTCAGGTTAGTTACCGATTTAATGGCGGAACTCTTTTGTCTTGAACAAAAGGTACCTCTCGATGAATAGCTTGGCGGATAATCAAATCGGCACAAAGTTACAATGCGTTATGTAATCTATTGCGCCTCCACGAATATGATACCTCCGTGTATGTGACACCCATATGCTGATATACACCACCGAATAACCGTTCCAATCTTAGAATGAATCCTTTGTGGCCTCGTATTGCGATGCCTATACGCCGTAGAAGTGACGTAGTTAATCGGATTAACTACCATAGCAATAGATGAATACAATTTTGACTATACCGCCCTGCACTACAACGTTCAAGCGGTACCGATGCATTGAACCATAGATGTCAAAGAAAGGCTGATCACTCGCAGCTGTAAGATAAGTATCTTTGAAAAGAGCGGTATTGTATTCAATCTATGTTTGCTGACATACACAGGTGATTAGACCAATCTGCTTGTAGTGCAGGGCGGTCTATTCAAAATTGTATTCATCTATTGCTATGGTAGTTAATCCGATTATGACGTCACTTCTACGGTGTATTCGCCAACGAAGTGTTACGTGTAATCCGATTATCACCATGTCAACTCGATCACGCTTTTTAATTCTACACCACGACCGAAATGATCGCAACACAAAGTTTATGGCATGTACTACCAATACGCCTTAGAAGTGACGTCATAATCGGATTATCTATCATAGCAATAGATGAATACAATTTTTGAATATTACCGCGCTGCACTGCAGCAGGTTGCACTATCTTCAATCATATAATAGATTGAATACAATATCGCTCTTTTCAAATAGACTAATATTACAGGTGCAATCTATGGTTCAATGCATCGGTACCGCATGAACGTTGTAGTGCGGGGCGATATAGCCAAACTTGTATTCATCTATTGCTATGGTAGTTAATCCGATTAACTACGTCACTTCTACGGCGTATACCAAAAGGTGCGTGATCCAGTTACCAGGGAGTTACGTAACCACCTCGCTGGCGAATTAGTGTTACGCGTAATCTTATTATCACCATGTCAACTGGATCACGCTTTTGAGTTCTACACCACGATCGAAATGATCGCAACACAAAGTCTATGGCATACTAATAGAGACATTGCGATTTCCAAACGTAGACATCGGACTTACGTTGATCTATTCAAAACCACTCTCCTGTATCGAAGCGAAGTCACGTATTTAGCTATTTTTGAAGATATTCCACGTGCAAAATCGACGTAGATACATCGTTGAAAATGCACAAAATTTGTCCATTTCACATTATGTTAAAGACAGTCAAAGATAATGATCATACGAAGGAAAGTCTAATTATTATTATAATCCTTTTTGAAAAATTTAAACGCAATATTCATACGCAGAATTGCCCATTGAAATGTGTGTGATTCTTTGCGGACAAAAAATGACATTGCGATATCCCATTTTGGATTCCAACGTAGAATAAAACGCAGATGCTACGTTGAAATATGCTGATTTTACCTCATGTCTAAGTCCATGCATCGCACCCAATTTTCAGGACGAAAAAGTCTCATTTTGAAAGTAAAGTCATGATGTATGGATGTAGTGATCTTTAATCTACCAAAATATATGTTTTGGGGCAACTATAATATTTGGGGAGCACAAAAAAACAACAATTAAGTTTAATCAGCATGTAGGTCAAAATTTTAGTCAAAATCAAAAGCGGCCGGTTTAAATTAAGAAGAGACTCACCTTACTGTTGTTTTTTCAATCACTATGCCCTCTATCGACCTAGATTAGATTAGATCAAATATTATAGTCTTTATTGAAGTTTATTCAAGCTGACTCGTTCTCCTTCGTGACTAATGAGCACAATACAGTTTGGAACCGAGACTAGCAATATTTAACACTGTATTAACGTACGTAAAAACGTACGTTCTACGTGCTGCGTTTGGAAAATCGCAATGTCCCTATTATTCCAAAAGGTGCGTGATCCAGTTACCAGGGAGTTACGTAACTCCCCGGGGGCACTTCAATTTGAAATAGATATAGATGTAGGGCTGGCACTTTCGCACTAAGGGGCATTCGGTGAGAGCAAAATGTAAAAAATATGGGGTCATTGGGTGAGAGCATGATTTTTGGCATTCGGTGAGAGCAAAATGTAAAAATATGGGGTCATTGGGTGAGAACATGACATTTTATTTAAAGGGGGTAACCCTATTGGTTTTGGATATGGATTGTCTTTAAAATTACATATAATATCAAATATTGTCCCCTTTATTGTCCAGCTTTGTGAAACAAACGAGAGTATTTTCTACGTAAATGTGAATAAATAGCAAAATTTGCAACCCAATACTTGGTATGCGTGAATTGCATTCTGGGAAGGGAAGCAATAACATGTGCCGTAATTCCCGTTCGTGATGTGCCATGCGTGCGTGGCGTGGTTGCACTGGCACAAGCTCCACTGTACTAGGTACACATTTCAATACTACTACGGTGACATTTCCCCACACATGATGCAGTCATGTCTACAGTAGAATTCATCTCGACCTTTGCAGGACTTAACCCCATTAAAAGCTATTAAACCAAGATAACACTCATTGAAACAGCTCAACTGATTAAATCGGATCTTCTCTGGTTGTGCACAAGTGTCTGTTTTCATGTGCGATATCGCAATAAAGCTGGTATTCATAGCTTCAGTTGGGTAACCGATTATAAAGGAAACGAAAGGAAACAATGGTATGTGGTTTTGTTCACGAAATGAGACAATGGCGTGCTTTTTTTAAACCAGCATTCTTGAAAATGAGCAACATAATGATTGTTGACTTAACACGGTTTGGAAATAATTTCTTCATATTTTTGGTGTTATCTGTCGTTTACATATCCTTCCTAAAACACAAAAGTGCGACCCTCTCCAAACATCTAAATTAGCTAAAAATTTAGGACATGTTACAAAACTATATTTTCTAGAACCTATTTAGAATAGTTAAAATGTAGCTTGTACCGTTTTTTTTGTGGCATCCTTCAGAAGTGAGCGGTCCGATACCAATATTTTTGGTCAAATCTCCATTCAATTAACACGGGGAGTTGGCTAGCTATGCCTTGCCCTCACTCATATTTTACAAAAGTGCGACTATTTCTGAACATCTAACGTAGCATGGTAGCTGTAATTTTAGGTCATGTTAGAGAAATATATTTGCTAGAAGTTTGGAGAATAGCTAAAATATTTGCTGGTTATTTTTCACACAGTGATGTTAACTAGGCAAGTGCCCATTCTTACAACGTACATCATTTGTAGGGGTCACGCGTCAATGGTGAGAGCACTGTGTATTGTGTATAGGAAAACGGACAGTAACTGCAGTATGAACCAGTCATTTCGTGTTCGTCTGTATATCGTTCATGATGATTTTTGTATATAAATGATGGCATAATGGCAATAGAGCTGAATAACAAAGCAAAACAGAAATGCCACGAGTCCCGACGACAATGCTGGAAATGCCCGTAAATAGTGAACGGAAAATTTAGATTTTTAAAAACTCTTTTTCATACCAATTCAGAAAAAAAAGAAACCAAATGTATTTCCCCTTGCAATATGTACATTTCAAATGAATGTAAATAATTTTGGGTTTAAAAAATGGAGCAGAAAAAAAACTATCACTACTGGGATTTGAACCGGGGACCTCTGGTTCAAAATACGATACTCTAACCAACTGCGCCACGCGGGCAGCTTCTAATTTCGGACAGGGCATGGCATCCTAGTATTACCTAACAAACCGGAAGATGTAGTTTAAGTCTAGACAATAGGCGGATTAGCGGCCATTTTGTCTTCTACATGATTTTATTCACGTGTCCTTATACTTTAGTACACAAGTATATAAGTTAACAGGTTTACAATTTTAAAATTATATTTTGTGTATACAATATATTCTGTAGTAAATCGATCAAATGACGGGGGGGGTGATTGTTCAGGTATTATAATATGCTTGATAGAATTCAATTGTCTGACCAGCTAGTATTCTCTTCCGCTGTCATTGTGATTCCAGTCACTCCACGTACCGTGTTGCGAAGGTGGAGGAGACTAAAGCTGTATTAACGGAAACGAAAAGGGGTTAAAAATGATGTAGTTTAAGTCGAACAATAGCGTGACGTAGTTTCCGGCATTGTTCCTATGCACTTTCACCCTCCTGTTTCGGAGGGAAGTTTTTAAACTTAAAATAGAGAGCTTGCGGAATGAAGTTACTGGAACTTTAACGGCAACTTCAAAAATATCGATTCGATTTCTTGCTCAACTTCACTTCAACGCGAACGTCAGCTTGGTTTCTGTACCAACAGCGCCTTGTTGTTTAAACTATTGGAAGTGTATCAATGGGTGATCAAAAGAAGGGTATGTAAAAGCGACTGCATCAAATTTCTCCCTTTTGTTTGCTGAAGTGGTTTGTTGGTAACACTTATTACAATAAGCGCTTAGTTTGAATAAACATGGATTACATCTCTTGGCGATGACCAATGCAATGGGAATTAGGCCTATGTTATGAGCTATACGCTAATATTATACTTCTAAACATGTTTCAATTAAATATTCTTGTGATATGCCTATATTATTGTCCCGGATTATTATAATAAAAGCTCAATTATTATTCCAGTAAACGTCAGCTTTGTCAATTTTATATTTCCATCAGGACACAAGCCCATTTTATCTGTTTGCTCTCCCTAGCCCCCACCACCACCATCACCACCTCTCCATATCATCCCCTCCCTCCATCTATTCATCTATCCTCACTTTCCCACTCCCCAGTGGCGTTGCCAGGAGTTTTCTTTTAGTAGGGCAAGGACTCTTTGCATTCTGATCGAATTAAATATCATCTCCCCGAATGATCCTCATTTTGTTCTTTAAAAACTCCCAGAATTTTGAATTTCAACCAACATATTTCTGGATGCTCCTTTTCTGACATTCTTATTTTTTGTAACAAATAGGCCTCCTCTTTTAATAATGAATAATTTGGTTGACATACAATACCCATAGGCCTATAATATGCGTATAATAGCGTGGCACATGTTAGACCAGCTTTCTGCTGAATTTGGGTACATAATGTAGGCCTAAATGAATAAAATAATAATTAAATAAAATACCTGAACAGTACAAACATATTTGGTTATATAGAGGTGTAATTATAAGACACGCAACGTTGTAAAAAAATGTTCACAGTAGCTGCAATTCGTAGAAGTTCACTACACTGCTGGGTCCCGTAAAATCAGTCCATTTTACTGAACTTAATCCCCTTTGGCGTTGAAGTCAAGCCAAAAACTTGGTTCCGCAAGCTGATTTGGTGTACGTCATGAGCACACACAAATGTATATATCAAGTGTGACGTTTGGAACAAAATTTAGTTTGATCTAATTCAATCAGTAATTGTTAGCATCATGTGGCATGTTTTTTACCCAAACCAAATTAGATTTCCAATAATTGGTCTATTAACTAGACAATACATAAGTGGTAATTATGTAGTCTATGAGGAAATATGCAAACCATTGTTTTAATTATGACGTATTTTCATCATAATTTACGGCACACTATAGATGGCGTTAACTTTAACTTCAAGCGGCTTTAATGGCAGAGTGGTTTCGAATACATAATCCTCTATAATCCTCTAGACGTTAAAGTTAAAGTTAAAGTAACTCCATTTCGCAAGCTCTCTAATACCTTTATAGTAACGTGGTCGATCTGAAGTCTCTTCAGCAGTTATTGCGGTTCGCTCTTTTCATACAATGTGAATGATGCGAAACCAAACTAGCTGTTGAGGAGACTATAATTATCTACGATAAGCCTGTCCATAATTCAAGAAATTGGTAGCCAGGAAGGAAGCTATTTTTGTGTGAATTCTCCGATTTCTCCGGAAATACATCGACTTGGAGAGTCAAATTTCAGGATAGTAATGAGAAAAAACAAAAACACATTAATGACAAAAATCGGGGGGATGATGTTGTCGATCGGGTTACGGACCTTTAAATGGAATCTTTGGGTGAGAACCAAAACAGCGCCTCAGAAACCTCGAAAATGGAATTTCTAGTTCTAAATGGCTTCAAATTTCTTTGTTTTTTTCTTCAAAATAAGTAACAAAATCAGTGATAAATGAAAGTTGCTGTTCAAATTGAACTTGTAAGGGTCTTTGGGTGACAGATCAAATGGAAAAATAGGGGTCTTCGGGTGACAGAGCATGTGTTTGTTAAAAAATATGGGGTCTTTGGATGACAGTGATGCTGAAAAATGTGGTCTTAAAACAGCCCTATATACGCGTCACCTCCAGTGCCCCCCGGGACGTAACCACTTCGCTGGCAAATTCGCCGTAGAAGTAACGTTATAATCGGATTAACTACAATAGCAATAAATGAATACAATTTTTGAATATGACCGCCCTGCACTACAAGCAGGTTGCACTCATCACCTGTGTATGTCTGCAATCATAGATTGAATACAATACCGCTCTTTTCATTTCAGGCTGCAACTTATTGTGTTGAAACGTAAGTCCTAAATTTTCAAGTATGTTTTATATAGCAAATTTGTATTATTATTATTCATTGCGCAGATCAACATGGGTGCTTCAGTTGATAAACTGGATGCTAGTAATATCAACTTCCATGAACGCATTGGAGAAGGTGGATTTGGGTCTGTCAACCGTGTTTCATTTAAAAAGCCGTACAAAGGATACACAGAAGCTGCTGGCAAAACAGTAGTATATGAGTTGGGAAAAAAGGAGGTTGAAGTTATGAGTCAACTCATCCATCCAAATATTGTTAACTTGCTTGGAATTTGTGAAACTGGGGGTGCTCATCTTATTCTGATGGAATATGCACCCAATGGTTCACTGCATGATTACCTAAAAGATCCGTCAAAACCTCTTCCATATGAGCTGCAGAAAAAGTGGGCAACAGAGTCAGCACTTGCAATCAAATATCTCCATGGACAGAACTTCTTGCATAGGGACATCAAGCCCGAAAACTGTCTTCTCTTTCAAGAAAACCTCTTGAAGTTGTGTGATTTTGGCCTTGCACGTGAGATAGAAGAGTCTCAGACAACATCCAGCCAGAAGGGAACCTATCGCTACATGGCACCAGAAATTCATGTGGGAAATGAACGTGGAAGGGCTATCTTCTCAAAACCAGCTGATATATGGGCATATGGGATGCTGCTACTAGAGATCTGCACACGGAAGCCACCATTTCAAGATATGGAATGGCACAGGGTGGTCTTTCAAGTTGGCAATGGAGTCAAGCCATCCATACCTGAAGGTTGCCCCAAAGATCTGTCAGATATCATGCAACAATGCTGGAATTGTGATCCTAGACAACGACCTACAATTACATTCATTTTAATGGGTATGTAGCCTATTTATTCTCGTTTAAAGTTAAAAAGCGAGCTGTTGTAAACTGCTTATCCAACAAAAACAGCTCCGAGCTCCAAAACTGGGAGCTATTGTGCACTTTCTGTATGAGGGTTTCCACACATAAAGGACATGGTCCAATATTGATTTTAAGACGCTAAGCCATGTTGAATTTGACACCTAGTGACTTTTAGCAGTCATGAAAGGTCATAAAGGGGTAAACAATTAAAGACTAAAGCCATATTATGACATTTGCTGAGGAGAATGCCATCAATATTATTCAAAATTCTGTTTTTTACATTATTATATTGTACTTTATTAAACTAACATACCCTGCAAAAATCAAGACTATAGGTGCTGTAGTTTGATCAAAATCCGAGATTTTGAATAAAACGCAGGAACCGGTGTTTTATTATTACGATGGAAATATTAGTCGAATGCGTGCACGATCTTCATAACACCATGCGCGTATGGGGGGGGGCCTTTGGGGCGCGGAAGATAAAGGGCGGCAAAAGACTAACTAAAGATAAAAGGGCGAGACTTAAGGGGCGGCGAGAATAATTATCAATGAAAAAGGCGAAAAATTATGGAAAATTACAGAAACTATACCTTTTTGACTGTCAACAGGGCAACACCTAGGGGGTGAGGGTAATTAGGGGGGGGGTGTAACAACTATCAAATTTTACTTGATAAAAAATTGTGAACATTTTTTTAGCTTTGACTACAGGTTATTAGGTTAACACAGTAGATAGGCAAAAGTATTCTTTTTCTGATTCTATTTAGGTACACGAACAATTTGCCACCATTTCCCCCAAATCGGAGTATGTTACCTCTGTACAAGCACATTGAAACGTGACATTTTACCTGAGGATGACTCAATAACAATAGGTCGTATATAGCACAAACTGTACATTTTTAATCCTTGTGATCAGAACAAGATCGGAGAATTTTCTATTTTTTACCTTGTCTGACTTTTTGTGACCTTTAGTGGTCACCAGGAGTCCAATCCAAAATGGCTTCACATCTTAATATCAACGTTGGACTATGTACTTCATGTATAGAAACTCTCACGCTTCTAACAGAAAGTGCACAATGCTTCAGGCTCACAGCTGTAGGGCCTACTTAGTGGCCAGGCTTTTGATCCTATATAGTAGGCAAAGGCAATTTGAAGTGACAAAATAACACAAACATAAAAAGACACGGACCGTTCCACATAGACATGATAGTATATGAGCCCGGTTGATTGGGAGGTCCGACTTAGGGGAGGGCAAAACTGCTGCCATAGGTGATTTAAATTATGGGCTACACAAAAATGTGTCTTAGCAATTGAGGCATTTTAGCGAGCCTGACGAAGTACAGTTTGTAAAGCTGGTATAACAAAATATAATTTATTCTATTCAAGTACTTTACTTGAATAGAATAAATTATAGTTTATTATGAGACACACATCCGAATAACTATAATTCCTGACAAAGTAGGTAATGATGTCTCCAACGAATGAGGTACAAAACACACCAAGGATCAAAAGATGAATAAAGAGGATACTAAGAATATATAAAATCTGAAAGATTTGAGCCATGTATGCCAACTTGATGTGGAGAACAAGATAAAATCAAATATAGATAAAAACTAGTGCAGTGCAGTGTGTAAACCATGCAGGTGTACACGGGCACTGCATTAGTAAAAATCCAAAATCACAGGTATAATCGACAAAAGTTATGAAAAATACAACCGCGACGTTTTGAGCAGATAAACTGCTCTTCTTTAGGGACGGACAACAAAATATAAATTCAAAGAACGTAAACTGCATGCTGTAGCGTTTAAACACAAATTATAGTCAAAAAGGGAAGGCAAGTTCAAATAGAGTTCAGTAACAAACACGACAACAAGTTCAGAGCAAGTGTGGCGGGATGGCCGGTTGGGAAGAGGGCACGAGTGTCTCAATGTGGTTTTTGCATAGATACCTGGTTAGCTGTAAGTTGGTATATGAATGTCAGGTGGCCGGGTTGACACCAGTTCCCAAAAATGGGAACACGAAATTTTTTGTATGAGACGTGGGCAAGTCGTGGGGGCAGAACCCCACCTTTGATACCTTTTACAAACAGAAGCGCATCTAAATAATTCCTCACGTAGGTCGTTCCAATTTAACTTCAACAGTACTTTATTTACTTATTTCCAGACTACAACATACAAGACTCAGTCACACCCCTATCCTATACATTAGCTTCCTACTCCTACCACTACCTCTGCAATACTACACAGCTAGCACCCTCTCTGCAGCAAAAGACGAGAATATGAATCAATAGGAAAAAATGTGTTAATACAATTTAACATGAAAGGCCTACAAAAATCTAAGTTATTTTGGTACTAAATGAAAAATTGGGCATAGTAGCCCCGCTCAGCGCATGCTAATAGTAATGACACTTGCAAACACATGGCATGCATGTCTTGGCAAGGTATCATCATAATCCTAAAATTATAGCATAATAAAAATATACATGACTCACCAAATAATATCCTCTCTTGATTATAAAACATATAACTCACCAAAATGATATCCTCTCAAAAGCCACAATACTCCTCAGACTTAGTTGAGGTATCTCTCAGGCATAACATCGGTCCACGCGATGTTACCCCTTTACTCCGCAATCCTTTGGTGTGTCTTTTAGGCATAACATCGCCCCACGCGATGTTACCCCTTTACTCCGCAATCCTTTGGTATGTTTTTTTAGGCATAAGATCGCCCCACGCGATGTTACCCCTATACTCCGCAATCCTTTGGTATGTCTTTTAGGCATAAGATCGCCCCACGCGATATTACCCCTTTACTCTGCAATCCTTTGGTATGTCTTTTAGGCATAAGATCGCCCCACGCGATATTACCCCTTTACTCCACAATCCTTTGGTATATCTTTTAGGCATAACATCGCCCCACGCGATGTTACCCCTTTACTCCGCAATCCTTTGGTATGTCTTTTAGGCATAAGATCGCCCCACGCGATGTTACCCCTTTACTCCGCAATCCTTTGGTATGTCTTTTAGGCATAAGATCGCCCCACGCGATATTACCCCTTTACTCCGCAATCCTTTGGTATGTCTTTTAGGCATAAGATCGCCCCACGCGATGTTACCCCTTTACTCCGCAATCCTTTGGTATGTCTTTTAGGCATAAGATCGCCCCACGCGATATTACCCCTTTACTCCGCAATCCTTTGGTATGTCTTTTAGGCATAAGATCGCCCCACGCGATGTTACCCCTTTACTCCGCAATCCTTTTGTATGTCTTTTTCCTCACTAATGGTTCCCCCGGGGAACATCTTTTTATATACGTAGGAAACCTGCTGAAGCACTGAAAAACAAACATCACGTGCACGGGACCATAACACATGTCTGTTGGAATCAAAAATAATATAACTAATAACAAAAAAAATACCATATCAACTTAGCACATCTTTCCATGAACGCTTAATATTGACTTAAATATATATGAATATTTAAATATACTTTTTCACACAATGCATAGGCCTAAATAAGATCATAGGCCTTGTACATGACAATCTCATAATAAAATCTTGAAGTAGCATTTGGGTGTGACTTGTACATAAAAACTATGATCTAAATGTTAAAGCCTCTATGATTTGAAACAAATTGTAATTTCGTTACAAGACTACTTTTGGTTGAGGCCGTATTGCATATTAGATAATAATCATGAATAATGTCAAAGGTCAGGCAACATTGCAAACACATAATAATTTGTGAAAAGTGAGAGAGAGAGAGTGTGAGTATTATTTTCCAAACGAAAATAATACAACGCGAAAATATAATGATCCCTATTAATTATGCACAACATGCCACGTCTAAAATGATTAATTAAATCTAAGATCCGAAATATAAAACGGGGAAACCCCGTATTGATGCAATTAGCACATGTACATTGTATATGCACTCCCAGTAATGTACCCGTACTGTACACGCACCTTTGACCTCGAAGACATAAACCTGCACGTACGCCATGTCGCCGAGTAAGCAAGCACACCGTAATGGAAACCATATTTAATTACACAAATAAAATAATTCACAACACCAAACTAATCCAGCTCTTTCTCACTTCCCACTTTACCTAGAAAGCTGAATTGCACACCATAGTAAGGGCAAAGGTATGCTGCCTGGTTTAGGACCTACGATTATAAAATACTATAATGAGAAATCATGATTTTGGAGGTGCATTTGAACACATAAACGACAAGAAATTTGGATGCAGGCGCTATGCATGCCGTATACACGTGCGAAACAACATGACCAAATCACTAAACTTCCGTATGATGAAAATCGTCCAAAACACATTTTAAAATTGATTTCACGATCTCAAAACCACCTCTACGCGTTCTATACACGATATCCTGACGTAATTTGGAACGATTTAATTCCGAAACAATTTTAATACTCTAAAAATAATGAATTTAAAAATACGACTAAGAAAAGCTGTGTATAATTACCTGCAGCAAAAGACGAGAATGACATGTGGGAGCCCAGCCGGCTAGCACGTACGGCGCGCTGATTGGCTGACGGTGATAATTAATTGAATAGCACATGGGCAGAAGCGCCCATTAAATGACGTAATGTAGAAATGAAATTTAAAGGAGTACTACGCGATCTGGGTAGGAAAATGAAATGGGAATTACCTAAAAATAATATTATGTGTTGGCTTGATTTACCAATACCGTTTCACAAGATAAGCGGTGTCTTAACTCAATTAAAGCAAGTTCTTGAAAGCAAGTAGCAAGTTGGTATGCCTGGCTCAAATATTCATATAATTCCTTAGTAACAATAAACCAAAAAATATATGGCAAAATGATATACTAAGGTGGTTCAAGAACACTTTGTAGAGATATTTTATAATTTGAGTCCATTAGGTGATTTGCAAGAAACAAAAAGAGAGGTACTAATAACAATCATGATATTCCGTAACCTTAAAGATTTATTCATGAAATGTTATAACAAGGTCAACATTTTATGGGGAACCACAGTACTCTGTGGGGGAAACATAATCAATATTAAAATTATTGAAGTTTCCAACTTGCCAAGGGCAAGACCATTGTAAAAGAACATTATGATATGTATAAGGACAAGGTCACCTGCCTAAATCCTAGTATAATCATTTAGTAATTGATAATATATCACTCATGCATAAATTCTAGACAGTTCATTGGTTGATTACCATTTATCATTTTTACCATCACCCTCTCCGTGTGATAGTCTTTATTATATCACTCATACATAAATTCTAGACAGTTCATTGGTTGATTACCATTTATCATTTTTACCATCACCCTCTCCGTGTGATAGTCTTTACTATCACAGTGCTCTGCCGTAGTGCGCCTGCGCCAAGCCGTGCGCTCGCTCTGGACTCGCCGATTTAATTATGGGATGGACCCCAAAATGTGAAGTATATCACGGCAAAACATGGTCTTATGTTGATGAAAAAATGTATTTCCTACCTTAAATAGTATTTTAGTAATAGAATTTATGCATGAGTGATATAAAACAAATATTAACTGTCTTAAATTCGTGTAATGGTCGAAATATAATCATCACTCGGTGAAAGATGGATTGTTCCATTCCACTCGCCGTTCCGGCTCGTGGAATGGAACAATCCATCTTTCACCTCGTGATTATATTTCGACCATCACACTCATAGACAGTTAATATTTGTATACCATCATAGTGCGCTGACTCTTGGACTCGCCGATTTAGTTATGGGGTGGACCCAAAATGTGAAGTATATCACGGCAAAACATGGTGTTATGTTGATGAAAAAAATGTATTTCCTACCTTAAATAGTATTTTAGTAATAGAATTTATAAAACAAATATTATTATATTTCGACCATCACACTCATAGACAGTTAACATTTGTATACTGCTACCTCCCTGGCTAGTTGTTTCCTCTTTAAGGGGGTACTACACCCCTCGATAAATTTGTGTCTATTTTTGCATTTTTCTCAAAAACTAATCACACACTGTTAACAAAAGGTATATTATTGGGGCAAGGAATCCAATTGCTACACTGGAATTTCAGTGACCCAAGGCAAGCGGTTCGTCATTTATGATACGAAATAAGGTACCGCTAGGATGTACCTCATTTCCTATCATATATACGGAACCGCTTGTCTTGAGTCTCTGAGATTTCAGTGTAGTAATTGATCCTTGCCCTACTACTACTACTACTACTACTACTACTACTACTACTACTACTACTACTACTACTACTACTACTACTACTACTACTACTACTACTACTACTACTACTACTACAACTACTACTACTACTACTACTACTACTACTACTACTACAAGGGAAAAAGAATTAATTTGAAAGAAAAAGATGACTTAATTGATCCTAATTTAAGAAAACAGCTAAACTTAATCTTTCACTTTCCCTAGCATTAGATGCTTGCTGCTGGTCACTGGAGAGAGAAATCCATCTTGAACATCAAGGGAAACAACTCGTTTGTCATCGCATTGCCTGCTGTCCAAATGGGGATATGGTCGTGTCTGATTTGGAAAAACTCTATCTGCTTGATGGTGATGGGAATTGCAAAATGCAACTGAGGTCAACTGAAACGGACTCTGACAGACAAATAAGCCACGTTTGTAACATATGTGTATCACCGCTAGGATACATTTTTGTTGTAAGTGTCTTCTGTAGATTTGTTCATGTGTTTACTGTAGAAGGGAAATACCTCCACTGCTTCACACCCGATGATGATTCCAACACGTCTTCCAAGTGGAAGTGTCTTGCTATAGATAGAGAAGGGCATTTATTTGTGGGTGAAAGGGAGATGATCACAATTCATACATGTCCAGATGGTCGGGTAGTCAATAAGATCAAATATTCAACAGGCCATAATCCAAGTATGGTTGTCAATAGCAAGAATCAAATCCTGATTCATTACTATACATCAGATTCAGTACAGTACAGTAAGGTAGTAGCAATAGATTACTCCGGAAATGAGGTGTTTAGCTTCACACCCAAGATAGATGAGGATGTGACAGGTAGTCAGCTTATAATACCACTTGGGATAGTGTGTGATGACAATGATGACATTTATGTTGCAATGTTGATAGGTACACAATATAAAGGTGGTCTTAAAGGTGTATCTGACACAGGTCACATTCACAGATACAGTCCCACAGCGGAATTCCGACAATGCATAGTCAGAGGATTACATTGTCCATTGGATTTGTCCATGACACCAGACGGATCACTGGTGGTTGCTAATGACAAATCAATTCTAAAATACAGCCTGAAATAAAAATACCAAACATCTCAAAATCATGTTTGTGCAAATATCGATATTAGGCTAAACTGTACAATCACCCCGTGGCCATCATGAATGCCACATGTGTTTTTACCGGAGACATTCTATTACATGAACCTACGTGTTGCGATGACCCTAAGTGCTATATGCTCTACCGACCAGTGATCGTGTGGTTGGCACCCGAGGGGATCTAAGTTTCGAATCCCGGGGGACCCGGGTACCAAGTGACTTCTTTGTTCATCTTTATCTATGTCCGTGCAACGTGGCATAGATATTGTATTTGTTGCGTTTAATCTTCTCCTTCTTCTCAAGACCACTTTTTTGCACTCCTCTAGCTCAAGAACCAAAGTAGCCTCGGGGCCCAAACTTGGTATAGTGATGGCTCATGAACCCTAGCATCATCCTAGGGTATCCCCAACCCAGAGGTCAAAGGTCATGGGCTGTAGGGGCAATATGTGTAGCTCTCTAGCTCAAGAACTACAGCGCCCTCAGGGTTCATACTTAGCATAATGATGGATCATGTGGTTATATAGTGTGAGTAAATCTTCAATCGTCTTTTTCTTAAAATGGCCAAATAGAGATGACGCTTTTTTCTAGGGTCATTGGTTGCACTGAACCTTAATTTGACATTTATATCTTTCACATGAAAGAAACCCATTATTGTTGGAAGAAAGGATGATTAAACAACTTCCCATAATCTATTGCAAAGTCTTATCACTAGGGTTTCAACTGCCATTTAAGATAGCAAATACATGTGTGTTGTTTGGAAACAATAGAACAAAAATTTACAGTTATATAGCTTAAGGCTGATTCATACATGTATTCGATGTTAAATATTCGTTCATACAGTATTATTTATTCAACATATTTCAATTTAAATATATATTCTGACAAATGTTTTTTTGATGCGAAACAGTTGATTTTGTGTCATCAATCCCTCGGTAGACGTTAAACATGACTGGAAATATCACATAATTATAACCAGAGAATCCAGACTCAACCACCATCTTGATACCCGCATCGCATGGAGCAAAAATTGGGGGTATTCGGTTTCCCTCTTAATGCGCTAATCATTGTCATGTGAGCGCGACATCACATTCTAGACGCATTTGAGAGACGCACTTGATGCACCCTGCATTGTTCATTTCCGCGCACCTTTTCCAAGAATCCGATTACCCCCAATAAGTTCCCCCCATAGGTGACGGTGCTACTGTACGTGGCGGTATAGGGAGTCCAGGTTCTCTGGTTTTAATTCTCGGTAAATAAATTGTGCCATCTATTGACATAGCGATATGCCTGAAAGAGCCGTCGACATATTCTGTTGGTCCCCGTGCGATCGCTGATGTACATGTGATGGCAGTGGTACAGCTTGGTTTCACCGGCTTCCCTCGGTGATTCCAACCTAGTGGGCACGTCAGCAAAATGACGTCAATACAACGTCGGAATGTTGTATAATGGTTGACCGTGGGCAAATTTTTGTTGGTTTAACGTTGTAATAACAAAATTTGTACATGGTCGTAAAATGATGTTATCACAACGTTAAGGGGGTACTACACCCATCGCATTTTTTTGCGGGTTTTTTGCATTTTGTGAAGAAATGAGAAAAAAAAAATGGTCAAAGTGGTATGCAAAATGAAGGGGCAAATCTTCTCGTTCTATTGGTGGCATCGGTATCGATGTAGCTTACATGCTTTTAAAGGGACATGCCCAAAAGTGGTACATGGGGCACTTTTACAAATTGGAGTATATCTAAAATTTCAGAATTGCTACCGTGAAACCAGTCACACGCACAAATTAAGCATTAATGTCAGACCCTAAAAGTACCAAAATATATATTTTTTGGAAATGCATTAATTATGCACAGCTTTGAAAACACATGCTTGGCATCACTTATCATTATTAAAGAAAATAAACTTCTTTTTTCCCCTTCCAGTTGACAATGATATGCAAAATTTGTGTTCGCTAGCCAGCACATCTGTTTCAGGTTTGAAACAGTAAATTCTTAATGATAAGATAATGCTTGTTTTTTAGTTCTAGGCGATTTTTACGGTCGCCATCTCAATAAAAGACAAACACTGAATACAATGTAAACGCTATCACAAGTACATGTGTTTGGCACCAAAATGTTAATTTGTCGCAACGTGTTGCACAAAATCAACTAAAGTGGGAACGTTCACAATGTATGTTGGAGCATAATTAATATGCCACCATTTTTACTTACATCAGAGAAGACAATCCTGTCTATTTAACTTGAAACAATTCCGGCCAGATGATATTTCCGAGTTTGTGGAGGTCGCCATTAAAATTTTGTATTTTGGGGTTGGGCGATACGTGATACTTTGATACCGCCGATCGGTACTGTGGGTCGATACGATTAATTGGTATCGGCCATACGATACCGGTAGGCTACTTTTGACAGAATATAGAAAAAATAAAATGTATTATTATGAAACGTATTGAAAACAAAAATATTCGAAAATTGAAAACAAATAATTATAAGCAAATATTCTAATCTTTCATTCTCGACTTCACGCCGTGGGGGGGGGGGGCACTCGGCAACTTTGGAGGTGACGCGTATGTAGGGCTGGATAAGACCCCTTTTTCAGCATCGCTGTCACCCAAAGACCCCATATTTTTTACAAACACATGCTCTGTCACCCGAAGACCCCCTATTTCCCCCAGGCGGCGAATGGCATGATCGAGCCGGCAACTTGTGAAACCGCCCGGCCGTATGGCATTTTCCATATAGGCCTACCACTACTTGGTTAGTTTTGTGGGGTTCATTATCGAACCCCACCGGTTTAGCTTGTATTTATATTATTTATTAACATAGGCCTATTTGTTTGTGATATTTCAATCGTTTTAAAATTTCAAAATAATCCCATTCAATTACACGGTTGAAGATGAAAATTTACTGAATTTAGAGAATGCAATGCGACCACCACCTGATTTTTCCATTTGATCTGTCACCCAAAGACCCTTACAAGTTCAATTTGAACAGCAACTTTCATTTATCACTGATTTTGTTACTTATTTTGAAGAAAAAAACCAATGAAATTTGAAGCCATTTAGGACTAGAAATTCGATTTTCGAGGTTTTTGCAGCGCTGTTTCGGCTCTCACCCAAATATTCCATTTAAAAATAAGGTCATGTTCTCACCCAATGACCCCATATTTTTTACATTTTGCTCTCACCGAATGCCCCTTAGTGCGAAAGTGCCAGCCCTACACCTATATACCATTTCATATTGAAGTGCCCCCCCACCCCCGGGACTTCAGGTAGCGAATAAATTGTGTGGTGTAGTGATTTAATTCCAATGGATTGTCCCAGGATTGTCTATGGGATATACTCAGCGGCATACCATGCGTGATATGTGCGAGATATTTCGAGTGATAGAGGTGAAGTTTATGATGTTGTTTTTTTGCAAATTCCCAATGTTTTTCGCCTCCAAATGTATTGGGAACTTTCATAATGATTGCATATTAAAGACCCATTCAGTGATCCCAGCGCAAGTGTAAAAAAATTAAAATTGTTTGAAGGATAAGTCATTCAAATTGTCATTTGGTATTTTTGAAATGACAAATTTGGCAAAAAAACGGAAAAAAACCCAGCAGTACTGACGAAGTTGAAGCCAGTGGCGTAGCTGCCAAAATTGCCTGTTTCTGTTTGGGCCCCCGCCCCTTGGCGCTATTTGGGCCCTCGCCTCCTAGCTCAAGGAAAAAGAGGAAAAGGAGAGAGAGAGAGAGAGAGAGAGAGAGGAAAAAAGGAGAGGAGTGGGGGAGAATGGTACTATATAATATCAAAATGTGTTGCTTTTAGGGCGCTAGCACCTATAATCTCTTTTTTCTCTCTCTCTCCCTCTCTTCACTTTCTCAAACCACCGGAAAAAATTGGGTCAACCTTTTCGGGCTGTTGAGGAAGGGCGGCTAAATTTTTGTTTGGTGGATTTGGGCCCCCGGCCCATACAGGCTTGCCCCCCCCCCCCCTGGAAAAAAATCCCAGCTACGCCACTGGTTGAAGCCCCATTCAAATACACAGCAGCTAATTTAGATACTATCAGTATCTAAATTACAGATTCGTGTAAAATGTCTTTCGGCTGAACCACTCGCATAGGCTATGTTTCGCACATCTAGGCCTATGACAATGACAAAGGTACCGAAATCTGAATTTTGATGATTTTTACGATCGTCTGGATGAGCAAATCACTGAATGGGCCTTTTAACTATTTTATCATTTTGGAAGAAAAAAGAAAAATCTAAAAATTTAAAACGATCGTACATGAAGGCTTTAATTAAAAAGAAAGTTGTAAACTTGTTGCATCTAGTTGATTAAAGTGATGTTTGCTATACTGGTTTTATTATCACCTGTGTTGTTTGTGTTTACGATTCGTAATCCCACGAAGAGTAAGTTAGTTCGTTAATGTGGTAGGCCTACAGCCACACGTACCCCGCATCCCCTGAACAAGCGCATCCCGACTCATTTCAGGCACGGATTCAGGGGGAGCGCCGACTGGCCCGAAGAGAAGAGAAAGGGGGCTTTCGCCGATTTATGTTTAAAACAATTGCTAAAATTGTCCACCAAATCGCTTCAATTAGATCTTCATTTTGCACAAGTTTCTTACCTCATCCCCCTCAGACAACCCCTGCGTCGCGCAAGCGCTCCGTTCTTTTCTTTCGCGGCCATTCTTTTTTCATTTTATTTTATTTTTCTAAAATTCGGGCCCACTCCCTGACTGCTCTGGATCGACAATCGGTAACAAAAGCTGGTATCGCCCATCCCTATGAAGATTGACATAGACGTATTATAGGACTGGGAGCGAGTCTAATACGTGTGAGTAACGGCAGAAACCGGTTGTGAAGAAGACTACGTGGATCGCTACAAAAATAAGCGTCCTTAACAACCTGTCAACTTTAAGACAAATAGGTGAAAAATTACACTTTCACGATGTGTTTTCATAATCTTTTTATTTCACATGATCCGTGCATATATCGCCTTGCTATAAATGGAAAAATATTTTTTAGACCAATCAAACCAATACATGGGTGTAGTACGCCCTTAAACCAACCAATTTACGTCAAAACACTTTCATATACAACCATCCTACAACCGTTATATAACGTTCCGACGTTGTATTGACGTCATTTTGCTGACGTGCCCACTGGGGTGTAAAATACTTGTAATCTTTAATCAGCTTTGTCATTGACTGACAAATAATATATATTTAAAATAGATTCGAGTTTGGCAATCTTCCCTAAAGCAATTATTTACGGCAATGAATAGAATCAATTAGCTTCGCTTGAACGCAATTCTTTTTAAGCTTATCTGTATTAGAATAACACTCGGCCGCCTCACACGTATTTACCATGGTTGAAAATGAAATAAAAATTGAAGAAATATATCGCTAAAATTGGACAATTTCAATCATATTTACCAACGTTTATGTGCAAATTGCGTAACAACACGAGCACTTCCAGGTTTGGACATCGACAAATACCCATGTTAACCATGTTACAATATAAGTCCGGATAGGTTTGCACCAGGTTCGGCTGCAACCAGCCTAGTTAATGCGATCTGATTGTGATGATTCACCATGGCAGCGAAATTACAGCGCTTTGATCCCTCTGAGATCTGGGAAAGGGCGCTATATAAAACACCGACATTTATTTATTATTTATTTAATTTACTTCACCCTATCTAATTAGAAAATTTCTAATTTTACACAAACTTATTCAGTGCACAGATGACCTTGGCTTATTTCCTCACGACATTGAGCTGGTTACATACTTTGGAAAGTACTTTAATCATTCTCCGCATGAAAATGAAAGACGATTGGTTCAAATCTGTCATATTGCATAACAATAGTTAGTCTAGTGAAAATGGTGGCTTCCCATGCACCTGCCCAGCAAACACAAAACGTTTAAAAAACATTTTTAACAGGTTATATTTTGGATTTTTGGTTTTGGTAAAAACGTTTTAATAACATTAAATGTCGGGTTAAATAAAGGTCAAGAAACGTTTTAAAACGTATTGTATGAAAACACGCAACCAAAATATTTTTAAAATGTTTTCAGAATGTTATCGTAAAATAATTTTTGCAAACATTTTTTGTTAGAATATTTGCAGTAAGTTATCACAAAACGTTTTTGAATGTTATGAAAACGTTTTATACCCTTTATATACCCTTTATCTAACCCGACATTTAAACGTTTTCTGGCAACCTTTTCTAATCTTTAGCCAATGATGTCAAAAATGTTTTGTGTTTGCTGGGTGAATGATGTATTTTTCTAACATATTCCTTCGTAATCCTTAAAGTCCCTAGTACACAAATTTGGTTGTTCCCAAAACAAAATATTGCCCCATGGGTGGTGGAAAGGTCATTCAACTTTACATGGGGTCAAATTTCATCAAATTGTGTTGAAAAAATTACCTCTGGTCATAAGAATTCAGAAAATGTATAGTTTTAACTATCTAGGGTGTACCGTTCCTGTTCAAAACGTTTTGATAAACGATCTTGAATAATGCTAATTAGCAATATGTAGGATGATTCATTACCTATGTACACGTCAAAACATTTCAAGTTCAATGGGTTTCTATGGTCATTGAAAGTTACAAAACATCAAACATATTGCTAACTAGCATTCTTTCAGATCATTTATCAAAACGAAGATTTTGACACCAGTTTCATCACAATCGGAGTAACTTAAAAATGTTGACCATCTAGAGGTCAGCCCTTGACCTTTGACCTTTTTGGTAATAACTCACAAATGGTACATCATAGATAGGTAAAACTACACATTTTCTGAATCTTAAGCTGAATTTATAAACGATCGCTTTTGCAGACAATGCCTCATTTCAAATATTGAGTTTTAGTTTTGGTCACGTGGTATCCTATTATCCTGCCTAACCTCTTGACTCACAAGATATTGATACCTTTGTTTCTACCTTTTGTTAAAAACATTTGTATCACGGAGATTCGGTTTTCATTTCAGTTTCTTATATAATGGTGTGAAGAAGAAATCATTTGGTTAGAAGTTACCTGATCTAAGTATACAAAAGAAATGTTTCAATTTCGCAGTGCAATATTCACGAGGAGAGAAATCGAGTATGTCGATCTACATTGAAAAACGTGGTTTAGAAAACCCAATAAGCTAGGGATATTTCTAAAAAAATATAGGCCATCGAAATATTTGCATTCGACATTACAAAAGGGGCGACTATTGTAATTGTAGGTGTTATAAACAAAATCGATTCATGTCCTTAATCCCAACGCTCTGCAGGGTCTATTGTTTCTGATTAGAGCGCTGACATATTGGAAAATGTTGCCAATCAATATTCATGAGAGTGTACATTCAACGTCCAGTTTTCGAAATTGGGTGACTTGTGCTTGGCAGGTGCGAAATACATCTGACTGGGCTCATTAATTACGTAACGCACAACGGCATTGATGTCATCGAATGGCTGCTTAGTGCTGTTATGTGTTAAATTTTATAATAATAATTATTACATATATTTGCCTTTCTTTTCTTTCTCTGTATTTATTCTTTCCTAGGCCTACACTAACTTTATCACTCCCTCGCTATCCTTCTCTCTCTCTTGCCTTCTTCCCCGTCTTTCTTTTCTTTTTGTCCTCTCTCACTCTCCCTGTCATTCCAATATAAATATGTCCTTATCTTTCTATTATTTTATTTACTTCCCATTATTTCTTTCTCTTTATTTATTCTCTTTCTCCTTCCTGTAGGCCCCCTAATTCTCCATATCCCTACCCCTTTTCCTCCAGTCCCCTCTCAAGACTTCTCACAGGGGAGAATCTTCCCCACCCCCTTTCACCGCCGCTATTTCTATGCCAATCTTCTTCTTAAAATAAAAGATAAATGGACATTTGTGACAAAAACCTTTTTACACTCACATGTATACGCAGCGATTACCATTATAGAATACTATAGAAATGTGAACCTGGCAGCTAATACATTCTGATGTGAAGTCGATCAGCAGGGGCATTCAATTTATTTAAATGAAGCGTCTAAAGTCAGGTGGGTGATAAAAAAGATTATATCGACAACTAAAGCCTCCATTATAGACTTCAGACCCGCACAAGCGCACATTTGGGATACGTGAGTACAATGGTACCACTTTACACATGACTGCCCTTCACCTTGGTCTGGGGCGGACATTTTAAAAATGAATTTAGAAGAGCAGTAACGACACCACTTGTATTACATTCCAGATTTTAATCTGCATCATATGCAAAATTTGAGGAAAAATTAACGAGTCCGTTTTATTTTAGGGTCATTTGTCTATAACTGGTCTTTACATGTAGCCCTGTGGAGAGAGTGCCCGTTGAGGGAGCTATAACCCCCATTTTAGGAACAAAAATGTGATTTTAAAAATACTGACCCGTGCGAATTTTCTAAAATTATTTTCAGAGTATGTAGTATGAACATGTAGAAATATAATCAAGTACTTGCCCTACCTGCTCTTCTCCGAGAAAATAAAAAGTCTTATAACTCAATGATAATGAAACCTAGGTGCCTTACACATGACTGTATTGTGGTCACTTATTTATACTCGCCTGTTGGGTAAAACCATAGATGAACTCCTGGATGGGGCAGCTTTAATTAGCATGAGGCCGCATTGATATGTAAATAGCGTATTGTTATTTAAATTTGCGCCCAGACGTATTGAGGGCGACAGTCATGTTATCCAGACGGAGAATGGCTGCATATGCCGGGCATGTCAATTTGCTGAGTGAAGGCTGATAATCACCTTTCTGTATAGGTAATAAGCTAGTATATTTTGTGTACCAGTTGGTTATAACAAAAAATTAGTATCATATTAAATATATTAAATGTATAAACTTTGAAATTTACATGAATTTGAAGAGCAGAGCTTCGAAATGTAGTTAAGTCAGGTGATGTGAAATTCTGCTTCGTGACCCCCTCTGCGTGGTAGAATTATATTCATAAAACATTGAATTTAACAGATATCGTGGGTAGCCAACCACGATTTATCAGCATTTAAAATATATGTTAATTAACAAAGATAAATAATAAAGAGTACAAATGGCAATTAACTAGTAAACAAGCCTGAAATCTTAAAATGTTGCCACGTGATTTCCCGAACACATGATATGTTGACATGTGACCACTATTCAGATTTACCGTAAATATTTGGAGTATGCTTGCACATCATGCACATACACTGTGCATTTCTTTACTTCCGTATACAATCAATAATTCATGCTGGGAGCCAAGTAACATTGTCTCTGCTCAGAGCAGATTGGTATTTTATTTTACTTGAGAGCATAATAGAAATACATAAAGACGAATAAGGCGCCATGATGGAAGGTCAGGTCGGGTATCAAAGGTTATTATAACTTAAATACTACTTGTATTTCCCACCTTGCCTCTGTCACATATTTCCTTCATATTATTGACAGCAAGTCCTAATTTTGACTTTGCTATTGCAAAATGTCATTTCATATCAAATTAGTAGACTTTCTTTGAAAAACATATCACTGGTGCCTGATGGGAATACCCGTCTGCCATTTCATTAAACTGGATCGTTTTCGCCTGTTTTGTGCCCAGATGTATTGGGGCGCGCTATACTCTCATTGAACAGGCAAAGTTCGCAAAACTAACAACGTTGTTATTTGCCAAACTCAATTAACATGATCCAAGGGGTCGAACATGAATTATTCATAACGAGCTATAACGGATCGATAACTGGCCTCACTTTCTAGCTAGTAAACCAGCTGAATTTTTCATAGATTTTGCGTTGCTAATAGAACAACCGTGAATTTAGTGTCACCCCCTTGGTAAAGCGTTAATATGGATCAGTGACCAATTTAATGGCGGAACCCATTCACTGCCCTTTGTTCAAAATGACTTTTACTGAAGCAATTTTTACTGGAAAAAAAGAAGATAGAGGGGGAAGCAGAGTATGTTTGGGGAAAAGAGAGAGAGAGAGTGTGTGGGGGGAGGTAAGGGCAGGGAGAAAGAGAAACAGATGGGAGAGAGCATTGGAAGTTGTTAATGCCAAATTTGAGCTTTCACTATTCATTTTGTGGTTATACTGCCCTCCGGCGTTCAGAAAGTTTTGCACTTTGTTTTGACTGTCAATCTATCGATATTCAGGTTTGTTTTGACATTGATCGATGTATTGTCCCTTCGGTGTTAAATTTGGCATGCTGAGTTACTGGATCTGACACAAGTTTTAACCGTTTTCTACTGTATTATGGACATGTCTTGTAATATGAACCCAGAATACAGTATACAAGAAATTAGAGAAGCTTCTGACATGTCTGAGTGAGTTATTTTAAGCCAGCAATTAGAAAAGGAGTATAAATCGGTGGATTTTGGTAACTATCTACAGCATCAATTAGGCATCAGTCTGTGGAGCCCATGGGCATCTACAGAAGTGAAAAGGGAATTGGGAGGAGAGCTCAAGAAAGAGGAGATATCGAATGTAGGGGAGGCGAAGAGGGGGGAGAAGACTTAGGGAAGAGGTGGTTATATAGGTAGGGGAGAGGGGGCCTAGGTAAGAGGTATGGGTTGTACATACCGGGAATAATAAACTAATTCATATTCAAATAATCTCCATGCATCGTTTATGTTTCATACAAACAAAGCCCCCATCCCACCCCTCAATATACGCGCATGTATATGAATTCTAGGCCTAGAACTCGGAGTGTAATATGCCACCTTCGACAAAGAGCATCAACTGTCGTCCGCGGGGATAGATTTCCGATATTAATCATGATAATATTTATGTAAGCATAATAGGCTATTGTTTACTTATGGTTATATACAACGCACTGAATGGTCTATTGTTCTATTGTGTCCGATTTGAGCGCTGACATATTGGAAAATGTTGCCAATCAATATTCATGAGAGTGTACATTCAACGTCCAATTTTCGAAATTGGGTGACTCACTGACTTGTGCTTGGCAGGTGTAAAATACATCTGACTGGGCGTTTTAAGTACGTAACGCATAAAGGCATTGACATCATCGAATGGCTGCCTATAGTGCTGTTAGTGTCAGGCCTATGTGTGTGGGGGTGTGTGTGTGTGTGGGGGGGGGGCTATGTTTAGTTTCAATAATAATTATTATAAGGCCTTCATTTATTTGTCATTCCTTTCTTTTCGTTTCTCTGTACTTGCTAAAGTATCACTCCCTCTTTTTATCTCCCTTCCCTTCTCCATCCCCTCTTACGTTTTGTCCCCTCTCATTCATATCATTTTCCTTACCTTTCTATTTATTTACGTCTATTTATTTATTTCTCTTTATTTCTCCCTCTTTCTCTCTTCCTCCAGTCCCCTCTCATTCTTCGATTCCCCTCCTCCACCCTCATCCCCTCCTAAGACCTCTCACAGAAGAGCTGCCCCCTTCAGTACGCCACTGTTTATGACATTCTCCTTCTTAAAATAAAATAAAATAAAATAAAATAAAATAAAATAAAATGTCAATTTGTGAAATAACTTCTATATAGGCCTATACTGGTATACTTATTATATGTTACATGTAGGACCCTATACGTAGCTATTTAATACCATTATTGTACTATAGACATGCAGACATGGCAACCTTGATGCGGGCCTTGATGTGTAATCATGGTAATCATTCAGCAAGCGCATTCAATTTATTTAAATGAAGCACCTAATGTCAGTGGGGTGACAACGAACAATAAATTAGCGGCTAATGTGTGTCTTTTGTGCTTACGGCTACTCAATCACACCCTTGTGTGTTATGGTAACAATAGGTACTTTTCGTTCCATTAGGCGCTTTAACGCGACTTTCATTTGATCACTTATTGACAGTAGCCTGTTAGGTAAAGCGTTAATACACTGTCGGGTCAGTTTACCGATTTAATGGCGGAAGCTCTTTGTCCCAAACAAAAGGTACCTTTCGATGAATAGCTTGTCAGATTTCAAATCGGCACAAGGTTTCAATGCGTTACGTAATCTATTTATTCTCCATCTTTAATAGCTCCATGGTTATATACCATATACTGTGTCCTCCCAGCATAATAGTGTTATGATTGCAGACCAGATCTGCTCTACTTTTTAATCTCTTGATTTTTGGTTTCTGAACAAAAGAGAAACCAACATTTATGATTTGAAATGAGGGACTGTTTTACGCATTCACGGTGTTAACTTCCGTTTTCAGAGTGTCAAGCCGATTAATCGATACATGGCCAAGGCAACAACTACTCCTCTTTTCGCCAAACGGCAAGAGTTTCTAAAATGCTGCTAAAATAAGAAAACTTTTAATGCTAATTTATTGCACATTCTAGGGAAGCGGGGTTACCTTTTTTTAAATAACCGAGTGAGAGGGTTTTCAATGAAATATTTTTTTGTGTCAAAATTGAAGCATCCTATGTATAAAAGAATATATGAATATTTACTGCACATCTTATATAACGATTCGTGATACCCAATTGTGGCACATTGATGTCGTTTAAGAGGCAGAGAATTTTATTTCAATTTTATATAGGCCAAAATATTTTTTTAATTGAGCAAGAATAAGGATAGAAAAAAAGTTGAAAATTCTATGTAAAAATTACATTAGACCCCACCAAAGATTACTGTTTCCTTTTTATGGTAATCTAATCTTTTATTTCCTGAAACAAAATTGGGGTCTAATGTGGATTTTTAAATAAATGATAAAAACATCGAACGTGTATACAAGAAAAATAGCTAAAAATGGTAGGCTGACTGGGCTCCATACATCGCAACCGACGCGATGTACAGAGCACGTGGCCGAAATCAAAATCGATTTATGTGTATCATAGAACCCTCGTATTAATTGTCTGTATGCGCTTGAGAATTCAACAATATAAAAAATGGTAGCTCTATTATAATACACATTAATGTTTTAAGCAGATAAAATTCCAAAATATGGTACGTTTTCTGTCTTTGCTTGTCACGTGGTATGTTGAAGTAATGATGTTGCGATTATATGTTTGAATATTCACGATGACACCAAGAAGTCCTCGTGGCCGAGCGGTCTAAGGCGCTGGTGATATGATATATCAATACTGTATACATGATAGCGGCGCAGTGCAGCGTGGGTTCGAGCCCCGCCACTGCCGAACTAAATTTCCTTTTTTTTAAATTTCATATTATGTTAGGGAAATGTGGCTGGGAGAATGTATGTATGGCGAAGAGTGGTGTGGGCAACAACGATGTCGCTTTTGCAAGTTGAACAAATCTCAACTTCCAAGCGATGTCGCTTGACACATGAATACATCAACCAATCATTTACAACCAACTGGATCTATCGTTTTGCTTTCTTATTTACTTTCGGTGATGAATAATTCAAAGCAATAATTATTGACAGCAATGGATGTTCGAAAAATGTATTTTGTGGCATTTAGAATATTTTAGTTATTGTCGTCTACAATCGCAATCGTGATAAGTACAAATGCAAAAGCGACGAGCGATGCATTGCAAAACTCGGCGATTGCCCATCGCTTTCCAAAAGTGGTGCTTGGCGATCGAGTATAAATTCAGCTTCATACTTCATTTTATGTTTTCTATCAATATCTTATTTTATAAAGTTCATGCCGAACTGTTGGGTTGTGTTTATATTGAGACATCCTGTATGACAGAATGCATGTAAATTCAGAATGGATTTTATTTGTAAATAAAATAAAACCAATAAAATTATCTGTGTGTTATTTTTCATGATATACTTTGTGTGTTGTAAAGGTTAAAAGTTTCAAAGAGATGTTCCATAAAAGCAACTAGCATTTAGTCCGAGGTGCTCCGGTATAAAACCCAGCGTTTTTATGTGTTGGTTTGAAGTCTGACAATGCATAGGCTGGTAGCGTAAACCCTGGCTATATTTTAACCACGCTAATGGCACTTTTCTGGGTTTTTGTTATTTACAAATTAAAATATCTATAAATCCATAGTGGTACAATTAATCCTAAAGTATATAGTCCAATCCGTCACCCGGAATGCTATTTGGTGTTTCATTTAATACCAGGGGCAGTCAGTATGTTTTAAGAGTTGACTCGTGACGTCATTTGTGGATTGTTTTCATGGCATTTCTCAATGATTACATAAACACTGTACCTTTGTCTTTCAAACAACACATGTAAAATTATATCGTACACATGATTACGTAACAGCATTAGCATAAAATCAATAGTCTAGGCCCTAACTCTTGGGACACTGCCAAATCACGCAAAAAGGCGGACCTTTTAAATTATAGAAAAAACACGTGTTTACAATGTCCGAGAACAGCAAAAGTACAAGGTGCATATGGCTAGTTTTGGGCAGGAATAAACACTAGCTCCTCAGTTTGCATTTGGTAAAATATGAGACTTGCCATTAAACTTTGGTGGAAATGGGACTTCTGGAAACTTCAACAACTTTAGGGCTTGAATGGAAGCGAAATTATTCTGCAAAAATGGCGAAAATGAAAAAGCAGTTATTACAAATGACATCAATTATCTCCAAAATGAAACAGACTAAAATATAATGACTGGTAACGTGTGAGAGCTGGTACTCAGTGCGATGATAACTGGTGCAAATCAAACAACAATCTGCGCATGCGTAGGTGGGATGACCGATGCAACATGGTGGAAATGCACGAAAATGGCAAAATTCCATGTAAATGGGGCCTAAAATATTACAAAATGGTATGAAAATTGTAATTTAAATATTCATATGAATTTTTATGGATGATCTCAACCTGAAATGAACAGAAAAGTTTTAAAAATAAATTTCTCATTCAAACGACGGCCTCTCTCTTTGTATCACTACTTTTTGTATAAATGTAACAATGGTAGAATAACAGTTATATTTTATTCACGGATTCAAATATTTTCTAGGGAGACTCCCGTTTAAATGTTTGGAGATTAGTCAACAGAACTGGCAAAAAAAATTAAATTTCCACGTTTGCTATTTTTGGCAAAATCAAGATTTTTAAAGAAAGAAAAGCCTTGTTTTTGTCAAAAATAAGACATATTTGACCACGCATTTTAAATAAACTAAAACCTTTACAGCCCAACAAACATGGTTTAATGAACCGGTAGTTTGTGTTCTATTACTGTTCCAAAAGGCAGCATTCTCCATACTTTAATTCCCGAGAAAATATAGAAAATACAACAATACCTCATTTCAGGATCTTATTTCCCTTAACAAAAACGACTCAATTTCACCAGGTGACTCTAGACCATTGATTTTATGTTAATGCTGTTACGTAATCATGCGTGCGATATAATTTTTACATGTGTTGTTTGAAAGACAAAGGTACAGTGTTTATGTAATCATTGAGAAATGCCATGAAAAGGATCCACAAATGACGTCACGAGTCAACTCTTAAAACATACTGACTGCCCCTCGTATATGTGAGCTCACATGTGAGCTCACAAAATGGCAACCAATTCAATTTTCCCAAATCGATCTGCACGACTTGTAAGCAACAAATGTTGTCCAAAATATGTGGAAAATATGTGATAAGTCTCTTCAAGTGGTGTGTAATTATTAGTCAAGATGGATTATATTATTTACCATGTGATGAAAGTCAAAGTACACATTTTCCCTCGAACAATAATAATATAAATTCCTGCATAGAGAAATGCGAGCTGTAGAACACTGAAGACCAATCCAACTCAATGCACTGTTGTTTGATGTCATCATTTATATATTAATATTTTTGAACAAAACAAACATACAATGTTCAATTCTAGACCTGAACAATTCGAACAGCTATCACACTAGTACAAATTTTAAAGCTATGTTTTGATGGATTTTCTAATTCTATATCAAATTATTAATTTTTTTGCTTTTTTTGTGGTAATTGTTATTCCATAAACTGTACATTTGTGTATAAATTGTGGGCGCTATCTACACATATTTTAAATCCAAATTAGCCAATATTGAGTTATTCCTTATATTGCATGATAAAAAGTTTTTTTGAAAATTTCCTTGCCATTTATTAGTATTTTTTCTGATGTTCTAATACCATTATACAAGTGTCTACCCGGTCCCTGGTAAAGATGCAAAAAAAAAATTTTCCTGTGACTTATTCCTTACATTTCATGAGAAAAAGTTTTGAAAAAATCCTTGCCATTTGTTAGTATTTTTTCTCATGTTAAATGATAGTTAAACAAATAGCGCCATCATTGTTCAACTTTTTTCTTTTTTTGCAGCTTTTATATAATAGAAAGTTTGACTAATATTTTAAAGTTTAGTTACCAACTTCAAACGAAATAAGACCAGCTTCCTATTACGACCAACACAAGTGGGCGGGCCATGACCCCCCTGGACCACATTTGCGTACGCCACTGAACAGGGGGGGGGGGGGCACAGTGTCATCGCCCCTATATATTCATGGTAGAAATCACCATGGTAGGTTGAATCCACGCATGGCAATTTTCTTCCGACCTTTAATATGAGAGGCAGTAGCCAAGTGACCTGACTAAGGCTACTGACAATAGCGGGGTTATTGATTTCTCGCTGTGTGAGTAAGCTTGTATGCGACATTGCGGTCAAAAGGTCATACTGCCTCCACTGTAGTGAGTGCAGCTATATACAGGACCAACGCAATATAAAATTAGAATTTTGGTCAGATTTTGAGTTCAAGACGCATGGCCTTTCGTCAAAGCGCAAACTAACGACTATCATATCTGTTCAACACGTATTTTCAAGTGTATGAGACCACATCTGGTTTCTTGAGAAAAAATCATTTACGGGAGATATTCATCATTTTCCAACCCGGTATCCGAAGATTTTCGTCTGATATCAAAATCGTGCATAGCAATTCACGTGTATCGATCTCGTGTATTTATTTAAATATCTCTGTTGCATCAAATAATTATTAGCCAGGCGATGTCGGTGTGGGGGGGGGGGGGTGATTTTAGGCGCACAGTTTTGGAACAGCTCTCCAATATAGTAGGTGATATCACAGTAACATAATATGTGATGCGATCAAGCAAAATCAGTCGGAACTCGGAAATATTAAATTTTCAGTTTCTTATAGAATAGTAAAAAGCATTTACAAATCTGGATTTTGCAGAAAATCCCGTCGAATTTGAGCAACCAGTTCCAAAGATATGAGCAATTAAAGAGTTTCAAAAACAAGGGGAAACAAAAGGAAATAAGTCCTTTGTTTGGCTATATCTCAAAATCAATATTTCCGAGTTCCGACTGATTTTGCTTGATCGCATCACATATGTTGCAATGAAAGTATCATGATAAATTTAGCCCTAACTGTGATAATATTCATGCATAAATTAATAGTCCCACAGGTACATTCAATACAATAGATTTTATTATTACAGCTTATAAATATTCATGAGCTTATCATGACAATGTATTGGTTAATCGCAAACGACAAAGCCCCATAGTATACGATAGTTTTAAACTCATCCCCAAAGTCAAAGTTTTGGGTAACAAAACAAATACTGCATGGTTTATATCTGGAAAATAGAACAATCATCTTTCCCTTGGTACTAGCTGATAGCTACATATGTGATGCGATCAAGCAAAATCAGTCGGAACTCGGAAATATTGAGTTTGAGATATAGCCATACAAAGGAAATATTTCCTTTTGTTTCCGATTGTTTTGGAAACTCTCTAATTGCTCATAGCTTCAGAACTGGTTCTTCAATTTTAATGCGGTTTTGTGCAACATGCAGCTTTGTAAATGCTTTTTACTATCCTATAAGAAACTGAAAAATTTAGTATTTCCGAGTTCCGACTGATTTTGTTTGATCGCATCACATATGTTACACAATAAACTTATCTAAACGATTTAGGGAATTCCAGATTTTATTCTTTATTCATGACCTAAATGTTGGTAAGTTTAAAGGAGGTTTTCGTGATCCTAGCATCCCCCTCCCATGGGTCATTTGAAGTCAAATGACTAAACACTGTCATATGGGCATGTAACTAGGTCCTACGGGGCTCAAACTCGGTGGATGGGTGTAGTTCTGTCCTGGCAAGAAGATGTTTATGTTCGTTAAGTCATCCGACCCCGGGCCCCCTCCCAGGGGTCATCTGAGGTCAAATGACCAAAAAGTGTCGTATGGGCATGAAACTTGGTAGGTACAGTCAACATTTAAAGGTCATTTGAAGGTCATTTTGGGGTCATCCAAGGTCACCACGGGTCATCTGAGGTCAAATTAGTAAAAACTCATATATGTGCATGAAACTTGGTGGGTACAGTCAACATTTAGAGTTATAAGTTTAGGTCATTTTGGGGTCATCCAAGGTCACCCAGGGGTCATCTGAGGTCAAATTACTAAAACTGTCGTATGGGCATGAAACTTGGTGGGTACAGTCAACATTTAGAGCCACATTTTTGGAGAGTCATTTTGGGGTCTCCAGGGGTCATCTGCGATCAAATTAGTAAAAACTGTCATATGGGTATGTCATCAGCCTGGTAATCGCGCCCTACCGAGAACCGCCAAATATGGTAACCGCCTAGTCTATTTTAAAACTGATGCATCAATGACTATGTTCATTATGTCATATTGTATCATTCTCACATACATTAGGAAATGAATTTGGAGAATACCTTATCAGTCTAAACGCAGGACAACCGATTCTTTTGTTCTGCTTAGTCGCGCTAAAAGTCGATCGATACATGTTAAAATCAGCACAATTCCGAGATACACCTTTTTGCTATGAAATTTATTTTCTCGGTCAAATATAAAGCAAAATTTTTTTTTCTTCAGTAATGTCAAATAAAAACATAGTGCTTGGATGAACATTTTTTTAAAAATCCTGGTGTTAAAATTAAGCATCAAATTGTGTCTTTTAGTGTGATATTTTTGATTTTTATAGGCCTTTAGTTCGCCCGTGAGCTTTTTACAGAATTCATTTTTAGCGTCTCAAACTAATATAGTTTGCTAAAGAAAGATATTTCCCACCTCTGTAAAGCACATCGTGTGGGTCTATATATTATAGTTTTGTCAGAATTTCCGTTTTGATTCCATAATTTTGACTACCAGCTGAAATATTTTCAAATCCACGCGTGAAATCTTCGGCTAATACTAGCATTGTGGATCGATATCTCTGGGTGCCCGGCCTGGATAGAGTGTTGCCAGAACTTCAATATAGCAAAGAAATTACCTGGTGTTTCAATTGTCATGAAGGTGACTGGGTATAGTGCCTTTAGTTTGTGTTTGTTTGAAATTGCTTAAACCCACCGAAAGTCATAATGAAGCAGCCAAAACAATACAAGGTTAAACATGGAAGTTTATAACAACCTATTATAATGACCTAAAGGAAAAATCATTTATGGCAACAATGAGCCTTGCATTGTAAGTCATGGTTAAAATGTGTTGAGTACCCACCCCACCCCCATAGGCCTACATAATATTACATACCGGTACCTTATAATATTTATATAGCACGGCTATAGCTATACATTTATAAAGTAGGTCCTATAGCGCTAAATTATGACAAATAGGCCTACACAAACCCGAACGCAAGTCTGAAGGGTGTAATGAAAATGCCAACCCGCGATGGGGGGGGGGGGGGTCATTCAAAATTCACCTGGAGATAGGAGGGACAGAAAATTAAAATCCCCTCTAATAACACGCGAATTTTTCTAGGTTTGGACAGTGGATTTTCCCATGGACCTCATCCTAGGTAAATAAACAAACAAACAAACAAACAGACAAAATGGTTTTCATAATCATGGAATCCATAGCCCCTATAAATTGAAATTGCAGGCTATCACGGGAGCAAATTTCCAAAATTCACCTCATTTACCAGAATTGGGGATTTGGGCTACCAAATCGCTGGTCAGGCAATCCTGGTTTTCAATGGAAAAGGGACCTGGTTGACAACAATTGAAATATCGATTAATTCAGCTGGTTGCTCTCGAGATAAAGTACTGATTTTGACATTTTCGGAGGATGAAGGGAAAAAGGGTAAAAAAAAACGGAAATTCTGACAAAACTATAATATATAGACCCACACGATGTGCTTTACAGAGGTGGGAAATATCTTTCTTTAGCAAACTATATTAGTTTGAGACGCTAAAAATGAATTCTGTAAAAAGCTCACGGGCGAACTAAAGGCCTATAAAAATCAAAAATATCACACTAAAAGACACAATTTGATGCTTAATTTTAACACCAGGATTTTTAAAAAAAAATGTTCATCCAAGCACTATGTTTTTATTTGACATTACTGAAGAAAAAAAAAATTTTGCTTTATATTTGACCGAGAAAATAAATTTCATAGCAAAAGGTGCATCTCGGAATTGTGCTGATTTTAACATGTATCGATCGACTTTTAGCGCGACTAAGCAGAACAAAAGAATCGGTTGTCCTGCGTTTAGACTGTTATGTTAATAAAATACTATGCTGACCTCACGCTCCAGTAATTTGGAAATGATTGAGCTCAGCAATACATCAAAGAATGACCTGAAATTCATGAAAACAAATAGATAATCAGCATATCGGATTAAAAGCTTGAGGTATTTCAATTGCAAGGCCCATTACTTATACACCAACAACAACATAGGCCTACAAGTGTACATCAGGGACCGTGTATAAAGGAACTGGAAACGGGATTATTGATAGCTATTGTCAAGCTATTGTTATCAGATTATCTTTCACGACCTTCGATTGTATGCGAGTTGCGCCGAGGGCGCGATGTTTGAATTTTATTATTTGCTCATGTTGCTCTACAAAATATCAAAAAAACATCAAAGTATTCCAATATCTCTTTAAGTTATGACAAATTGTGTAAAATGTCTATCCTTTGTCGAAAATAATTTCTGTGTAGCATCGAGAATCATTTACATAGGATTTTGGAGACATTATATTTTTTCTGGAATGTGTACAGCGTACGCTAGACGTTCGCCTTTCGTATCTCTTTCCTTGTTGGAAAGGTATAACGTTGAGGAGATAGGAACATGTACAGAAGATCCGGGACCTACTCTGCCATGTTTGGCTGAGTAACGGTACATGAACACGGTCTTTTGTGCCTATGTAAATTAGTCATTGTGTAAAGCTGTGTTTATACCCAGACTGAATCATTGTCGCTAACTACACAAGTTATGTGTGCAATTTTAGAGAACGTTGACCGACAGAGGGTGTCAATATAGGCCTATGTGTCGCTTTTGAAAAACAGCGAATCATGCGCATGCTCAGCAGGCAAATACGACGGCGATTTAGTACACTGACCATGCGTGCGATTCAGGTTTCTCCAAAAGCGATTGAGTATAAATGCATCTTTAGAAATGACCGGCGATTGTGTGTTCTCAAGTGGGTTTTATCATGTTAATTAGTGACCTCGATCAAGCATTGAAATGTTGTCATTTTTGTACTGGATCGTTCAAGCATCTCCAACAAATTTTTCAATGTAAGTGCCTCTGGCCCTAGTAGAAGTAAAAACGGATACTATGGCCAGAGTTCTAGGGCTAGCGTACGCTTGGTATTCCTACTGATTTCGATACTGAAATAATTCTTAAGATGATGTTCTTTGAAGATTTATGTTGGCATTTCTAGAGTCTGTCATTATACTAGCAAACATGTAGGCTCATTTCGCAATGTACAAGACAAGCCAAGCGCAGTGTTGTAACTGTGCTTGGATTCGTACTATTGTCTGTCCAAATAACTTAGACACCCGGTTTTTAGGATATATTTCGAAAAGTTTTTACTTTGACAAAAAGTCATGAAAGAAAAGCTGCTAAACACGGTCAGACCTAACAGAAATTATTAGTAAAGCGATGAAAAAATATTCTTCCTTGTCTACTTTTATTCAATTTTGACCGATTTACAGCAAGATATCTGGGTCCAGCCGAATATTCCTAATGACTTGAAACTTTTGATGGGATAATCTATTTACAGTAAGGGGTGTTTGAACATTGTAATCATGCATATTGATCAGTGATGCCACCCTTTTTTATTGATCCTTTTACTAATTCACAATAATGGCGGTCTACTCAAATGCATTCAACAAAAGCATGTTTGCAATCTACCGCGAAAGGTCGTCTCACACGCATAACAAATACACTACTATCAAATAGGTTGATGACAATATTTGATTGAATGGACTGCACTGTGCCATGATTTCTGTGAAGGACACTGGTTCAAATCCTTTTTTGGAGCCAATCAATAATTTCACTTTGTGCATTATAACAACTGATAGGGCGTCTGGAGTGTATTGTGAATTATACTCCTCACCAATAACATCAGAACATTCATAGGGCATACAATTTGTATTTTCTTGGAATTCAGTATCGAAGTTACGTAATGTTACTATGTCAACGGGATCACGCGCTAGAGTAATGAACCACGATCGAAATGATCACCACATAAAGTATATGGCACTCGAAGGCATACCAAAGTAGCGTGATCCGGTAACCAAGAGAATTACGTAACCACTTCGATGCTGAATTGGGCCAAGCCAAAAGCACAGAACAAGATTCAAATACCGCGCCGAATTGTTGTAATTGGTTGAGGGACAGCTGGGATCACTGAGTTAATACACTAAGAATAAATATGCCAATTAGAAACACTGTCTGCATTTTATGAACTGAATTATATTTTTCATTTTTATAAAATGTTTTTTTTTTAGGAGTATAATTAATTTACTATTCATCCATTCACTATCCAAAATCACAATACCTACACATCTGTATAATGAGACCTTCCAAAATAGTGGTACCCAACTTCTACCGGATTATTTTTAAAGTGTTGAGAAAAAACCTTCCAATTTCAATAGAATTTCTGGTAAACTCTCACTCAATGCTTTGGAAACACAAAAATCCCGTTAGGTCTCAGCGAATGTTAACACTTTTCTTTCATGACTTTCTTTGAAAGTGGATATTTTTTCAAATAAGTAACAAAAACTGGGTGTCTAAGTTAATTGGACAGACAATAGGGTCTATTGATCAACGTATTATTCATGCTTGCTCAACTGAGGATAATTTGTAAACCAGCAACTCGCATGGTACAATGGATGGAAGGCGTTTCCAGTCCCTCCATACAAGGTCCCTGATATAATGTACCGGTAGCATGTGCACACATTATCATGTTGTGGATGGTGAACCAAGCTGGTCCGTACACATTCCCAAATGAATGCAGTGACCAGCCAGTGTTCACTCATGATGGACGTACTGATCATTATGTATGATGCAAACTCATAGGTGTTGTGCGTTTGGCAATTTGGGAGGGGTGGGTTCAAAATGACCCCATAGGATTATACGGGGGTCAAAATTTCAAATTGGTCAAATACCCCTTTCAAATATATCAAATTATTTACATAAATAAATAAATAAATAAATAAATAAATAAATAAATAAATAAATAAATAAATAAATAAATAAATAAATAAATAAATAAATAAATAAATAAACGAAAAAAATTGAAAACATTGTAGCGTAGCATTAAAATCATAATAACCATTGCTGGCAGGCGGATTCGAACCAACGATATTGACAATACCAGTCTGATGCTCTACCACAGAGCTATGACAGCATCTAGTGATAAGGGTCGAGTTTTTAGCGTATACAGTGTTTGTCTGTGATAATGCCGCCTCGTGAAATAAATAAATATAAAATCTCAATTTTTAATTTAAATTTATTTGATAATTTTCTAACCTATATTTTCTTTAGAGCAGGGACACATATTTCCCCTTTTATCCAATTTGACCGCTAAATAAGAATCAACTTCTTTTATTACTGATTTAATTCCGCGATTTGTTCCATTAAGCAATATCAAAGATTAATGTCGTACATCTCATAACAGATATTTAGTTTGCTTAGTGGTCTTGCACAGTGCTTTTAACCGGGAGGTACCGAGATCGATTCCCACCTCTGCCTGCATTTTTTTTCAAGACTGGGAAATAATAACCTGACATTCGCCGCTGACATTCGTACTGCAGAAGCGGAGTTGTAACTTGTTAAACTTTGCTCCTTCCGTAAAATTGTACATTATTTTGGCACTACATTATTTCTTTTTTTCCACATTGCTGGTATTAAATATTAAATGGTCATAATTGGCGGTCACTTCAAATCATCGCCAACTGAACGAGGTTCAGGAATGTCCTCTCATTGTTAATTGTTGGTTAACCCACCACTTGAACAGGATTTAACCAAAGCAAACAAAGACTTAAGCTTTTTTACTAATGCTATACATAAGTATAAGCTTATTATCCTCTTCAACAATAGGATTAAAGATTGGTGCTTGACTGGAATTACGTGCTAGTGTCATTGGTTATTGTTAAAAGGCAATAAGGTGTGTAATTGCAATATTTCCTCTGAATAGGAAAGACTCTCTACATCGAACCATGCTGGTGGTTCGAATTAAGCCGATCCTGACTCCACTTCGCAGCGGTATGCGATGCTGCGATGCTTTTCAAACATCTCAGCATCGCGCGATGAAATTAAAATGTACAGGTGGAGTCAGTATCGGGCTTTAGGAGAATGTATCTTCCAAACCCAATTCGAAATGATACGCTTGAGAATTCAACAATATAAATAATGGTAGCTCTATTATAATACACATTAATGTTTTAAGCAGATAAAATTCCAAAATATAATACGTTTTCTGTCTTTGCTTGTCACGTGGTAGGTCTATGTTGAAGTTGCGATTATATTTTTAAATAAGTTTCAAATGAATAACAACAAGACAAGTGGCCGAGTGGTCTATGGCGCTAGGCGCATAGAGTACTAAGCCGTGCGCCGTGAGTTCGAACCCCGCCTCTGCCGAACTTTAAAAGAAGTAAATTAAAATTTTACCTTAATTTTAATTTCATATTTGGGAAATGTGACTGGGAGAATTTATGTATGGCGTGGAGTGGTGTGATAGGGCATGTACTTTAACTGGCCGGCGCGGTCCGGTGACTAAGTCCGCTTTATTGGGACGTCTATCGACCATCGACGAGTAATGGTGGATCACGAAATGCCCTTTTAAGATACTAAAATGAAACCAAACAGCTAATTTTTTAAGCTTTAGATATTTCATTGATTAACAAGGGAAAAAAGAAAACAAATTTTAAAATATCTTAAAATATAAACACAAATGTGTCTTTCAAGCATTTCATTTTATAATAAGACAAATTAACTTCAAGTACAGATGTGAAAATTATACTTTAGTAAAATATACCAGGAAATTTTCAATTCAGTTCATAACAGGTGAGTGAGTAAATACGATTAACAATGACAGCAAACAGAATAAACAGGTATGAATAGTCTCAATGTTAAAGGCACATTCTCATAATTAATACCAATGTCAACCAAACCCACTTGTCACAATGCCACTTAGGGATGAGTTTCTGACACCTAAAATGCTTACCTAAAAAATTGGGTTAGATTTAAGGTCATGACTTTGTCACCCTACAAGGAGATACAACACTGAAATCGTCTAGCTCAATGAGGAGATAGCACGCATATTGGACCCAAAATACACCTTAGACATTTGTTTTGAAGGATATTATGCCAACAGTATATTGTGGCATACCAATAGCCAAGTCACTATATTCAGTATATGAACAAGCAATGGGGCAGATATTGGTTATTTTTTATGATATTAAAAAGGAAATAAAAAGTTGGTTTCAACTCCCGGGTTCAACAACAACAACTCTCTGGTAAGTGTTTGTATACGAAATAAAATGTAAAAAATAATGTGGCGATTGAACATCTGCAGGAGCAGGCGACTACAAGCTTTCTCCAGCTATTGCGATCTTGGGCAAGCGAAACCATTTTGTTTAGCTGCAGCATTCCTTCAGTATCCCCCAGGAGGTGCTGGACATACTGTAAGTACAGTGTGCGCGGCCGTCCCCCGTTTTCTCTTCCCATGTGGTGGAATATAAAGGGCATATTCTTTCACAGGTTCGTCGTATTCAAGACGCAGTATATGGCCGAGAATTTGGAGTTGATGAATATTGACTCTGGCAACCAGTGGAGTGGTGTTGATCAGATTATAGATGGTTTCATTTGGAATCCGATCCACACGCTTAATGTTTAACATGACTCTGCAGCAAGATGTTGCAAAGGCATTGATCTTGTTTTTCATGTCCTTGGTGATACCCACGACTCGCACCCATACCCATACTCTGTAGCAAGATGTTGCAAAGGCATTAGTGATACCCATGACTCGCACCAATACAGAAAGACAGTAATACAAGTTGTCTCAACAGCTTGATTCTTGTTTTGATTGGCAGGGATGGGCTTCTCCAAAGGCGTTCCAGTTTCCTGAAAGCTGCCCAGGCTAGTGTTTTCTTCTTTTTAGGTCTCCAGCACTAGAGCCCATCTTGGAACCCAAGTACGTGAAGTCCGTGACATGGTTAAAGGTACTAACATAGGCTTCAAGTGCTGGTAGGGTGTTACAGATTCTTTCACAGGTTCGTCGTATTCAAGACGCAGTATTTGGCCGAGAATTTTGAGTTGATGAATATTGACTCTGGCAACCAGTGGAGTGGTGTTTATCAGATTATAGATGGTTTCATTTGGAATCCGATCCACACGCTTAATGTTTAACATGACTTTGCAGCAAGATGTTGCAAAGGCATTGATCTTGTTTTTCATGTCCTTGGTGATACCCACGACTCGCACCCATACCCATACTCTGTAGCAAGATGTTGCAAAGGCATTGATCTTGTTTTCCATGTCCTTGGTGATACCCATGACTCGTACCAATACAGAAAGACAGTAACACAAGTTGTCTCAAACAGCTTGATTCTTGTTTTGATTGGCAGGGATGGGCTTCTCCAAAGGCGTTCCAGTTTCCAGAAAGCTGCCCAGGCTAGTGTTTTTCTTCTTTTTAGGTCTTCAGCACTAGAGCCCATCTTGGAACCCAAGTACGTGAAGTCCGTGACATGGTTAAAGGTACTAACATAGGCTTCAAGTGCTGGTAGGGTGTTACAGTTTGCAGTCATATATGTGACCGTCCACGGCGAATGAGCCGTAAATTCCTCCCCGGTCAATTTTGTTTTATTTCGTGTTTAAAAATAAACATCATAAACTTAAAAATGGTATATCATTTGACTTCAAACGATATCCAGAAGCGGGGTTATGGTTTGTTAAACTTTGCTCCTTCAACAAAATTATAGCTTTTTACGTTTTTACATGTGTCTCTTTTTCCACATTGCTGGCAATATATATCAAACAGTCATAATTGGCAGTCATTTCAAATCATCCCCAAGTCAACGAGGTTTAAGAAAGTTCTATCATTGTTAATTGTTGGTTATGCATACCTGTACAAAATACAATGCCTGATAACCCACCACTTGAACAGGATTTAGCAAAAGCAAACAAAGACCAGAGCTATTAAAAATTCTATAGCCGGCCATCTAAGGTAGAAGCTTATTATCCACTTCAACAATAGGATTATTGATTAGTTTTTGACTATCAAAATGAGTCGGATGTCGGCCAGCTTAAGTTATCGATGAATACGACCTTCGTACACATTTTACACCATAACACAGAATACAATTTAGGGAATTTACGGCTCGTTTGTGCTGCCGGGTCACATATATTATGTTTTAGGTGCGCTGATGACAAGGCCTAGATCTGCTGCTGCAGTTGCATTCCTAGGAAGCTGCGACTGGGCACGGGCTATGAAAGATTCCAACAGGGTAATATCATCAGCAAAATCCAGGTCATTCAGCATCCTAGCAGGATATCTGCTTGACCGACGTGGGTAGATAACAATTCCAGCGTCAATTCCAGAAGTTGATTTCTTCAGAAGGTAGTCTACCAGGATAATGAACAGGAATGGTACCAACATATCACCCTGAAGCACTTCAGTTGCTACTTGGAACGGCTCTGAGATACTTCCATCTACCATAACGGCACTATTGGAGTCCTTGTAGAGCACCTGGATGGCATTTACCACAACCTTTGGTATTCCATAATGCCGCAGCACTGAAAATATGATGGACCTGTTGATGGAGTCGAAGGCTTTTTGAGTTTTTTTAACTGGGTTCTAGCATGTTTGGCTATCATGTTATTTTGTGTTGTTACATACCTGCCAACCTTATGTAAAAACAAACAAGTTTCTTTGACTCAACATAGTGCCGATAATCGCGAGAGTTGGCGTTATGTGAATGCATAATTGTATGATGATTTAAAAATGTTACTTGGACCGAGCTTCACTCTATGTGGGCGCCTTTTGGAAAAGCATCTGCTGAAACCAAGTCTACAATACAGCTGATTTATCAGACAATTTTTTCGGTGGACTTGGAGAACCCCTGGACCTATTTTGAAATGCTAGGATCATTCATACTTAATTTGAAGAGAAAAAAATGGAAAAAAGCTACACAAATGTATAATTTGTTATCCTTAATATGTAAAAACTATAAGTTGTGTTTACGTCATCATCTATGAATAGTAGAAATTCACAGAAAACCAATGCACCTCTACTTATGACTAAGTAAACACCAATTACAGTTTCGCACATTAAGGATAAAATATTGTAATCTTTTCTATCCATTTTTTCTTCAAATTAACTATGAATGATCCTAACAGATTAAAATAGGTCTGGGAATCTCCAAATCCGGCGAAAAAAATACAAAAAGTATATTAATTGCATTTATTTATTAATGTTTTAAAGATTTGTTTAAATGCAGCCAAAGATGATTTTTTTTTCTGGTAACGGCGTTTCTGTGGATTTCTGTGGATGTAAGTGAACATAACAAGAGAGTTATTTTGTGCTACAGGTTGAATTCTGAGCAGTCACTAAGCTAAGATCTTGAACACGGTTGTTTGATGTTTATAGAATTGGCTTCATTATTAACTAAATGCAAACTATAGATGGCGCTAGTTACCCTAAATCATATTTCTTTATTTGCAAGGGGTAGGTGATTAATACTGCCATTAAAACACCTGGAATATATGAAACAAGCAACATTGAAATTTTATAAACATATTTTATCAAACAATAAAAGGAATTATTTGTATTAAAAGCTTGAAAGAGTAATTTCCAGTAACTAAATAGCGCCACCAATTTTGTCATTAATAGATACATTTTATATCCGAAAAAGCTTTAAAAATGCTATAAAAGTGAATAATTTTGTAAAAGCAGGGAAATTAAAGTTGAGAATGACTCAAAAGCATCAGTATATATTAGCATGATATCACTTTTAGCTGTTTAAGCCTAAATTTTGGTTGTACATGATGTTTTGTTTGAAAAACTAATAAATGATCCCATCACACAACCGTGTGAACATACTAATCTGTCAGGACATAGTTCTTTAACACTCTTAGACTGAACTTTGAACGATTTGGGTGCAACAACTCATACCCACGTATGGAACCCCCTCCCCAGAAACATTGCAATAGATTGGTCTTACATACATATATGTTTATATAGCAGCCTGCATCAGTAATTTAGGTGCTCAAACTCCAAATAATGTTTTCGTCTCTTTGGTCAAAAAAAAATCGCTTGCCACCCCTCTCGGCCCGCCAAAAATTGCTTGCCCCCCCCCTCGGCCCGCCAAAAATCTTTGCCCCCCCCCCCCCTTACACATGCCAAATTTTTGGGATCCCAATTTGCAATCCTTAAATGGTCTAGATATATGTTGCGAGCGTAGCGAGCAGGAAAATCTGTATATTAAAGCGTTTCCGTACTGGTTTCCTAAGCCTTTTTAGAGCGTTTTACTTAAATTGAATGTGTGCCAAAAATCGCTTGCCCCCGCTCTCGGCTCGCCAAGGTTTTTGTGCTGGTGGATGATTCATTTATTTGCTTAGTTGAGTTCAAGCACACACATATTATATTAGGATTTTAGATACCTTTTTATAATGACTGCAATTGGGCTTCTTATGTACTGCCTCTTAGAGTGGTAACCCTGAAGATGATCATGCATGCTTGCTATGAGCAATATCAGTGATCCATCGACACTTTCACTCATATGAGACATATTTGTTTGTTTGTATATTTTTATGTTATTTTCTGATCAATTACCTTAACAATTCTTCTGAATGAAGATAATCAGAATTTCCCTTTTCACCAATATACTTCCATTTCTTCAAGTTTAGTCCTAACTTGCAAGCATGTTCTTATAAAATATTTAGAATATTTTCAGTACTGTTTTGTTGTTGTTATTCATTCATCATACAGATACATCAAAATGGGTGCTTCAGCTAAAAACTGCCTGCTTTAGGTAATAAACTGGATGTCAGAAATATTTGCTTCCATGAATGCATTGGAGAAGGAGGATTTGGGTCTGTCAGACGTGTCTCATTTAAAAGACCACACAATGGATACAAAGAAGCTGCTGGCAAAACAGTACTTGGAGAATTAGCAAAGAAAGAGGTTGAAGTCATGAGCCAACTCAACCATCCGAATATTGTTAAGTTGCTCGGAGTTTGTGAAACTGGGGCCGCTCATCTTATTCTAATGGAATATGCACTTAATGGAACACTGCATGATTACCTGAAAGATCCATCAAAGCCTCTTCCATATGAGCTGCAGAAAAGGTGGGCAAAAGAGTCAGCACTTGCAATCAACTATCTCCATGGACATAACTTCCTGCATAGGGACATCAAGCCCCAAAATTGTCTTCTCTTTCAAGACAACCTCTTGAAGTTGAGTGATTTTGGTCTTTCACGTGAGATAGAAGGGTCGCAGACAATATCTAACCAGATGGGAACCTATCGCTACATGGCACCAGAAATTATTGCAGGGAATGAGCGTGGACGGGTTATCTACTCAAGACCAGCTGATATTTGGGCATATGGGATGCTACTTCTAGAGATCTGCACAAGGAAACCTCCATTTCCAGACATGGAATTACACAGGGTGGTCTTTGAAGTTGGCAATGGAGCCAAGCCATCCATACCTGAAAGCTGCTCCAAAGATCTGTCAGATATCATGCAGAAATGCTGGGATAATGATCCTAAACAACGACCTACAACTGCATCAATTGTAAACATGGTAAATGGTATGCTGAATATCTTTTTAATATTTTTATTGCATTCTTATTTAACCTAGGTTGACCTTTCAATGCACTAGCATTGTTCTCCCAAGGCCCCGAGGTGAATTTAAAATTAATTTAATTTGAACAAAATTGATCATGATTAAGATTCTGTCCAAAAAAGAAAAAAACAGATTGAGTAAAAAATATAATAGGGCAAAAAGTCGTTTTCATTTTTAGAAGTTGAACTTTTCATCAATTTTTTAAACTTTATATGAATACTATATTCAATATATTCAATTGTGTGAAGCAAGGGGTTCTCAAAGCTTATTACTTTCACAGTTTAATACATGGGCACCAGAAGTTTTGTTAACCAGTGTGAAAAGAGCACATTGTCAATTATAATTTCCAAAAGATCAAATAATCTATGATTACCCCGAAAGACATCTTTGGCATCAGATGTCCCATATGACCTTGAAATGACTGTCAATATATTGGAAACACAATCAAGTTTCATGAAAATTAAATAATATTTACTTTTTTGAACTCAAATGACAATTTTATACCAAGTTTTAAAAATGAAAAGCCATCTTCACTTATTTGACCTCCGATGACCTTGAAATGACCTGCCAACCATCTTTAATTATCGACCTCAGAAGACCTTTGAAATAACCTTGCAAAATGTTGACTGTCATGTTGATCATGTTCACCAAGTTTTATGAAAATCCAACTCCGGAATCCAACAATGTATTTGACAGATTCTGTATACTCCCGCTGCTGCAGACTACTTTTTTGTTTGTTCTTATACATGTAGGCCTATAGGCTATTTCACAGGTATGAAAACAGGATTCAATTTATATCATATTTAAAAATCATCTGGTGTTAAAATACTTGCAATATGTGTTTGATACACATGATGTCATGCATCAAAATGTATCATCTCCACTTCATTTTTAGGTACTAAGTTTATGACATAGGGCAAAAAATGGACCAATAGTTACTTTTCAAGAAAGGCAAACATGAAGTATTAAGCATACATATATCATTTCGTTTGATGAACAATTTTACAGCGATACTAAATTTATTTTTGTCCGAGAGGCATCAGAATATTTAATGAAAGCACACTCAACTGCTTGAAACTTAAAAGTGAACTGCAATTTAGCGTTGGCCATAAAATTCTTTTTTTCCCCGGGTTTTTTTCACCACGGCTCTCTGACTCGCCATACACTCGCCCGTTTTAATTAAGGGAATTTTTGTTTTATCAAATACAGCTCGTCGCCGTAATTGTAGTCTTCACAATGTCCGTAAAATTGCTATGGATTGCTATGCACCATTTGTATGAGATAGTGGTAGTTGCGACTTGTGACTATTGCAACATTAACAGAGTGATGACAAGCTTTTTTGACAGCGAAGGCATGTTTTGATATTTTCAGTATCGTATCGTGATCCAAACTCCAAAGAAAGTTTGATTGTTGTTTTTATTCAAATTTCGCCATGATTGTAAGAGTTAGAATTAAAAAAAAAGGAGCAGTTTTACTCCGAACGCGGGGGAGGGGGTAACTTTAAAAGATCTGTCATCTAGTTTTACTATGTTTCTGTTTTTGAATATTACAAAGTATATACACATTGTGCCTTGACTGTAAAAAGAAAATACCGCATATCGCATAGCTCATTTTCTTTAAAAAAAAGAAGAAAAAAAGAAAGAAAAGAAAAGCATAGCACTTAGCTTTTTTACCAAATATTTCTGAGACAGGCTTTTTTTTTTTTTTTTTAATCACCAGAGCCCTATAAACAGGGTTGGACTTTTGACCGGTCAAAACCTGTTTTGTCCACAAAGCGGTTAAAACCAGGTTTAAACCGGTCAAAACAGGACAAAAGCGGTCAAATCTGGTCAAACCCCGATATTGTATTCTAGAGTTAAATGAAGTTGATGCATCATACTTAATATGTATCATGTACACGTACACGTATAATATAATAATCACTACTCGGATAATAATAGAATAATATGATTTAATAATTAATTAACAAATATGCACCCACCTGGCCAGGGTACGGTTTTTGCCAGCAAAGTGGCAAAAACTCATACATTGTAGTCAGTCAATATCAAAAAGTAATACAGAAAGCTCATTTAAACAGCAACACACAATTTTCAATTAATCATTCAGCATATTTTTTGTCTCATCAAGTCCTTAAAATAAAAAAGTTTTGAATTTGACAAGCAGCATTTTAGAAAAATGCACTAGTGAGCAATGAAAACCCATGCCTTTTATAATTTCTTATGTTACTTGTAATTACAAAATCTGGCCTTGATACACTCAAGAAAGTAACTCTAGCATTGCCACTATGGAGTAACAAAAATTAATGTTACAGCCTACAGTGATATCAATTTGTTTGTTTGTTGCACTTGTATGATACTACATTGTAGCAAAATTTTTGAGTGTTTGTATTAAAATAAACGTCAAGTGAGGTAAATTTTCAGACTTTTTCCTTTATTTTACTTTTATTTTGTAGCATCAAAATGGTTTTGACCAGTTTTGACCACTTTTTAGCGGTCAAAACTAGGCGGTTTAAACCTGGTTTTAACCGGTTTTAACCACGGGGTTTAAACCGGGGCGGTTTTAACCGGCCAACCCTGCCTATAAAGGACTGAAGAACACAAGAATTACAAACAAAATGCATTTTTAAAATCTTGTGATTCCAATTGGAATGTCTTGTGTTTTATATTGTGAAAACGTTTTCGACCTCTGGACGCAGGCCTAAATGTTGAGGTAGGCTTACTTTTTAGCGTCCATTGTGAATCTCAGGTCAAAGATCTGGTAATAGAGAGCCTCTATGGTGAAAGTAAAAGGAATTGATAAATTTACTGCACATTTCTGAATTTTGAAATAGACCATTAAACTTACGGGGTGATTTTCTTTCTTGCTAAATACTTGATAGCAAATTTGATATTAAAAAACGATACTGATCTTGAAATAATTATTGTGGAAACCCCCATTGTGACATGGGGAAACTAGTCCCAAATTATGGTCATAGACCACAAACCTAGCTGGGGCGTGTTGGTATTTGACCCCTGCAAAATGTTCCAAAAATGTTCTCCTGGTCATGAGGTTGAGCCCCGTACCCCTTACAGATACCCAAATAACGTAATTCTAAGATTTGGCCCCAGATGACCTTTGACCTGACCCCTGCAACCAGTTCCGAAATGGTCCCATGGTCATGAAGTTTGTTGTCAACGAGTTTGAGCCTCGTACCTCTTACAGATGTCCAGAAAATGCATTTCTAAACTTTGACCTCTGCATGACCTTTGACACGACCTCTGCAAAATGTTCCCCTGGTCATGAGGTTTGTTGTCACTGAATTTGAGCCCCATAACCCTTATAGGTGGCCAGATAATGCAATTGTAAGATTTTCTACCCTTCATGACCTTTGACCCCAATTCAGTGTACAAGCTAGTGTCACTGGGTATAGCCGATGCATATGTGCAGGTGACGTCATTGTACTATGTAGTATGTGGCAGAAGAAGCATTTTGAAGGTATTTGGTTATATACCTGAAATGCCCCCTTAATGACTTTTGACCCCAATTCTGTGTACAAGCTATGGGCACTGGGTATAGTCGATGCATATGTGCAAGTGACGTCATTATGCTATGTAACATCAGAAGAAGCATTTTGAAGATATTTGGTTATATACCAGAAATGCCCCCTTAATGACCTTTGACCCCAATTCGGTTTACACCCTATGGACACTGGATATAGCCAATGCATATGTGCAAGTTACGTAATTGTAGGGTGTAACATGTAGGAGGAGAAGCATTTTGAAGTTTTGTTGCCAGAGGAAGAAAGAACAGATAGCAATACAGTACCTAGCTGGTGGTGCAACTCCCCCAGCTAGGTAATAATACAGCATTCATTCGACGATAAATATATCACCAATATTTAGTGTTGGTACTGCATTGAAAAGTAAAAACAACAACTAAATTTCCGATTTTTGGGTCGATAAAGGGCAATAGAAACTTTTTTACGCGTAATAATAATAATTAAGATACTGAATTGACAAAAACTAAACAATATCTTCCTTTGTCACTTTTCCTAGCATCAGTTACTTGGTTACTGGAGAGAGAAATGCATCCTGAACACCAAGGGAAACAACTTGGTTGTCATCGTATTGCCTGCTGCCCAAATGGGGACACGATCATGTCTGATTGGGATAAACTCTATCTCCTTGATGGTGATGGGAAATGCAAAATGCGACTGATGTCAACTGAAACAAACGCTGACAGGAAAACCGGTTATATTTGCAACATATGTGTATCACCGCAAGGATACATATTTGTTGCAAGTGTCTTCTGTAGATTTGTCCATGTGTTTACTGTAGAAGGTAAACACCTCAACTGCTTCACACCTGATGATGATTCCAACACGCCTTCCAAGTGGAAGTGTCTTGCTATAGATAGAAGAGGGCAATTATTGGTGGGTGATAGGGAGAGGGATATCATTACAATCCATACATGTCCAGATGGTAGGGTAGTCAATAAGATCAAATACTCATTTGGTTATTGTCCAAGTATGGTTGTTAATAGCAAGAATCAAATCCTGATTTATTCACACCCATCAGGTTCAGTGTACAGTAAGGTAGTAGCAATAGATTACACAGGTAATGAAGTGTTTAGATTCACACCCAAGATAGATGAGAATATGACAGGTAGACGGGTAGTATCATGTGGGATAGTGTGTGATGACAATGACAACATTTGTGTTGCAAACATGTTGATAAGTGTGATAGATGAACAAAATAGAGGTGTATGGAACACAGGTCACATTCACAAATACACCCCCACAGGTCAATTCATACACTGCATAGTCAGCCCGAGAGGATTGTACAATCCCTGTGATTTGTCCATGACACCTGATGGTTCATTGGTGGTTGCCAATGACAAATCAATTCTAATATACAGTCTGAAGTAAAACTACCAAACATCTCACAATGTTTGTGCACATCCATTTTGGGCTAAGTTGTACTATCAAGTATGCCACATATGCTTCCGGAGACATTCTGTGTATGATGCACCATTCTATAAGCATGATAAGAATCAGAAGACGTGAACATGAATGGCAAAACGTGCCAAAACTTACATAACTAACTTTAAGCAATATATTGTAGCATTTCCATAATAGATTTGTATTTCTTGTCAGATATCTTACCTTTTAACCGGCCGATCAAATAAGGTTAAACAAAAAAAAATGGACAAGTTAAAGTCATTCCATAGAAAGAGATTTGCCACAAAATATGATTTTTCACTTTTAGATATCTCACCTTTTAATTTTTACCTGATCAAATGAGGCAAAAACAACGAAAATTGTTACTTAATTCCAGCGCCTATATGTCATCAATGCAGGTCACACTGTCAATTATAACCATGGCTGGTCCTTTTGATGTGTTATGATCTTCCCGTACGTACAGTGTTATGAACATCATATCACGTCCGACTATAATACAGGGGATTAGCTAGCGGGTGGACAGGGTAGACAAAGTCCAGGGGCCCAGAGGGTTCAGGGCTCCTGAGGACTATATGGGTTAGAGATAGGCTGATAAATGAGATGTTAAAAAGGCCCCACACTGCTCCTTGTCCATGGCCACCGAGCATGCACCGAGGTTCTTCCTACTCCCCTGGACTAATACTTCGATCGCAACAATTAAACGTCTCAGAGATGTTTTATTAAAAATGTCAGATTTTGTCACAACTACAGCACCTTAAGCGCAACCTTGATTTTGCAGGTGTTAGTGAAATAAACGAAAGCTGTCCTATTTTGGAAAATGGACATGATACCAGACACTCAAGCCTTGAAAAATCAGTTGTGGAAGGTATAGGCCGATGTGAGGCAGACCGACTGCTGCTAACAGAACTTGATGGCAAACTCTCATAAGGATTATTGTGTGTGTTATGTTTTTTAAGAGAGACAGACACTTTAGTTTACTAGTTTACATTACAACCGTGTAAAAACGCGTGTAGTACTTCTGAAATCCAGATCAATGTGGACTTGTAGGGGGCAAGTGATTTTTGGCGAGCCGTTTGTGGAAATTGTACCCCTCCCCGGTGGGCTCATAATTATTGTACAGCCCCTAAGCGAGTTATAAACACGTTTTGGTCAACATGTTTCAATAACATTAAAATGTCGGGTTGTATAAAGGTCATGAGAATATTTTAACGTTTTTATAGGCCTATATAAAAAAAAACACTACAACAATAATTTTAGTAAAATAATTTTCTTATGCACAAAACCAAAATATTTTACTCACTTGACGGTTTTGCCTATCATGGTCGATATGCATCATCAGAATGATGTTGGTAGATCCTTACTTCCGGTAGGTGAAACGGGACGTGAATTTGGGACTCGTGTCTTTAAAAGAACACCAGAAAGAGACGGAAAGGGTGTCAAAAACTAAATCCAATTACACCCGGCAAACCCGAAAACAATTAGCGAGTGAACAATCCAAGTCAGCTATAACAGACCACGCGGTGCAACAAAATCATGTCATCAACTGGGACAGTGCAAAAATTCTTAACAAGGAGTGTGATGCAAATGCCAGATATGTCAAAGAATCAATATGGTTCAGGAGACGAGGACCCAATGTCATGAACAGAGACGAGGGGGCCCACTACCTTATTCACGTGTATGATCCTCTCCTGACTGTAAATACACCCTCTACAGTAAGGATCTACCAACATCATTCTGATGATGCCTATCGACCATGATAGGCGAAACCGTCAAGTGAGTAAAAAATATTTTGGTTTTGTGCATAATGAGAAAATTATTTCACTCTATATCTACAAACCTGATGAATCTATTTAGTGTAGCAACAATAATTTTAAAATGTTGTTGAAATGTTATTGTAAAATGAATTTCGGGAAACATATTTGGGAATCATTTGGTCGACATGTAATAACTTATTAACAATATGTTATTAAAAACTGGTTTGCATCAAGTTTTCACAAATGTTTTTTGAATGTTAATAAAATGTTATTAAACATTTCAACATTTTCTGTAAAAGGTTTTGCATTATTTTGCTGGGTTCCTTAGTACATCAGTGCATTTGGCCGTACCTTGTGTTTTTTCTGCGCGTTTTGGACACTAGGTTACATTGAATTGTGATCTATTTTGACCTGCAAATGGTTGTCATACACTATGGTTCACAATGGCCTCATTCCAATGACATAGTTCAATAATCTCAATTAAACAATTATAGTGCAAAATTTGACCTCAAGTTGTAGACTATGAGTATTTACACCCAAATTTTCAAAGGTCATTCAATGAAAGTACACATGTATTGGGGTTATTACAGGGTCGGATCCAGGAATTGTTGATAAAGGGGGCGCCTTTTGGTCGACGAACAAAAAAATCTGTTAAAGGGGGTTACCCCCTCGAAAACTCAACGGTTTTGGCCCATTGTTTGCTGTTCATTGCCGAATTTGTTCCTTTTTTAAAATTTCTTAAATTTTTGTATTTTTAAGTTACCGGCGCCCTTTGCTAGTAAAAAAATAGAGGGGGCGCGCGCCGGCTGCGCCCCCCCCCCTAAATCCGCCCCTGGTTAAAGAACTGCGCCCAGATACATGTATGTTGTGGATGCTAGTGATAGCTCGTAACTATTTGACTTTGGTACCGACACAGGCAACCCTAGGCAAACACAGGCAAACCACAAAATGTAAAAATAAGAGTCACAAAATAAACGTGTTGACACTGGTGTGTCACGCGATGGGTGATATCTCCAATATCTGAACTGATTTATTGTTATTATTGTTTGTGTAGTTCCACAGAAATGAAAGAGTAATGTATTATTAGTTATATCAAGTCAAGTTCTAATTGAATTGATTGCTAATAGTATATTACGCTCTGGAATCAAGTCAAGTTGAGCTGGGGGGGCTGATGCAAAATGGGGGGACCTTTAAAAGTTTTGACTCTCCTAAGGGGGCCCTGTAAAAATTGACCACAAATTTTCCCGGGAGAATTGAGTTTATATGCTTTTCTATGGGGTTGACCCATAATTTTCATGTCAAAAAAAAAGGGGGGGCTGAAATTTTGAGATCTGAAGGGGGGCGAAAAATGTTTGCGATGAATTTTTTGCATCAAGGCCCCCTAACAAGTGTTTGTGAACGGTCCCTAAGCAAAGCATAAAAACATGCTTTCCTGTGAAGATAACATAGTCAGATAGCAGAGAGATACGTATAAAAGAGGTGAGAATAAGGGCCATGAATTGGACTGTACTTAAAAAAATGTGTATACAGAAAACATTGTCTACTCCTATCATATTAAAATTATGGTAGCCCGTGAAAAATTGTTCTATGAATGCAAAGAGTTATCATGTGCAAATCTGTCTGCATTCACCATTTGCATTGGGCTATTCCAGATGAAATCCAATACATCCTCTATGAAAGACATGACCACAATCTCCACACAGGGAGTGTGAATTTCAAATGGAATCACTCATTCACTCATCCTTTTGACATTCACATTCTCTATGCAACAGATTAAGGTCATGTCTTCCATAGGGGTTGTATGGATTTCAACTGAAATAGCCCATTTTACAGTTAGAGAGCAACAACCTTTGAGAATAAAGTTAAATAAAGAATACACTTAATATTGACCACAAGAGGTCGCTGTGTGTGAGCCGTTCATGGGGTGACATCCCGCTATCTCTAAGGACCGCTATCTCTAAGGTTCGTTATCTTTAAGGTTCGCTATCATAGTCCAGGAGCAAGATCCCACAGGGGGCCTAAATAAGGACTTGGTTCATCCCCCACTACATACAAGGTTTGACACCATAGGTAGTTAGTATGGACCCTCTAGATCACTGCTAGGTAGGTAGTGGACTCAAATTGTGGTATCACTTTTTTTTTACACTAACATGTAAAGTCTATGGAGATCAGAATTCCGCTATCTCTAATAGAGAAGGGTCCGCTACTTCTAAGGTTCGATAGTTGGAATAAGGTTCGCTAGTTCTAAGGTTCGATATCACTAATTTAAAATAAGGTTCGCTATATCACTAATTTAAAATAAGGTTCGCTATCACTAATTTTGAATAAGGTCCGCTATCACTAATTTATTGAAGGTTCGCTATCTCTAAGGTTCGCTATCACTAATTGCAATAAAGGTCCGCTATACCTAAGGTTCGCTATCACTAATTTTGTTTAAGGTTCGCTATCCCTAATTAATCAAGGTTCGCTGTTTCTAAGGTTCGCTATCACTAATTTCGATTAAGGTTCGCTATACCTAAGGTTCGTTATCACTAATCTTAAATAAGGTCCACTATCTCTAATTTTAAATAAGGTCCGCTATCTCTAATTTTAAATAAGGACCGCTATAGCGAACCTTATTTGAAATTAGAGATAGCGAACCTTAGAGATAGCGAACCTTATAGATAGCGGACCTTATTTAAAATTAGAGATAGCGAACCTTAGGGATACCGGGATTGTTAAAATTAGAGATAGCGGACCTTATTTTAAATAGCGAACCTTAGATAGCGAACCTTCAATAAATTAGTGATAGCGGACCTTATTTAAAATTAGAGATAGCGAACCTTATTTAAAATTAGTGATATCGAACCTTAGGAATACCGAACCTTTTTCAAAATTAGTGATATCGAACCTTAGGTATAGTGGACCTTTTTCGTAATTAGTGATAACGAACCTTAGGGATACAATGTAGCGAACCTTAGAGATAGCGGTCGTTAGAGATAGCGAACCGTAACCGTGCATGGTCCCGGTTAAACATAAACATAAACATGTGATTTATAAAGCGCCTTTTTACAAAAGTGGGCAAAGCGCTAAAAGAGAGAAAGACAAGAAAGGAAAAAGAGCTAATGAGTGGGAAAGAGGTGGGTTTTAAGGAGATTCTTGAATGTGGTAATATTTTCTTGACCTCGGACAGTGGTGGGCAACTCGTTCCAAAGGCGCGGCCCCACTGTTGAAAAGGCGCGATCACCAGCTTGTTTCTTGGAACGAGGCACTTCAAATGTGACAGCAGCGTCAGATCGAAGCGCATAAGATGTTTTGTGGGTCCGAGGTTGAAAATAAGAAGAGATGTAATCAGGTGATTGGGTGTGAAATGCTTTGAATGTCTGGAGAAGACTCTTAAACTGTATTCTTTGGGCAACAGGCAACCAGTGGAGAGATTGGAGAAGAGGAGAGGCATGACTGCGACTCGGTTGCCTGAAGATAAAACTTAAGTTTTTTATCTATACCATTGAAGAGTAAGTTACAATAGTCCAGTTTGGATAAAATGAGAGTGCGGACAATGTTATGACAAGTGTCGGTATCTAAGTATTTACGGATACGATTTAGATTTCGCAGCTGCCAGTTAATGGTACGAGACAAATTGGTAGTGTGATCAGCCATAGTCATGGAGTAATCAAAAATAACACCCAGGTTACGGATGCTAGGGGAAGAAGGAATTTCCTGATTACCAAGATGAAGGGTGAGATATTGCAGGGTCTTATAGTGGTGAGCAGATGAAGCAATAAAAACCTCAGTCTTAGATTGATTGAGTTTCAATCTATTTCTAAGCATCCAAGCCTGCAGATCATTAACACACTGACTCAACTTAAATAATGCGCAAGCAGCATCACCGTGACAATTCGGATCAAAGATCTTATAAATCTGAACGTCATCAGCATAAATGTGGTAAAGTAGGTGATGGCTCTCAATGATTTTACCAACTTTGCGGGTGTAGTACGTAAAAGCCTGGGGGCCGATGACTGAGCCCTGGGGACTCCATAAATGAGGTTTTTATCGTCAGAAAAACACCATCTATATGAACTCTCCCAGTCCTACCCTCAAGGTAGGTCTTGAACCAGTTTTGCACCTTACCCTTGATACCGAAATCACCAGCGAGCCGTTCCAGAAGGATACCGTGATCCACGGTATCAAAAGCTGCTGAAAGATCAAGCATCAGAAGTAGAACGGCCCGCTGGTTGTCGATAGCCCTAAGAATGTCATTCTGGACACAGGTAAGCGCAGTCTCGGTACTGTGAGAAACTTTGTAGGCTGACTGGTACGGATCCGACAACTGATAGACATTGATGTAATTGGAGACCTGAGTAGAAACCACTTTCTCAATAAGTTTGCCCACAAACGGCAAATTTGAGACAGGTCGATAATTGCTTAACAGGTTCCTATCAAGAGAGGGCTTCTTCAGGACTGGTGTTATAACTGCTTTACTAAGCTCTGCAGGAAAACACCTGAAGAGAGGGAAACATTGACAATGGCAGTCAGAATGGGAGCAAGGGTGTCAAGATGTTGTTTGACCAACCATGTGGGCATGGGATCCAGAGGACAACTCTTGGTTGGACACTTCCCAATGATTTTACACAGATCGTCTTCAGTGATAAGTTGGAAATCAAAAAGGTTACATGAAACAACAGATTGATTTTCAATACATGAAACAACAGATTGATTCTCATGAGATGTGGTAGAGTTAGTGCTACATGGATCATACATATCAAGTTCACACCTTATCTTATTTACCTTACCAACAAAATAATCACAAAAATTATTAGCAAGTTCAGCAGATGTGTCACTATCCGGGAGCACATTTCCACTGACATTAAGCAGCTCATTTACTGTTTTGTATATGTCCTTTGAGCTACAAGTACAGTCTGCAAATTTATTTTTGTAGAAATTTGATTTTTCCCTCACAATAACGTCGGCAGCAGTACTCTTAGCATCGATGTAGATTTAAAAGTCGGCATCCAAGCCAGTCTTTCTCCAACGTCTTTCATAACGTCTCCTCTCACGACGGGCTTTTATCACATCGTCGTTATACCATTTTGGTTTGAACCGGACAGACCGAAGCTTAGACTTTACAGGAGCATGAGTATCCAAAACATTAAGACACGCATTATTATAACCCTTCACAAGATCATTAACGTTCGTGTGACCTTGCTCAAGAACAGAGGTTATAACTGAGCATTACAGGTTCCACACCACCAAATAGAGTTCCTATTCATTTATGTGTTAAAAGGTATGGATGAATTGGTCGTTTTCTCATTGTTAATCCTCCCTGGTTCATTCAAAACACCATTTTACCTAATGTTTATGATATCTTCTACCATATAACCAACAAATATTGGGTAGGTAAGCAGCCCGATTTTTCGCAGTGACGCGTCGAAACTATGTACATCCTGTCAATCTTACAGCACACTAATTCTATGTAGTGACGTCATCTGGTGAAGGAGAACAAAAAATGTGCCTCAAATTTCAGAATTGTGACAAATGTAATCTTTTTATACTTAGATAATGAGAAACCCATCCACAAAGTACAGCTATCACAAAAAACAGCAACATCAGCCTTCTTTTTGAAGCAGCGCCCCCTGGCGATGCTTCCCTATTTAATTTCACCGAATTGACTTAGGCCTACATACGATTTGGCCGTAGAGGAATCCAAATTCACGCATTCCTACACCTGACTAGCAGCCTTTAGTTGGGTAGCCGTCGGCTACAATGCACTCAAAATGTGAAATGATTCGGCCTTGGCGGAAATTTTAAACTGCATTCCATCACCCGTTTTACACCTTCCGCGAAAACACAGGCAGACAAAAGAAAGATTAAAGTTTACAACACAATACAGTTCCCTTCGACAAAACACACAGCATGGTCTATTCGCTGTTGAAGTGACATAATAATCGGATTAACTACACGCGGTATCTATGCATTGATGTACTTGCAAACAAAAGGACTATGTATGAATAGATGCGACGGGATTACCTGCGGAATTATCTCCATTATATATATTATTAGCTATTATTCTATTAACCATCCTCGTCCTTGCATCTTCTCTAGGTGTTAGGCGGCTTTTATTTGCACAATTGGACACTCGGCACCAGGTTGGTGCTAGCGGTAAAGATGTCCGACCAAATCCTGACCATGACTTGGCTCGTTGGATTCGTCTATATGCCCCAACTTTTGTTGCTACACCATTCATAATAGTATACATGCGATAATCGAGCTCTATACGACGGGTACCTATGTGGGTTAGGCGCATGTACACTCTGTATTTGTTATGAATTTGTTTTGTATGGCAGTACATGACTGAGAAAGAGATTACACATAGTTGGTCTTTCTAACAGTCTGTGCAAGGGTTCGCCGGTTTGTAGTATGTATGAACTGTCTGACGTGGAGGCTAACTCGGCGTGTAAGGATTCGATTGACCATCAGATTTTGACGGGGTTATATAATTTTATACTATATATTTAATCTGACTTGTGTCCTTAGTGAAACTTGACGGGCCTTGCCAAATATAGGGTGTCTTTTGTGTGTGATTTAGGAGCAAACTCTTGACTCTTGCTAGATTACAATTTTTTGTTTCCCTAAAAATATAATGGTATGTCTTTTTTTACCTTGGGCAGATCTTCCGAATTACGTAATGACCATAGAGACCAAGGAGGTTAGATATAGAAAGGAGAGGAAATAGATTACGTAACGCATATTGTTCCTTTGTGCCTATTAGAGTTTCCGCCAAGCTATTCATCGAGAGGTACCTTTTGTTCGGGACAAAGGGCTTCCGCCATTAAATCGGTAACTGACCTGACAGCGTATTAACGCTATAGACGAATCCAACGAGCCAAGTCATGGTCAGGATTTGGTCGGCCATCTTTGGGTAGCCGCTAGCACCAACCTGGTGTTTTGAGCCCCAATTGTGCAAATAAAAGCCGCCTAACACCTAGAGAAGATGCAAGGACGAGGAGGGTTAATAGAATAATACAATAGAGATAATTCCGCAGGTAATCCCGTCGCATCTATTCATACATAGTCCTTTTGTTCGCAAGTACATCCATTTGTAGCGTTTGATACCGTGTGTAGTTAATCCGATTATTATGTCACTTCAACAGCGAATAGACCATGTAGAAGCTGTGTGTTTTGCCGAAGGGAACTGTAGGGCATATTGTGTTGTAAACTTTAATCATTCTTTTGTCTACCTGTGTTTTCGCCGAAGGTGTAAAACGGGTGATGGAATGCAGTTTAAAATTTCCGCCAAGGCCGAATCATTTCACATTTTGGGTACATTGTAGCCGACGGGTACCCAACTAAAGGCTGCTAGTCAGGTGCAGGAATGCGTGGATTTGGATTCGTCTATATAGGCAGGCTACTGTTAATAAGTAATCAAACGAGAGTCACGTGAAAGCGCCTACTCTAGCGAGAGGTACCTTTTGTTATAATATCCGTCTATATCGAATTATTTACCACCCATCTTAATTTAGGCGCCTCATTTAAATAAATTCAATAGAGTTGCTGATCGACTACCCGTAACAACGTGTCATTGCTGCCAGGTATATAGACTGGCCCCCAGTCTCGGTTCGGTTCCATCTCTGGATAATGTAACAATAAATAATTACATAATGCCCTATGAAAAAAATGCCAAAGTCCTGTAAGCCCCCCCCCCTTAGTTTTCTCAATGCCAAAAACCCATTCCTCTTCATCCACAAATCGACGCCACTGATTACACACACAGTCAGTGCAGCAATATAGAAACATATAGTCCGGCTGCAAACACCATATTTTGGGGGTTAGATGGTTTTGCCAGTTAAAGTTTGTTTTTTTGCTGGTTATTGATCTTTGAGTGGTGTAGAAAGAGATTCCGTGGGATATAAAATCGTCAGCCTTGGGCAATCCGAGATATTCAAGATGGCCGCCACGTATCTCTGAAATAACATAAAATGGTGTTTTAGTGACAAAAGGTATCATACCAAATAACTATAGTGTTTGGGGCAGTTAAAGTTTGTTTTTTGCTGATAAATGATCTTTGAGTGGTGTAGAATAAGATTCTAAGGGGTGTGAAATTGTCACCCTTGGGCAATCCGAGATATTTAAGATGGCCGCCACGTATCTCTGAAATAGCATTCAAATGGTGTTTTATTGACAAAATGTATCATACCAAATACTGTTTTGGGCAGTTAAAGTTTATTTTTCTGCTGATAAATGATCTTTGAGTGGTGTAGAATACGATTCTACGGGAAGTAGAATTGTCACCCTTGGGCAATCCGAGATATTCAAGATGGCCGCCACGTATCTCTGAAATAACATAAAATGGTGTTTTAGTGACAAAAGGTATCATACCAAATAACTATAGTGTTTGGGGCAGTTAAAGTTTGTTTTTTGCTGATAAATGATCTTTGAGTGGTGTAGAATAAGATTTTAAGGGGTGTGAAATTGTCACCCTTGGGCAATCCGAGATATTTAAGATGGCCGCCACGTATCTCTGAAATAGCATTCAAATGGTGTTTTATTGACAAAAGGTATCATACCAAATACTGTTTTGGGCAGTTAAAGTTTATTTTTCTGCTGATAAATGATCTTTGAGTGGTGTAGAATACGATTCTAGGGGAAGTAAAATTGTCACCCTTGGGCAATCCGAGATATTCAAAATGGCCGATTCGTAACTCTGAAATAGCATTCAAATAGTGTTTTAGTGACAAATGGTATCATACCAAATAATTATAGTGTTTTGGGCAGTTAAAGTTAGTTTTTTTGCTGATAAATGATCTTTGAGTGGTGTAGGATAAGATTCTAAGGGGTGTGAAATTGTCACCCTTGGGCAATCCGAGATATTCAAAATGGCCGACACGTAACTCTTAAATAGCATTCAAAAGATTTTTTTTGGTAACAAAACAAATAATTATAGCGTATTTAGTGCGCATTAATGGTAGCGTGGGCTCAATATGTAATATATGCACGTAGATTATGAATTGACACGCTTCAGTGATCCCAAATTGCCATGATGGCGTCCCGTGTAATAATAATGCTCATAATAGGTAACTGTCTTTTCTTAACATATTGAATGGTTTGCATAACATATCATACTCATGCGTTTCTTGTTATTTAATTTAATCATTCTTAACCATTTGCATAAAGTTTTACCTGTCTTTCAGACCATTTTAGCAATAGAATACACCAATTAGATTGAATTAAAAATCATTACATGTGTATTATATTATCATCATGAAATATGTTCTTTATCACAAATACCTGAGAATTGTAGCTATTGTATATCACTCTTTGAAAATACACTTTCAAGGAGTGTGAAGATATAATGATATAATTGTAAATACACACGCAAAACTGATATTGGCAATTATGTAGAAGACGGTTATACCCAGTCCGCCAAACGACTATGTTGATCTTCCCCCCCCCCCACTTTGACTTCCAGGAATACTAATGTGGGGAAGTGATTCAAAGCTTCCAGACAGATGGAAGCTTGCATTATGTACATATCTATTATCTACACATAAACGTTATGTCAAAATTTGAGTATCTCATAGCAAAATGCGCGATCGTGGTGATAGCTAGGCAAATGAAATCAGAGAACATTTAGAAATCTCTTTGAGTGATCTTCACGCGATGGGAATTAGGCATCACAGAGATCCTGTGCCTCAAGGAAGAACAGATGATTGTGTTTTCAATTCAGTGAGTGTTCCTTGTTAAAGAAGAAATAAAACAAGCATTAAAACTGTATTACTTTACTGTTTTTAGTGACAAAAGCAATACACGATGTGATTTGCAGCATCTGAAGAAGATGCAACTGATGAATTCCTAAAACATGCTGTAGATGTCCTATCTGGTGATAAGAGTCGCATTTGGAAACCTGCTGAATTGTATCAGGAATGCTGCACACATTTGGAAATCACATTAACTCGTGCTGATCGTAGGTGACTCAATGAAGAACTCCAAACAAAATTTGCCGAAGAGCTTCTAGTTCTTTCATCACAAAGTTATTCCAGTATTATCGTATACCGTTGCAACTTTAACGCACGTGAAATGTGAAGTTATAATGATACTGTTATAGGCAGTAGCATCCAAAGAGTACCCAAACAGATAGTACGAGAGTGCAAAGACATTCGCATTGTAAGGTCACACTACAATATCCCTATCGACGAGGATTTGGCATCATAATCAGTATCTGACATATGCTACAATTTCCTCGCCGAGGTTGAAGAAGTCCTTGTCAGCTTTACTGATAGGCAACAAAGTCCTGTGCAAAAGCAAGCAATGGATCTTCAAGTGGCTTTGGGTGTCTTACTCAGAGATTCAAAGATGATTATGTTCGACTACCTGGTTACATGTTGCTATAATGATCGGTCCTACACTTCAAGAATTTCGGCTGCAGTTGTTGATATTAGTCGTCAAGGAATTGAAGGCGCTCAGCTCAGGAAGGATTGGTACAAGTGGATACAGATATCAGTTCAGATATCACCAAGTGGAAAGCTGTTAACCCGAGCTGTCACTCAATACACTCCCTGCAAAAAGTTTTCTAAAATGTGTTATATTTCTACCTTTCATTTCGGTGGTGGCCATCTTGGAATTTTTATGCGATTGTAAAGAAGTAAAATATCAAACTGGATCTGCTTAATTCTAGGGTGGACATTAATTATTGTAAGAAACAAAATCTGGCAAAAGAACTTTACCTTGAAACTAATGGTTTTTGCTTATATGACGTTTAACAGCGGCCATTTTGAATTGCGAGAGTGTCATGTTTAAAACTGTATATAGTTTATATTTAAAGCATCCAAAAGGAAAATAATTTACACAAAATACTTTAAGTTATCATTTATTATGGTACCGCTAGTGAATAACCGAGCTTAATTTTAGTAGTCATAGCGGCCATCTTGAATATTTCTAATTGCCCAAGGATTACCATTTTACATCCCCCAAAATCTTATTTTGTACCACTGAAAGAGTAATAATCAGCAAAGAAAACTACTTTAACTGGCAAAACCATCTAACCTTGCTCTGCCACCGGACTAATACTCGTATTATTAGTGAACGCGAAAGTCCATTGAGCGCCGAATCCTCGACTGGTCTAATCTGTTTCAGATCTCCCTTCCAAATAATCGTTCAACGAAGCCCGGTGATTCCGATGGCAATTACGAAAGCCCCGCCCCAGTTTCAATTCAAATATGGTAGCACAAAGCTATGCCGCGGGATGTGACGCAAGATCGGATGGGACACTTGTCAACAACTGAGAGGTATTGAGCTCAAGTGGCACGCGTCTGATAGACCCATGGTACGCGCAATACAAAAGGCAACCACTCGACTCGGACTTAGGCCTATTGTCCATATTGCGTATTTTATCGCGTGCGGTTTGCAAATGTTTGCACATTATTTAGCTAGGAAGCCTTTTCAAATATCCCCGCGCTGCCAAGCTGCGTTGATTGGTCGGATACAATATCGTTGTTTTAGTCGCTTACACAAACGTTAATGTAGTGAAAACATGGACGTGGTATATAGAAAGATTGCGTGACTCCAAATCCGTAAAAGTGAACTCCCACAAAATGCTGGGAACTGGAAGGCAGATTGCCTACAGACTGGTAGGGTCCATGTATTGGGTTGATTTTTAATGCTATGTAATCTACATTACCAGTCGTTCTCCATGGACCAGAGGGAGGGTCTACCAGGTATATAGGGCTATCTGTGTAATTAACTACTTCGCAGCTATTATGGTGTTATCATGGTTATAGGCCTGTTCAATAAAATCAAATGGATGTCTTAGTATCACGAATATATCCATTTTAAAAGCCATGTCCAATTGAGGTAGTGAAGGAGGGGTCGAGAGATGAAAAGAGGAGAAGCGGATGAGTGATCGAGATTGTAGGGGATGGGAGGAAGAAAAAAAAGGAAGGAAGAGGGGAGAAGGAGAGAGAGGAGAAGGAGACCGATGGAGTCACAGGGCTCTAAATTACATAGGCGTAGATCGGGGGAGGGGGTTGGGCCAGGGGGGATGGTCAATATAATCCACCACCACCCCAAATATTGACGCCTGTGTATTGGTTTGTGTCGAAATTAACCTCATATTTGGCCATTTTATGGCATTTTTAGCGCTTCGCGCGAATTTATTCCACTTTTGTCCCATATTTCACCAGTTTAGTTTCAATAGGCCTATGCTAAAATTTTCCCGCGCATTTGTACCATAAGGTTCACTGTACTGTGTACTTTTACCCCCCCCATGTCAAAAAGAAATCTACGCCACTGCTTAAAAGGGCATTTCGTGATCTACAGCCTCATCCCCCACTTTTCTCAAAAAAAGTTGAGATTTTTATATCACTGGAAACCTCTGGCTACATAATGTTCATGTACAAAATATTTCTTGCAGATTAATTCGTTTAGCAAAGATATCGTGAAATTTGAATTTCGTTCTGGTGCACCAGAACGAAATTACAACGCATTGTCTATGGAGCAGTGTAATACACATAATCATGCATAACTCGCGAACGCAAAATCGGAATCAACTAAAATTTTGGGAATAGCTTTTTTTTCGTGGATATCTAATGAAAAATGACATAAATAGAGGATGCTAGGATCACGAAATACTCCTTTAAGTGTATGCAAAGAATAAGTGCAGAGAAAGGAAAAGAAAGTGAATGAAGAAAATAATAATTATTATTATAGAATCTAAGCATACATAAAATATTGTATGACTCGTAACAGCACTAGGCAGCCATTTAATGATGCCAAAACCTTAATACGTTACGTAATTAAAACACCCAGTCAGATATATTTCACACCTGCCAAACACAAGTCACCCAATTTAGATAACTGGACGCGTTGAATGTACACACTCATAAATATTGATTAGCAACATTTTCCAATATGTCAGCGCTCAAATCGGGCACAATAGAACAATAGACCCTTCAGTGCGTTGATAGTGACATTCGTTTATGGTGACGTGATTGGTATATTATATTTTACATGATTGTTCTTCGTGTATGGTGTGCCGGGATGTTGTGGGCTTCAGGAAATAGCGTAGGGGGTTATTCCGTGAATTCAAAGAGTTTGCACTATACAACACGCCATTTTACAAACTGACTAGTACTAGTGACCTTAGTGAAACTTGACGGGGCCTTGCCAAATATAGGGTGTCTTTTGTGTGTAATTTAGGAGCAAACTCTTGACTTGCCAGATTACAATTTTATGTTTGATGTTTCCCTAAAATAAAATGGTAGGCCCTATGTCTTTTATAACTTGGGCATATCTTCCGAGTTACGTAATGGCCATAATGACATTCTTCTGCCAAACCAGATTTCATGTAATCTTTCAACACAGACTTATTTTTGCAAGTAAATAATATTGTTATAATTATGTAGGCCTACCTATAAACGTTATATTTATCCACCAAATTAAATCATACGAAGTAGGCCTACAATTTCTGTTTTCATGTGCTTTACGAAAAAGTGTTCTTACAGTATATAGCTTAACTTATTTACTTCCACTTAACACAAACCTATAGGCCTGCCCAACATTTACAACATACTAACACTTTTTAAACACTGCACGGTTAATTTTTCATTTACACGGTAAAGGTATAGGACACCCAAACACCAAAGTAAACACAATGTTAACACATAAACACAAAGAGTAAACATATGAGAGTATTTATATAGAGTCTAAACATTCAACACGTTTACTTCCAAAATTGTTTAGAAAGTAAGTTTTCAAGTGCTTTACTAAAAAGTATTCTTACAGTATATAGCTTAACTTATTTACTTCCACTTCAAGCAGTGTTTATATAACACAAACCTATTTAATAGACCTACCCAACATTTCATATAAAACATACTAACACAATGTTAACACATAAACACAAAGAGTAAACATATGAGAGTACTAGATTCTAAACATTCAACATGTTTACTTTCAAAATTGTTTAGAAAGTCCCAAGTTCATTCCAGCTCTTACATGACTTAAGATAAACTGCACTTTTTTTAGGCATAGATTGATAAAAAAATACAAATAGTGCCCAAAAGTGGGGTTATTACAAACTTCACCTTCCAACACACCAAATGTTTACGAAGTAAACACATGTGCATTTACTTTCAAAAAAAAAAAAAGTAAACATTATGAATGTTTAGAATCTAAATACTCTCATGTGTTTACTCTCTGTGTCAGGCCCGTACGCAGGATTTTTTTGGGGGGTGCTGATTTTGAAAAAGTGGACTTTTTTCCAAGGGGGGGCGATTTTGTGAAAAGTGGACTTTCTTCCCCAAATTTGGACCTTTTTGACCAAAAAAAGCGTAAAACCCTGATTTTTTTGCTGCCACGCCGCAAATTCTGAAATTTTGGGACTTTTTGTATACTTGTGCAAATTTGGGGAGGTGCGGTCGCACCCCCCGCACCCCCCTGCGTACGGGCCTGCTCTGTGTTTATGTTTTTACTTTGTGTTTACTTGAAGTTGGTGTTTAGGTGTCCTATATACCTTTACTGTGTAAATGAACACATTCTTATAAAGGTTTTACAGAAATCCTAAACACTTGGACTTACAGTGTACATAATTAAACCGATCCTAACAAACTTAACATTCATGTCAACACGTTATTGCTTTGGTTTGTACACCTCATTTAATGAGATAATCCATTGACGCTGCTTAACCCTTTTAAAGGGTTTTTTAATCCTTTTTTTTTCATTAAATCAACCCTGGTGTGGTTCTCACAATAAAAACACTGATTTTTTTTACCAGCCATTTACCTTGGTGGTGTGATTTGGTGGTGTGGACTCTTTAGGGTATTGTATATTAGACTTTATTTCAACACAGAGGCCCAATTCAATGAAAATTGTTCTTCCTTGGGGCTGTGCAAAAACAAACATAAATACATAACAAAACAGTTATCATGTAGACTTAAACATATTACAGAGAAATAATCATTTGTTGTCATCACCAAAAATAATACATTATAATTATTACAATTTATTTCCAATTCAACACTGAAACATTGTTCTTGCATGGGGCTATGCATAAACAAACATAATGACACATAACAAAACCGTTCCATCTGTTGCCAACACCAAATAAAAAAAACATACTTATTTATAAAGATTATTTTTAAAAGTATGTATGTAATGTTATAGAATTTCAAACATAATTGTCCAAGTTCATTCCAGCTTAGAGTACCTTGGATTGCTAAAAAACCACCAAGTGCCCAAAATTGGGTTATTACAAACTCCCCCTCCCACATACACCCCTACCCACACCATGTAAAGCACCCCATAAGTGGACTATTGGGGGAAACTACACTCACACATCAATACACACCTACATGTTTCTGGAGCAAATCATGATGCACAGGACTATTCAAGTGTAGACAGATTTTTATTTCCACACATTTTGCAGTATTTCAGAACTGAGAAATTTAATTTAAAACTAAAGCCCACAAAATTAATTTGACCATTAGTCAATTATTTGAAAAACATACTCCCACTGTGGAAGATATAATTTCCAAAATCTTCCACAGGGGTAAGTATGGATTTCAACTGGAACAGCCCATTTTGTGATTTTAGCACCCTGTTTAAGGGTATGGTTCACAAAAAATGTCATTTGATTTGACATTGAATTTGCAACTTACGCATAATTACATGTATTACAGCTTCATCATGCTCATAAGCAACTGTGTTGTGATTTCAGGCTGTCACAAACTTACGAATAGGTCCCGGGGAATAGGTAGCTTCAGGAAAGAACAGTAATGTGTTTCTGACATGGAAAATAAAGATACAAGAAATAAATGAAATAAAACACTAAAATTGTGTTATTTACAACCAAAATATACACCAATGGTGGTAATAGTTCTTTACAACCATTATATAAATTACTTAGACTTCAGTTTTTTTACAATTCAAAACTTCAATATTGATAAGGCAAAAAAAAAGTGGTTTGTCTCTGTGGTCTCAAGATAGATTGGAAATGCAATGCAGTATGCAGGTTTTTTAAAAAAGAATTTTAAAATAATTTTTGAAGGTGTATGGCTAGGGGTGAACCCCCTGGGTCTAATTTTAGCTGCGCATCATCACCCCCTGATGATGTGAAATTACCTTGTATAGAATTGATTGTGCTATTGATTAAATGAAGAAGAAAGAAGAAAATTCTGTCAACTTAACACTCAACAAAATGTGAAAATAAAAGACACAAAATAATAAAGATGTTGACTAATATATCACATTGGTGTATCACGCGACTGTGGTACATACAATGGGTGTTATCTCCCACATTTGAACTGGTTTATTGTTATTGTTTGTATTGTTCAACAGAGATTTAAAGAGTAATGTACTATATATTAGTTATCAAAAATAATAACAGCAATAATATTGAGTCACACATTTTATCGTGTCTATTTTTACTTCAAATTCATATTTAATACTTCCTTATTGCAAAATAAAATGCATGGGGAATTTTTAGAGAACCTTTTTTTTATCAATGAAAACTTAAGGGATCCAAAATGAGCGTTTATTGCGTTTCGACAGTATTTTTTGTGGGACATGAGAGCACCTCAGACCTATCGAATTGCATTTTGAATACGAAGCATGTCTTTCTGATATCAAATAATTTTAATTTTTTAAATCACAATATAATACAAATTTTATGACAAATTATAAAAATTTGATATTTTTCAAATTTTGATATATAACAGTCCTCGAAGTAAATTATATAAATCTAATGATATATTCTTAAAGTGTATGTAGCAGCGAGGAAAAGCCGACGGTCAATTGGAAATTTTGACCTTTCATATTGAAGATATGGATTTTTTTCCCAAAAAGACCAAATTTTTTTTTGGTGTTTTGGGAAAAAAATCCATATCTTCAGTACTGTAAAGGTCAAAATTTTCAATTGATCGTCAACTTTTCATCCCACCTACATACACTTTAAGTATAAATCATCAGATTTGTAAAGTTTACTTCGAGTACTGTTAAATATCAAAAATATCAATTTTTAATGATTTGCCATAAAATGTGTATTAAATTGCGAATTTCAAAAAATCTAAATTATTTGATATCAGAATGACATTCTTCGTATTCAGAATGCAATTCGATATGTCTGATGTGCTCTAATGTCCCAAAATAAATACTGTCCAAACGTTCATACCCCAGCCCTTAAGTATACCAATTTATTTCCTTTCATGAGTATTATGAGCATGATGGGCGATGGAACGGGTTCTTACTCAGAATCCGAAGGTTGCAGGCTTTAGCCCCGGTGATGCCATCATACCATTACTCCTCTCCACCCAGGTGTATAATGGGAAGGTACGTAACAGACTCGCTGTGGAGGTATGGCGATCCCCCCAGCAAAATTTCATGTGGAGTCTGGCCTAATCGCTAACGAAAGAGAGATGGGCATTCCATCCTGTAAAAAAAGCAGGTTCAACTCCTCTACCCTTTTCACTTGCATTATACAAAGATGTATATTCATTATAGTTAAACCTTTTTTATCCCCCAGACATGATGGGACCAAGTATTCATGGTATTGAAGATAAGTGTAAAATCTGGTTTAGGATATTGTGATGAATTTTGCATTGAATGTCCGAAGTGCTAAAATTAGTTGAGCAAAAGATTACTCATTTTGACTTATTACAAAAAGAATTGTCTCATATTAAAATAAAATATTTTTTCTAGTCCATGAAAAATTATTCTACGAAGGCAATGAATTACTTCTCAAACCACAAGTATTGTCTGCATTTACCATACATTGGGTGAATTCCAAATGGAGTCACCCATTCAGTAGTCCCATTTGACAATCACACTCCCTGTGTGGAATATTAAGTTCATGACTTCCATAGGGGGTGTATGGATTTCAACTGGAATAGCTCATTTTACAGTTACCCATTGACCCAAATCCTGCATTGTGTAAACAAGTGCAACAAACTTTAACCAAAACATTGAGAATATACATGTAGTTTTCTTCACAAACTTAATTCATATTGATCAAAAGAGGTCGCTGTGTGTGAGTCGTGTATGGTCTATTAGAACTATTCACCCCTTGCATGGTTCTGCCATATTTGGTAGAGCCTCAAACAGGTAATAGACATGAAAGAAAGAATTACATCACTTTACACAATGTTATATGACTTTTTCAATTCCCATTCATGCATGCTGCCAGATCGAGGCTCTACCTTCAAACTTGATGACCATACAAGAAGAGAATACATTTAAAGATATCATATACTATTATTTCAACACAGAGGCCCAATTCCTCAAATATTGTTCTTTCTTGTGGCTGTGCATAAACAAACATACATAACAAAACAGTTACCATGAAGACTATTCATTTGTTGTCACCATGACACAATACTTTTGTGGTTATAAAGACTTACAAACCATACTGGGTTTTTTTACAAAGTGTAAAAGGAACGGGGGTGGGTGCTGGCTGACCCTATTTTTGATTGATGGCCGAGCGGATTTGCCACAATTTTTGGAGCAGCGCCACCCCTCCTTTTAGGGGAAAATATAAAGTAGCGAAGGCTGGTTTCTAAAAGCGCAGATTTATGCGAACAGAAATACTGCCACCATCAGGGTAAGTTGGTGTGGCAGAACACACCGAGGTATCCGTCAAAGGAATCCCGGTCAGGCTTAAAAACACAACAACAATGAATATTATATATCAATATTATATATCAGTCTCACATCACGGATCGGTCTTGGTCGTCCTGCATCAGTCCCCTGGTCTAGTCTCGTCTGACAAGTTTCTCTAATCGCGCACCTCAAGACCCACGCCAAAGTTTGGATCAGCTGACTTTTAACCAATCAGCGTCCGCGATTGCTAAATCCTCACAAAGGCTATGCCGCTTCCTGTACAACAGCTTACAATGTTACCAGTACGCGCTGAATACAATGTATAACTTCTAAATATAACTGAAGTATGGTACAAAAAATACCTTGATGTAGCCGCAAAACACATGATTATTTGGCTTGCAAAATAATGGAAAAACAAGCTATTTATAGGGGGGAAATCCCGTTACAAAAGTTTATATAATATTACACAACAATAGTCCAAGTTCATTCCAGCTCTTACATGACTTAAGATAAACTGCACTATTGTAGGCATAGATTGATAAAAAAATACAAATAGTGCCCATGTAATCACCTCATAAGTGGACATGTAGAGACATATGTGTCCTTGTAAGGGGGCGATTACACTCACACAATGATACACATATACATGTTTCTGGACCAAATTATGATACACAGGACTATTCAAGCATGCAGTATTTTAAAACTGTGAAATTTATTTTAATAATCCCCAAAAATATTTTAGACCCATACCATAGACTTTAGTGTGTATATGTTGGAGATGTGAATAAGTGACATCCAAGAACAGCACTGTGGAAAATGAATACCACTAGAATACCCCCCCCCCCCATATCCCACTATACAGTAAAGAATACTTTAAAGCAAGTAATATTCGCATGCATGACAATTTGTTTTTGTATATGGCCAAACTGTTGTTGCCCTCTATGGCCAACCTATTTGTTTTGTTTTTTGTTTATTTAGAGCATGAATTTGGGAGGGCAGCACAACACATATTGTCCAATGCTGCAGAATATTAAGGCCTGCTGTGTAATTTTTATTTGACATAGAATATTTAATGCAATGTCTTTGTTATTTTATATATTCCCATTCTATTTCAAATCATGTTTAACTTCTAACAAATGTTTGTTGATGTAAAATCTAATATATTTCCACCAGACATTCGACATCAAATGTACATAATCTTCAATCAACAAGCATTTGTTAAAAGATAAAAATGAATTAAAACAGATTGAGAAACAAATACGTGGTGAAGAATATTCTACATCAAATATTTGGAATATATATGGCCCTTAAGGTTTTGTATCAGACAAACATTGTTGCTTGGATTTCAACCAAGCTCCACTATGAAGATACAGTCCATTAACCCCAATATGTTTGTACATTCACAGAATAACCTTTGAATGTGTTGGGCGTAACAAAATCATACTCAACAACTTGAGGTCAAATTTTGAAATTTGATTGTTGGATAGGGTTAATGAACTCTGCCATTGGGAATGGGGCTGTTTTGGCTACTATTGAATGCTTTACACTCAAGCATGGTACACATATATTCCTATTTGGTTCACTGCAGATACATTGTGTATTCCAATTCAGTTGGTTCACTGAGTTTGAAAGAGTATCCTCATTTGTATGCATACAAAAACAGACTATTGGTTTTAGGGCACCGATTCTTATTAATGGCTAATCAAGTTGAAATTCATAAACCCCCTAGAAGACATTACCTTATCTCCCATTTCAAATGGGGTTACCTGAATTTAAAATCTACACTTCCTATGTGTGGTCATATCTTCCATAGAGTGTGTATAAGTCCATTGATGGTGACTATTCATACCTCAATTCACTATTTCATAATAATCTGTTATTAATTATTTCTGTTAATATTTCCCAATGAACGTTCTAGTTCACACATGGAGTTAAAAGAATCTACACTTACCTTGAGCAGGGATGTAAATGGGCAACATATCAATTTCCTGAAAATCCATCTGGTCCTTGGACAGGTGGACCGTGGGCTTGCACGCAGTATTGAACATTTAGGGGTTTGTCCTGGGAACTGGCTGCAAGATATCACCCCCTCCTAAAAATTTTTTTGGCTCTTTTATGATGAATTATCATCATCCAATTCCAGAAATGCAAAAAATGGACATTATATAAACCATTTAGATTTAAAGGGGTATTTCATGATTTTAGCAACCTCGATGGTTCAATAGAAATATAAATTTGATTCGGACATTGCATTTGTGGCTTACGCATAATTAATAATAGTATTACAGCACCCCATCATGCCCATAGTTCACTGTGTTGTAATTTCTGGCAAGAACAGTGTTTCTGACATGGAATATAAAAATACAACAAATAAATGAAACAAACACTAAAATTGTGTTATTTACAACCAATTTATTCACCAATGGTGCTCCTATCCCACAAGTTCTTTACAACCATTACAATATAAATTACATTACAAAAATGAGCAGCAATAGCTGTTCGAGAAAATAAAGCTTGAGTTCTGTGATGACTTCAGTATTTTACAATTCAAAACTTCAATATTGATAACCAAGCTTTCAGAAGAAGTTCTACTTTCTTGTGGAAACCAAGTGGGTGTCATAACCCCAACAGGAGGGCTATTCCAGTTGAAATCCATACACCCCTATGGAAAGCATGACGGTGGTACTACATATTTTTGTATATCCCTTGATAAATTTGTGGCTATTATTGCATTTTTCTCAAAAAATAATAACATACTGATAACAAAAGTTATGTACATTATAGGGGCAAAGAATCCAGTTACTACACTGGAATTTCGGTGACTCAAGACAAGTGGTACATTATTTATGATAAGAAAAGAGGTACCACTAGAATATACCTCATTTCTTAACATATATAATGAACCACTTGTCTTGAGTCACTGAAATTTCAGTGAAGTAATTGGATTCCTTGCCCTATAATATACATAACTTTTGTTACCAGTGTGTAGTTATTTTTGAGAAAATGCAAAATTAGTCACAAAATTGATCAGGGGGTGTAGTATGACCTTAATCTCCCACACCGGGGGTGTAAATATCAAATGGAGGTAACCCCATTTGAAATTCACACTCCCTGAGTTTTAAGGTCATGTCTTCCATTAGCCCAATCAAAACCTGTGTGGCCAGGGTGTAACCCCCTGGGTCTATTTTTAGGTGCAAAAACACTACTGGGTGCTCCCATGTAATGGAACAATTTTTGGATAGATGACAATTGTCACCACAAATGCTACTTATGAAATACTACAATGAGAACCTTATTTACCCTTTTGTAATCTATTTTTTCCCATCAGTCAACAATTTTATTTTCTTCCAAACCTATATTCAGAACTGGAGTATTTTGCCATATGATGGACATCAGAATACTTTTTAAATTCATGATTTTTCCAATCAAATTTCATTCCTCATGTAATTATCTTAATCATACAAACTCATCTTCCAACAACTTCTTTGGCCTACTTGGCATTTTGTTATGACAGAAATAGCACATTATTTTACAAATCAAAATTCACCTTAAAAATACAACACTACAGCTTCATGAACACCCTCCAGATAACAAAACTTTCCGGACCTCTTTTTATCCAGATGTCTCTGTTATGTGTTTCCAGGCTGCACAACCTTCACAAGGAACATTTTCCTATGCTTTGACACCCTAATTTAATTAGCAAATTTCTAACGAAAAACAGTCTTTTCCAGAAGGGTTTACAAACAAGGGTTGGGCCTACCCTGACATGACATGATGTGTACAGGGTGTCCCAGAAAAACTTACCGGGCGTATGAATTTGGACATAAGTCGAGAAATAGACATCAGAATACAAACATCTAAACATCAGCGTATAGCCCATCTTATTCTGCATCATATATGTCATTTTTACTGGAATCTGTTGACTGATTGCGAAGAAATGAGTGATTACATAACGTATGCGTCAATTCACTTCATTCCAAGTTTGAAAGAAAGATCATGCAACACAATGCGCACTAGTTGATCAAACTTGGAATGAACTGCATTGATGCGAGCATTATGTAATCTTTAATTTCTAATTTTTTGATTCTGATGTCTACATCTCAACTTATGTTCAACTTTATTCACTCTGTAATTTTTTCTGGGACACCCTGTACTTGATCAACTTTCACTATTTCAAAAATTCAATTTACAAGTTAACAAAATAGTGAAAATAGATTTATTATACATGGTACTGCATGGAAACCTCCACACAGTAGCCTTCAAATAGTATTCCTTTTTGCATTATTTGTCTGCAACAAACACCTCTTGCCATCATAAACTAATGTCGATTGTCTTCACAGACTGCAGGGGTAAACTGAGAAACTTGAGAGGAAGTTTATTGTGTGTTTATGACTTGAGACTGATGATCATTACGAGATGTCGGCTTTCAACCGACAAAAACTGTACTTTCTAAAGGATACAATGAGAAAGCTCATCATGGATATGATCCCATAAGTTAAACATTGAGGAAAGAGTACTAAATGCACATTAACCATTCCCGTCGGACAACATGTGGGATTTATATGATTATAGTAGTTGTTTTAAATTTTGCTACACTAGCTTTCAGAGAACGGCACTCTCTTTTCCAAGGTAAGCATACACAGCAGAAACACAGAAGTGGGGTTCTGTTAAGTTAAGTTCTTTTAAGATGATTCAATCATAATCATAACAATAGACTGGTAATCTGATTGGCAATGACGCGTCAAAGCTGCGTTCAGCACAGAACACAAAGCACTGTATGTTGCTCATTAACGGTGTCCGTCAATCTGGCTAGGGAGTGCCGTTCTTTTCTGAAGGCTAGTGTAGGAGGGGCTTTTGCAGGCTGCTTGAAGTCACCGAGGGCCACAGGTTGCCCCCCTGCAATAGTACATGCCTCTGTCATTGTCATCATCAGTAAGAATAACCCTTCCATCCTATAAAATACAGACCATTTAAACACTTCCACTTTGTTGTTACTGCTGGTCTACTTCAAGTCATCTTCTCATTTACTTACAGAAGTTTAGAAAATGAGATAATCTGTGCAATAATTTGAAACAATTGTGCCTAGCACAAACACAATTTGGCAGTCATTTCTACTGGTACAAATCTTCTCTGTCGCTGCTTATCGCCTCGCTCTCTTCCAGAGTAGAGAAATTCAAGAAATGTGATGGTCTGTGGACCTCATGGTAGAACTCCTTTGGGTTGGCTAGCTGAAGGTCAAATCGCATGCCTGAATCATGTCTCACACCTAGAAAATGAGAGAGTGTCAAGGAATAAGTAAGATTGATTGAATCATTCAGAGTTCAGCTCCTATTCTCCCATGATACCCAGGGCAGGGTGTACAAACTGGCCATGTTATGCAAGACAATATAATATGGATGTCAACGCAATGCTCATTAATGCTGCTGGAACCAACTGATTTCACCCAATGACAACAGGGCTGATCTATTCAGGTAACCATTCAGTTCCATGGGTGAATCTAGGATTTACTGTTTAGAATTTTTTTAAATAATTTCATTAACATCTTCAAGAGCTGCACAATGAGAATAAATGTATAGTTTAAACCTCTGTCATGCATCTACTATTTCACGTAATATGCAATAGCATTATTTGTGGGTTTATGCTTTGTATTAAACTGTACAGAATTAGCTTAGCACAGAAATCTTCCATTGCAAGATTACACAGCTATATTCTGTAAGTTGCTCAAGTTAATTCCTCAATGAAGTCTTTACTGTCACTAGTCGGAATCATGAATATACCCACTTGTTTTTGGCTATAAGTGGCCTCATTGTTCTACTTCAAATAATGATACCACCGTGTTATGAGACAATAAATGCATTACAGAGGCTTACAACTATTAATACACCTTTTCAACAGTTGATCGAAAATCTTGAAAAAATAAGTTCTGAAAGATGTAGCATATGGTAAACAAAAACACCACAACCAATCAAATACTGCCGACAGAATGTTTGATGAGTGTGTTGCATGGTATGATTGTTCACACCAATCTTGTACCACCGTGCTCTTGACCCAGCATATTGAATGTCCATTACTTGATTGATTGAATATGTCTTGATTTTTGACATTGGCTGTGCATGATTGGAGTTTTTCATAAAAGTTTGTTTTATTATACCGTGTGTCAGAAGTCTGTTCCTCCCCCCATAAGAAAACCATTTTAACATGCTTTAAATTAAACTTACACAATTAATTTGATATTAATTTGTTACTGGTTATTGTTTTAGATTAATTAAAATGTCACTTAGCAATTTATTTGAAGTTGTTGTCTCTTTATGGTCGATAACCTCCGAAGGTATGCAAACCTCGGTTATTGTTGTTTTTCTATTGAAATCCGAGGTTTGCAGACCTTTGAATCTGTCAATACACACAAAATTAGCTCTAAAAATTTAGAACAACGGCCGACATATTTTTTTCTTTGCAATGCGCCTTTGGATTCATTGCAGCTAGTAGCCCAAAGGCAAATAAACAGAGGGGGTACTTCCATATTGATGCTACGCTCCATGGGAAGTCGGAATATAGGCGGAACGGACTTTCGACACACGGTATATTTCTTTGACCTCAATAACCTGGGACACTCAATCAGTTCCTTCCTTCGAGGCCTAGGGGCCCAATCCTTGCCCTTCTCACAGTACGTGTAACATGATTGGCACCTGAAATGTCTGTTATTATTGCTTGAAAGTAACTTACCCATAAAGTTGTAATTCCATGATCCTTGAGCTGGGACCATAAAGAATCCCAGGAATCTATCTGATAGCAGCATCTGTACTCTCTCATAGTGAGACGGCAGGTATCCCTTGGGGTTGTTGCCTTTGTCTGTGTTCTGTCGTCCCCATTCAAATCCACTGGGTGTTAGCTTGTAGGCTGTCAGAGAACATGATCCTGGGGTGAAACTGTGGAAAATAATAAATAAATGTTTGATTCATATTTTGGCAAATTTTCGACTAGTTATTAATCACCAAGATAATAAACTTGCTCCAGGAATTTCATCCCTCAAACTATGTCACAGTTAATTAGGATTCATGCATCATTTCCTCTAACGAAATACACTTTGAAACGTCTAAAGATGTGATGAAAATATTTCAAATGAGAATGTCCTATGTACCAGTATATTTATCTTATTTCCAGAAATTTCCTAAATAAAAAGTGAGTCAATTGGACAAATTATTAAAAGATCAAAGCTGCATCTATCAGAATATTGCACTCTAAGCAGCGGTGTACACTACTCAAAATAATTGGAAGGATCAGATCTATTTATTAGGTTAAAGGTCCACAATCGTTGGCCTGGTCAACTGGAAGGGTTGTGCAGGAACTAAATACCAACAATTACTAAATGTTTATACTAGGATTTGGGCAGGTAACTATTTCTTGCAGATTAATTCGTTTTGCAAAGATATCGTGAAATTTGAATTTCGTTCTGGTGCACCAGAACGAAATTACAACGCATTGTCTATGGAACAGTGTAATACACATAATCATGCATAACTCACAAACACAAAATCGGAATCAACTGAAATTTTGGGAATAGGCTTTTTTCGTGGATATGTACTGAAAAATGTCATAAAAAGAGGATGCTAGGATCACAAAATACTCCTTTAACTGATAACTTGGGTTGATGAATTTGTAAAATACATGCCAAAATGACTGGTAGTTAATTTAGGGTACATTTTAATGTTTTCTTGCTGTTTGCTGGCATTAGGATTGTAGAAAATGCACCAAAATGGGCAGGTGAACGTTCATGTAAGGCCTGTTACTGGTCCCTGTCTGACTGGCTAGTTGAGGCACACCCAATGACTGTAACTAAGCACACTTACCTGCATGTGATGACTATCGTCTTTTCACCATCCCATGCTGGGTTGTCAGCCATGATCTTAGCATGTGTGGTCACATCCTGAGGGGAGAGCTGAGGCAGCTCGTTGGGCTGTGTGTGGATCCAGCCAAGTGGTTCCATTTCCTATATATCAAGAAAACATCGTTATAACATGATTATCACATGTGCATCACGTGACAGTCATATTCACATGGATACGGACCAGTGACACACATAGTCCATAGTTCTTAGCATTAACCCATACTATTTTTCACCTTGGTGTCATTTCATTGGACACAGCTTCAAATCGCAAGCGTTCGCTCAAAGCGCTAGTGTACACATGCACGCGTGTAAAGATGTTGCATAGATGTACACGAAACAGCTACCTCAACACAGCAACGCCACTGACTCAAAAGCAGAAAAAATAGTATTGGTGAGGCGGCCTCAGTGTTGCCCACCACCACTCAACTATAGGGAGGCACCCTGGATGTTGGATTTGTCAGGGTTATGATGGTACCTTTGTGTCGAATGAAAATCACATGTTAGCCATATAACAATTGTCAAGATATCATGATCGATCGATGATGGTTGATTGCTTGATACTTACCTTCAAGAATTCATGATCAGGAAGCTGATTTGGTAGATGTACTGTTTGGTGAGTTCCCCACTGTGGTACAAGCACAATACATCTGATTTCTTTCACTTGTGGGTTATCAGGAGGACTCACTCCATACAAGTAACCTGCAATCTGCATAGATAAAATGGAATGATTAATGAATTGGGTACAACTCTACTAGTCCCATTAAAAGGCTGCCCCACCCCAACCATAAACCCAAACACTAAGCTACGTAAACAAGACTCAAGTCGAGCAAGTTGTACCCAGTTTGGCAATTGTACCAATAAAATACATTTCACATATGTAAAGGTTGGCTTTTTATCATGTGTTTGTGGGCACTGTTGCCTTACTTACTGAGCCCCAATTTTTGGTTATTCAATTAGATGATAAAATCAGATAACAACCAATCAAAATATAGCTTTTGGATCTCTTTGCAATTAAAAGCTTGATCATCGACAGCCCTACTGACTATTCTTACCATATCTCTGATTGGCTCAATACATGATATAGCCTTAATTGTAACAAATAATTACATATTACTTTACAGAGAATTCATCAATTTGAAATCACACACCCATTGGAAAATATTTTTGAATTCCAACCCAATTCAACAGTTTTAGCCATTTAAACTTTTTTGTCCAAAACCAGCAGAAAGGTTTGAAAAAGATATTGAAATTTCAAATGAAAATTTCCCAAAATTTTGGTCAAATTGTGTAAAGTCTTTTCGTTAGATTTAAAATAAATGCATGCAAAATTCAGATCAACTGAAATTGCAACATCATTGTCATCTTCCACAAAGGGTGCGGATATGGAATTCAAATAAAAGTAGCCCAACACACAAGATTCTTTGGCCAGTTACAGTCAACATTTTTCAACGATCCTCCAGTGTTTGAAATAAGCCCAAATCTAGTGATCGTCATCAATTTTCAAATGTTAATGTTATGTTGGTCCACATTTTGTGACACTATGTAAGACTTCAGACTTACAAATCAACAAGATGTTTTTGGATTGGGTAGGGATGTGCAGTTGGGATCCCCCAAAACAGACCTCCAAATTTTTTTTTATTATTTTGCTTCATCAATTTGTAAAATTCTGGAAAATTTCTTGGAAATACCCGAAAAGCCTGAAAATTCCCCCCATCTTTGCCGCACATCCCAGTACCCAACTTTCCACTGAGTACCTCCCCCCACCCACCAAGTAAACTTCATTCTCACACTGAGTAGCATATCGGCATGACCGCAGACATTTTCACTGGCTTCTAGCATGAGGGCCCGCCCTATTTTGAACACTTTGACCTAAATACATTATACACCTTGTACCACATTAGGGCCGCACTAACTGGCACCATGTCCATACCTGTGCTCTCAAATCAGAGATGGTGATGAACTTCTTCAAGACATTCTTAGGGAGGATGTACGTGTACCCTGTCTCTTTGATGTCGTCTGATGACACATAGATGTGATTGGTACGCAGGTGAAGGTTAGTCGCGGAGATGGCTCGCACACGCCACTCTGTCTTGGAGGAGAATGTTGCCGTCTCGTAGTTGCTCGTTGTTGATGTGATGATCTCGTCACCTGAAGAAAAATGAATGTTAAAAAGCGCAATATAATAACACAAAGAATTACAGCATAGGAAGAGAATTTCACAATCTCGATGCCAATCATGCAAACTTATTCTACATGAAATTATGATATAAGTCCAAGTACTTTATTTGATTGAGAAAGTTATTTGTCGTACTTTAAAAATAATTAATTTTTTTTAGACTGCAAGCTGACCAAATTGCAACAAAATATCATAGTGAAATTATATTAATTTGCAAGTTTCTGATTCTGAATTGAAATTAACTGCTATGGTATTTTAGATCATAAAGTACACAAGCACATATACAAGTAAATTACACTGATATCACATCATGGGAAAAACAAGCCTTATACGACAGGAATTAACAAACTCTGAAGGTGTCATTCATTTCAACACTTCCATTGTCAACTAAGAGTTACTTGAGGTTAATATTATGCACATAATTTATTATGTCACTACAGTAGTCCAAGGAATGGTTTTACCAAACTCAGCTCTCAAGGAAGCCAATGGCATCAAAGCATCATAGTATACTATATACGCCGAAGGTTCCAAATCATATCACTCCAGTGTCTCTACCGACAAGCACTAAGGAGAATTGTTTTTTGTTGTTACATGTTTTTAATGGTGGAAAGAGTAAACGTGATCCTACTGGGAGTCAAACCCAGGAGCTCAGGTTAGCAAGCCCTGCACAGTAACCACTTAGCCACAGGTGCTTTCAGGATTAGGCACTCTGTATAAGCAGTCACTCAACCCTAATTCCCAGATCTTACCATGTTTATTGACAGTCCTAGTAGTGGTTGCTGTCAGCTGTGACTGCTCCTTAGTTTGCTTCTCAATCTCGGCAATTTGCTGTCGTTGCTGCGAGGGCGCCGATATCTCCATACCTAGGATGATGTCACGAATCTCAGACTGAGTCAGGGAGGCAACATTGACACTACGCAAAAGAAAGAAAAGGTAGACATGTTGAGTCCAAATTTGTTAAAACCAACTTTTGAACTGGTATGGTGTCTATAAAAAATATACTAGGCAAAATATAGAGGCCAGTAAAATCTACTTGTTGACCTGCTGAAAATTTATAACAACTATTAAAATTTAAATAAAATTCACTTGTGTAAGTGAAAAAAACATGGGACATTTTGCAGCAACATAGGAAAATATAAGAAAATAGAAAATATAGGGCCGCTTGAAGCCCTGCATTTTGTTGCATGCCTATGAAAATTTGGGGGGCATTTTGGCCCCACAGCAACCCCCTTTGTGCGCTACCAGCCCCACCCAGGTTGAAGGTTTCTAGGCAAACTCCTATATTTATCAATGTCATCTATAGGTATATTAGGTAATTCTTGGCTAAGCTCAAATGCACCCGTTGCATCCGTATAGCAACTAGGTGTATACGCAGTATAAGGCGCTTCTGTGCAATCTTCTGGACATCATTATATATGCTTGTGTTCATCGCGGAGCTACAAGCGTGCCAAGTATTGCAAGAACAACATGCTGTCATAGATGTCCTAAAAGTGTGATTTATATTATTTGAATACAAATTATTCATGTCCATATTATCGTCTGCCAGTTTGATTGCAGTGGAAAAGTTGAATGCATGCAACTCACTTGTTCTTCTTGCCATAATCCGCAAGGATCAAATCTTTCAGAGCTACCTCAACCTTGATCCATTCTTCGTCAGTCAGCGTCGGCCAGATGTGATGCGGCTCGGTGATAGTTGTCTTGTCTGGCTTCAAGATCACTTTGGTGCGATCGTTGTTGACATGCAGCGCCCTCAATATGAGGATCAGACGTGAGAATGCCTACAAGGGTATAAAGAGACAAATGTACATACATGTAGATTGTTAATTCAAATACAACATAAAAAAATTACAAACTTGTCATGCAAATTATAATTGTGATCATAAATTGGATCAAGAATGAAAATTATAGTGCACTCTAAGTGCCTTTTGTAAATTAGCAAGAAGCCTGACAAGTAAGAAACATATATATGGATTTAATATTCTCTACTTTCCATTGCAGTGCAAGCGTAAATGCACTCCCGCATCTATAAATAGGTAATGTTTACATGCAACTTCCAATCAAAATCATTATTTTGTCCCACTATATTTGAAGCAGTATGCAAGCATCATCATCTGCATATACGATAGCAAGCTTCAGACTATAAGTCTCAGTTGTCAAAGCAAATGGTTTATACACATGTCACCACCACACCCATCTGCGGTTTAGTTAGAATACCAAACTACACCCTTCCTTTTTTTGTCACAAATTGATTTAAATTCAATGCTTATGATGAGATCGTTTTCAGCCAGTCATCCCAGAGATTGAAGAGAATCACCTGTGGTTCTGTGGCCTGCGAGATCAAATTACCAAACATATCCCTTCCTTTTTTCGTTAGTTTCAGGTCAGATATTTACTTAGTAATTCAAGTGAAGTTGATTTTACTCACCGTGTACGATGAGATTGTCTTCAGCCAGTCGTCATACAGATTGAAGAGTACCATCTGCGGTTCTGTGGCCTTCAAGATCAGATCGCCAAACTTCTCCACTTTGAGACACGCCTGGAACGGAAGCTGCAACTCACTGCCTTTGATTACAATGTTGGGGAAATCCAATAAATGAACCTGTAATATGACAAAATCACATGCATCATAAGAATGTCATCCATGGAATCACATAAGTTGTCATTTTTTTAGAGGCCGGATCTTTCAATCCTAGCATGATCTTTATCAAAGGTTAAGACTTGGTCTTTAATAAAGATCCTGCTAGACTTTGCCTTTGATAAAGATCCTGCTAGACTTTGCCTTTGATAAAGATCCTGCTAGACTTTGCCTTTGATAAAGAATATAAGATCCTGCTAGGACCGAAAGCTCAGTTCCCCTGCTATTTTTGTGGATAAGCAGTTTCCAACAGCTCACCTTTTAAATTTTTTTCATGACAAAATTGGAACATTATTATGTTTGCCAGGTAACAAAATACTGAGATATGGCAAACTATTCTTGGTTAAAATGCTGTTAATAAGAGTACATTTGTTATGTGCCGATATCCATTAAAAAATGATGCTCATATTGACCCAACAATGGGCCATTATATTTAAAATCCATACAACCCTTATGGAAGACATGACCTTAATATCCAACATAGGGAGTATGATTTTCAAATGGGGTTACATGAAGGGGTGACTCCATTTGAAATATACATCCCCTGTGTGGGAGGTTAAAGTTGCATCTTCCATAGGGGGTATACAGATTTTGAATTTTGACCCCTGATGACCACTACAGGTCATAAAAGGTCATATAGGGGTAACAAATTAAAAATGCTCCAATCTTGTTGAATAATATAATATACCAATTTACTTGACTGATCACAAGGATGAAAAAAAAAAGAATAGTTTGTGCTATAATATATGAACAATCATTATGGAAGTGCTATTCCAGTTGAAATCCATACACCCCCATGGAAGACATGACCTTAATTTCCCACACATGAGATGTAGATTTCAAATGGAGTCACAAACTCAGGTAACTCCCATTTTATATTTACACTCCCTGTGTGGGAGATTAAGGTCATGTCTTCCATAGGAGGTGTATGGATTTCAAATAGAATAGCCTAATTGGTATCCCTTTAATAGCTACACAATAAACTGAATCGTAACAAAACATGGGGAATTCCAGATGTATATCAACTTGACATGAGTTGGCAAGTTAAGATATCCTTGAAATAGTAGGAACCAGTTTATTTTTGGAATTTCAAAATTTCAATGACTTTTAATCTGATAATGATATTATCACTTTGGCAAAAGGAAAGCAAGAAAAGAAAGTTCAAAATATCTGAAAATTTAAAATAATATATCTTTTCCATGCATACTGTTTCATTTTGTCTCATAAACTTCAAAGATGTGAAGGTTACTACTGCATTGAAAATAATCCAAAGGGGAATTCCCCGTTTGCCACAGTTGATTGAGTAAGTATTGTTCATTATGATTGGGTTACAAACAGATCCAGGTCAATGAATAACCTCAATGTCAAAGGCATCTTCTTACGAATACCTAAGTCCAATAAACCCACAAATAACCTGTCACAATGCCACCTGGAGATGAGTTTCTGATGCCATGGATGACTGTCTTTGGGTGCCAGGGTTGCCATATATGCATCTAATCCACACAATTGGGTTAGATTTGAGTTACTATTTACTTAAAGTCATGGTTTTGCCACCCAACAAGGAGATATAATATTGAAGTCTAGTAATTAATTTCCTGTATATACCTCAATGTACTTCAATTGCCAAATATCACACATGGATTTGGGGGATATTTTGTCAACAGAATACTGTTTTGTCACCATCATTTACATATGGGCAACACTGCTTTCAAAGTTCAATATGTATACCACAGTAATGGGGCAGATTGGTTAAGTTTACGATAAGGAAGTAGAAAGTAAACAACTTATGGGTTCAACTTCAACGTAGCCATCCAAAGGTAAGTGTGAAATATAACTACTCAGCAAACACAAAAATGTTCTTAAAATGTTATGTGTTATAATTACGTTTTGGTTTTATACAAGACATTTGGATAACATTTAAAACCATACTATAACTTTTCAATAAGAAATAGAATTGTATTTCTTTTCCATTAGTTTACACTGTCAGATATACCTCCTTTTAATTTCGACCCGAACAGATGAGGCAGAACAAAGAAAATGGCTATTTAATACCAGCGCGTATGTCGTCACTGCGAGTCACTCTGACTATCATGACTGAGGTTGGTCCTTTTAAAGCAGGGTTCGGATTTTTCCCGGGAAACTGGCAACAACTGGTAAAAACCTGTTTTTGCCAGTTTTTGCCTGGTTTAAACCAGCAAAAATGACAAAAACTCATAATATAGTCAGTCAAATATTAAAAGTAACATAGAAAGCTAAACAGTAACACACAAGGTTTTAATTAGGCTTGTAAACTCATACCGTTACATGAACGAAAAGGTCGTGTAACGTAAGGAACATGCAGTATAAGTGTACACACGAACGTTTATTAAGCTTAACTTGAAGCTCTTCTTTTACAACATAAAACTAACTTGGAGAATTAAATTGGACTAGAATATGAATTAAACATTATTTATTCACATCAAACCGAATATAAAAGTCAAACAAAACAAGTAAGTAACCAACTAACCATGCAATAAATTTAGTGTCAACTGTCAAATGTCCGATTGTTAAAGAAAAATGTCAATTGGGAGCACCATTGTAATAGATCCCGTTTTTGATAGATGCACCACTGTGGATAATAATGACGTCAACTCACGTCATTTTCGTCACAATCGTCAATTGCTGAACCCCTCTAGGAACAATTGCAATCGCACATGCTTGGCTTGGCAAGCCAACTTTTCCAAAAAGCCTAGTGGTTGGAGAATACTTTTTGTAAATGCTAGATGGCCTCAATTGCTATTGCATTACCATGGTTGATCAACAGAGCAAGTAACAGGTGATTTCCGACGTACTAGTGTTTATTATGTTAATGTTTTGTCTATCGCCTGTCAGTCTCACGCTGAATTTACATAATATCCAGAAACGTGCTTGTTGAATTAGTCTGGGTATCAAGTATGATTCATACACAGAGGCTTTGGCACTTACTGGACTCCAAAGACTGGTTATTCCTTCATGTAATTTTACACGAAATTAGGGTTAGGGTTAGGGTTAGTTTAGGGTTAGGATTAGGGTTAGGATTAGGGTTAGGGTTATGATTAGGATTAGGCTTAAGGTTAGGATTAGGGTTAGAGTTAGGATTAGATTACACGAAATAATTACATGAAGGATCGACCCAAAGACTGGTCTAGCAGGTGATTAAAACTATGTACCAAATTTGATATTGAATGTTCTGAATCAGAAACTATACATCACAGAGAGTGAAAACCTATCTTTTTCTCACACTCTGAAGGTAGACAAACAATCTGGTACAAGTTTCATGACAATCGGAGCAACTTTAAGTTTTGACCCCTGTACAATTTCAAAATTGACCTTCGACCCTTTTTGGCACATAACTCCACAACCACAGTTTGTACACGCACAAAATTGATAATTTTGTGATCCTTACATTCAGACGGATAATGATGTAATATTGGATGGCTGAGCATGATACCATAACATATCGGATGAGTCATAAAAATATCGGACAAGCCAACGGCGAGTTCGATATTTGTATGACGAATCCGATATGTTATAAGCAAATTCTTATTACTGTTTTGATATTATTTTGGAATTCAGATACATCAAGATGGGTGCTTCAGTTGATAAAATGGAGGCAGGTAAAATTGACTTCCATGAATGCATCGGAGAAGGTGGATTTGGGTCTGTCAGACGTGTGTCATTTAAAAAGCCCTACAAAGGATACACAGAAGCTGCCAGCAAAACAGTAGTTTATGAGTTAGCAAAGAAAGAGGTTGAAGTCATGTGTCAACTACATCATCCAAACATAGTTAACCTAATAGGAGTTTGTGAAATCCCAAGTGCTCATCTTATTCTAATGGAATATGCTCCTAATGGTTCACTGCATGATTACCTAAAAGATCCATCAAAACCTCTTCCATATGAGCTGCAGAAAAAGTGGGCAAAAGAATCGGCACTTGCAATCAATTATCTCCATGCACACAACTTCCTGCATAGGGACATCAAGCCCCAAAACTGTCTTCTTTTTCAAGACAACCTCTTGAAGTTGTGTGATTTTGGTCTTGCACGTGAGATAGAAGAGTCTCAGACAACATCCAGCCAGAAGGGTACTTATCGATACATGGCACCAGAAATTCATGTGGGGAATGAGCGTGGAAGGGCTATCTACTCAAGACCAGCTGATATATGGGCCTATGGGATGCTGCTACTAGCTATCTGCACAAGGAAGCCACCATTTGAAGACCTGGAATGGCACAGGGTGGTCTTTGAAGTTGGCAATGGAGTCAAGCCATCCATACCTGAAGGCTGCCCCAAAGATCTGTCAGATATCATGCAGCAATGCTGGAATAATGATCCTAAACAACGGCCTACAAGTGCATACATTGCAATGGGTATGTACAGTAATTAATACATGGATTTAAGGTTTCCCTACCGGAAGTCATCAGTTTGTTCCGAAATTCCCTCCCACAAGGCAATAGGCTTATTGCATAACAAAGGAGATGGATTAACCTCCGAACTGCATCTATTGTTATGCAAAACGCTTATTGCATTGTGGGGAGGAATTTCGGCACAAATTGACTTCTGCTAGAGAAACCCTGAATCTGTGTATTGCTTATTTGTATTTGTTTATATTATGTTTAACATTTGCAATTATATTTGTTTGCTCCTTGACTCCTTCACTGTTTTTTATGCTTGTTGATTTAATGTTGTTTTTGATGTATCATCAGTATTCTTCACACCCGCTGTGGCCTGTATAAAATGGAGGGTAATAAAAGCCTAGTTGTATGATGTATGTATATTAAATCAATTAAACAAAGTTTATCACATCCAAAGATACTTCTCAAGAAAGAAAATATGATGCTTGTGATTTTATATCAGGGCTGTAAGTGGCCTAAGACCCTGCATCATGCATAAACAACTTCAGAAAATCATTGATCAATACATCATTATCGTATCAGTCAACTGCGTGCACCATCTGAAAGTAACCATCTGAAAGGAAACAATGTCGGAAACAATCTTGTAGGCTTATTCTTTTGCACCTATAAAGCTAAATAGTTAACTAAATACAGACTTGACATTTAGTATGAAATATTTCTTCCCGAAGTGCCAAGACTAATCTGAAAGTGGTCTGCCTAAACCAGATGGGTTAAATATTTATTGGGGTGTGTCGGGAGATGGTGTCAAATCATTTTTGATAGAAAATGTGCTTTCCATGAGTCTTCATTATGGTTCTCATAATGTAGTAAATTAGCATTAAATGGGGGGATTTAAGGAGACAATTAAGTTTTGTGGGGGTAAAATTTCAACTTTTGAAACATTGTTATGATATTATCAAATTTCTTTCACTTTACCTTGTTATTTCAGCTCAAAATGGACAGAAACCCTTCCCATTAATTATTACTAGTATTATTTCAGCATTTTGAGTATAGAATAACAAATGTAAAATTTGAAAGAAATCATACATTTAGGGCTTTAATTTGAAGAGAAATAAATTAGTTGATTATTAGGTAAACAAATCTTTATCTTTCACTTTCCCTAGCATTAGGTGCTTGCTGGTCATTGGAGAGAGAAATCCATCCTGAACATCAAGGAAAACAACTTGGGTGTTGTCATATTGCCTGTTGTCCAAATGGAGACATGGTCATGGCTGATTGGGATAAACTCTATCTCCTTGATGGTGATGGGAAATGCAAAATACAACTGAGTTCAACTGAAACAGACTATGACAGGAAAATGAATGGTGTTTATAACATCTGTGTCTCACCACTAGGATACATATGTATAAGTTATTCATGTAGATATGTCCATGTGTTTACTGCAGAAGGGAAATACAATCACTGCTTTACACTTGCTGGTGTTTCCTATCCTTCTTTTAAGACTAAGTATCTTGCCATAGATAGAGAAGGGCAGTTATTGGTGGGTGATTGGAAGAAGGATATCATCTCAATCCATAAATGGCCAGGTGGTAGGGTCCTGGGTAGGGTAGACAATGGGGGTGAGATCAAATACTCAATAGGGTATAATGCCAGCATGGTTGTAAATAGGAAGAATCAAATCCTGATTCATTCCCGAACATCACATAATTCAGTGTACAGTAAAGTAGAAGCAATAGATTACTCGGGTAATAAAGTGTTTAGATTCACACCCAAGATAGATGAGAATTTGACAGATATGGTGGTAGTATCACATGGGATAGTGTGTGATGACAATGATAACATTTACGTTGCAATGTCAATAGGTGTAGATGATTGCAGAACAGTATTCAACACAGGTCACATTCACCAATACAGTCCCACAGGTACATTCCTACAATGCTTAAGTAGAGGATTGCACTCTCCCTTGGATTTGTCTATGGCACCTGATGGATCACTGTTGGTTGCTGATGAGAAATCAATTCTAAGATACAGCCTTGAGTAAAACTATCCATCTTAAATATCCAGTCTACTCTGCAGTTTAACATAAAGAGAGAACATACAAGATGTACAAGTGTATTCCCTCTGCCCCTAAACAAATAGATGGATTTCGGTTTCTTATTAGCTATATAAAACTATAAAATTACTGAAAAGCAGAAGTTTTTTTCAAGGTCACTTAGTGCCTACAATGCACAAATTAACATATTTTGAAAAGGGCAATTTACACAATTGAAGAGTTTCATCGCAAAACACAGTATATCCATTTTTACCAATTTGCGATATATGTAAATTACGAGGGGGTATCAAAAAGTTTTTGAAATCGCCCAGAAGTGAAAGAGCTATATCAATGAAAATTTGTCAGTGCAATCACTGGCCCTTATGTACACTATGGTGCAAAAATGGTCTCATAAGTATGTTTACTTTTTTTACTGGCGCTAGATGTCAGTACCTGCCTACGTAACCGCATAACCAGCAAAATGGAGAAAATTGAGGCAAATAACATGATTAAGTTCCATTTTAAGGGGGTTACAGTGCCCAGAAAATCTGTGATGAAATAAAAATTCCTTTTCCAAAAAGCAACACAATCACCACCGAAGATAACTTTCATTTCATCATTGATTTTCTAGGCACTGCAACCCTTCAAAAGCAGGATCTTAATAATGCTGCTTGCCTCAATTTTCTCAATCTTTCAGTTTATGTGCAGTAACTGGGGCAGCAGGTTATTGGCATCTAGTGCCACCTGTAAAAAAGTAAACATACTTATGAGACCATTTTTGAACCATAGTGTACATAAGGACCAGTGATGTAACTGACAAAATTTCATTGATATAGCTCTTTCACTTCTGGGCGATTTCAAAAACTTTTTGATACCCCCTCGTAAACTGCTTAAGTATTAATAAAATAATAAGAAAATATGTGATACTTTTGATATCTCCAAAAGTATACTTTGTTTAATAAATGAGGAGTCATTTTAAAAGCACCATTTTGTACTGTATGATGGCTTTTATAGCGTTTGCGATGACAGGGATGCCAGTTGCCTCCTGAAGTTGGGAAGGAAAATAATATTTCATAAAATACTAAAAGGCGAAGCGGAGCGAGCGTAGCGAGCGGAGCTCTCGCCCCTCACGGCGTGGGGTCCAGGGGCCCGCTTAAGGGCCCCTGGTGGGGTCAGGGCAAAGCCAGACAGTTTCTGCACATTTTACACCACAGGGAGGCTATTTTAGGGGAAGTTACATGTCAACAGATTAAAAATTAAAGCAAATGATTTACAAATAGGCCTATACAGCTAAAATTACAACTTACTTATGGTTTCCTGGTAGCTTGGATCTTGTGTTTTTTTGCAGGAACTACTGTGCTTTTCCTGGTAGCTTGGGTCTTGTGTTTTTTGCAGGAACTACTGTGCTTTTCCTGGTAGCTTGGGTCTTGTGTTTTTTGCAGGAACTACTGTGCTTTTCCTGGTAGCTTGGGTCTTGTGTTTTTTGCAGGAACTACTGTGCTTTTCCTGGTAGCTTGGGTCTTGTGTTTTTTGCAGGAACTACTGTGCTTGTAGGAGTCGCCTGCCGCTTTCTATGCCGACTGTGAGCTGTCCTTAAATGGTACACCACTGATTGATCAACTGGTGAAGTCAGCCTTTCCTTACGACCGTATCTCTGCACTGAAGTTTCACCAGTAGTCATCAAGTCAAATTTCACAGTTTGAATTCCATTAAAGGTTTCAACTTCCAGTCTGTTGGTTGTTTTATTGATAACATTGTTCATCATGGAGAAGGATTGTTCGATCCTTGGGCCGGTAAAAATACTTAATGCAGCCTATCCACTTCCATTGTGAAGATTGATCGCAAGATAAAGAGCAAATCCGATCGTAATTCGGCCCGTAATTCAATACCACACACGCAAGTTTAAAGTTTAAAGTTTATTAATATTTTATTGTCAAAACAAAACGCACGCTCATACGATCAAGGCTTCCGAATTTGCAGCCACAACAAGTCACATTTTTCGTGTTTCCGCCTCATCCCTAGAGGTGTACAGCTACAAACACTGCGTATTGTACCATGCATACGGACACGTGCTTTTGAGCATGAGAGTGATTAGTTGACAAATACTTGACAAAAGAGGGCAGTATATTTTATTTTATTTCTTTCAGAGCAGGCGGACACGACGGTTTTTTTTTTTCCTTCCAACCGGAGATTTTTTTTGCGGCCGGAAATTTTGTAAAAAAATACGCGCGGTCCGGATTTCCGGAAATATCCGGAAGACTGGCATCCCTGCGATGAAACTCTTCCATTATTGTATTAACGAAAGCCCTAGTGTACACAAGGCAAATTTCAGGACAAATCATTTTGGCACGTCACATGTATTGTATTATAATTCTAAAAATACCTCACGAGAAAACCTGTGGGAATCACAATAACTGTAGGCTTTGAACTGAATGAAAATTGAGCCTGGTGGAGGTGGATTTTGCCTACATGAGACCAACCAAGAGTTCTTAAATCTCACTTTGACTGTAAAACACACTGTTACATTCTGGAATGCAAATATGAGATATTGGGGCTAGTAAGTCCCCCAATAACTGACCTAGTCTGATTTCACTAATAGTGATAGCTTTGAAATGGTATCTATTTTACAAAACTTTTGATTATCAGATTACCATATACACACAAAAATATTTACTTAGAAAATGATAATCACACATTTCATACCTCTAGTTTTTCCTTTCCACTTTATCAGCCAATGTTATGTCCACCACAGTTAGATAACCAGGGTTAGGCCTAGGCTATTACAGTTCCACCTCTTTGCAGGCGATTTTGTCTTGCTGCAGATGTAACAATTTCAGTTCTACCCAGGCCCGTACACAGTATTTTTTTTTTTTTGGGGGGGGTGCGGATTTTTAAAAAGTGGACCTTTTCTCCAAAGGGGAGGTAATTTGATATAAAATTGGATCGATTGAGCCCATATTTATTGGTCGAGCTATGAGTTTTTGGATGATCCAGGTTTGGATCCAATATTTTCACACACTTGGATTCATCAAAATATAATAATGGCAAAAAGTGGACCTTCTACCCAAAATTTGAACCTTCTTTGACCAAAAAGCATTAAAAAACCCGATTTATTTTCTCGCTATGCTCGCAGATTGGGATGTTTTTGGGATTGGGAACTTTTTTGAATATCTTTGCAAATTTTTGTTTTTGGGTTGGGGGAGGGGAGCACCCACCTGCATACGTGCTACTCCCCATTCCAGATAAATACAGCACTAATTTTTTGGGATTAAAAAAATATGATCAAGTTCTGCAAAATAAAACATAGCTAAATCCTAATCCTTTAGTTAGTCCTAACTGGCAATAAAAGTAAAATTTTAATATTTGGCCAATTTCTTGAAAAAAGAGCCAAAAACATGCATTTTGGGCATGTTTTCTGACAATCGAGTCACAAAAATCAAAGACTTGTAACAAGTCTAAGCATTCATAATCTAGAGTAGATGCTGCAATTTTGCTCTAATTCCCACTTTTTTGTATTACTATAATTAAATAATTGGTTATAAAAATGAAATACGTCTTTTCCCAAAACAATAATGCATAAACTGAAATTAGTCTTAGTACAAGTCTTTAGGCTTGATTGTCACAGCATACGAAAAACACCCTAAAAACGTGTGTTTTTGGCCCTTAATTCCAAAAATTGGCCAAATATTAATTTTTTTCTTTTACTGCCAGTTAGGACTAACTAAAGGATTAGGATTTAGCTATGTTTCATTTGGCAAAAACAGGATAATATTTTTTTATCCCAAAAAATTAGTGCTGTATTTTTCTGGAATAGGGAGTAGGTTCTAGTTCCCAAGACTTGCAATTCACAGCCCTGATTTTCCACTCAAGGCATTGCTTTGTTCAGCACTTTGTTCTTCTAATCATGTTCTGCAACGGAAGAATATTAACCGCTGCTAAAAACACTGGCAGAAACTCAACCACTGCCTCTGTCACAAGAAAAAAACCTGCAAGACGTCTGACTTTAATAGCCTGGCCTTTAGGCCACCTTATTATTTCTCTCACCTCAAGGGGATCCAACATGCCTTTCCTGGTGACAATGATCTGCTTTGGCTGTTCCTCAACTGGCAGAGATCGGATCAAAGCAGCAACTTCTTCAGCCGTCTTCCATTTGGCAAGCTGAAATGTGATGGAAAGAATAACAGAATATTCATTTGAAATGGGTTCCAGTTAAAATTCACACTCCCCCTGTGGAGGATTGAGCTAGAGTCTTCCACAGAGGGAGCATGGGTTTCAAATAGAATAGACAATTGGAAAATTGTATAGTTGAATTTGACTGTGTTCGGGGGAGGTTACTGCAGCGTGTCCTTGCATTATATTTTTTCGAACTTTGAGCTTTTGTTTTACTTACTGCTCATATTTGATTTTGTTGAGTATCCCCTGTACAGACTTTCAACCACTCATGCAGGTCAGTTCTCTATCTATTCAATTTGTTTTAATTTTGTGTGGGTTTTCTTGTATATGTGACATGATCTGGTCTATGGGGGCTAAAGGAGGCATTTTCGAAAATTGAGTTATTGTAATTATTACATTATACATACAATAGGCTATCAATTACTGAAAAAACCAGGCAAAGGTCTAGCATACTTTGTTCTTATGTTATGAAGTTTTTTGATGCCTATTTTCTTACGTATTTTATTGTTTTTTACTCCATATTTTTACCTTTATCTCAGTTTCAAATTTGCCGCCTTTGGCCCCCATGGACCATATCGTGTCACATATATATGAATTATGAACAGAAAAGGAAAGCATTCTGTGTTTGGACTTACAAGTCTATTTTTCTTTCCTAAATTATCATTTACTTGCTTGTATTATATTGATTGTATATTGGTAGTTCAAACAAGCAGTAAATATAAACTCTATCCTTTCAGATTATAAGGAAATTGGTATCGGTGTCCCTCAAGGATCAATCTTGGCACCGTTATTATTCATTATATTTGTTAACTCTTTACCCGAGTCTGTAAATTCTAACTGTCAGTGTGTGATGTATGCAGATGATACAACTCTTTTACCAAGTACATCTGATCCAAGTATTCTGCAAAATGAACTTCATGCTAAACTGAATAGTATTGCTGATTGGTTCCACGATAACAATTTAACACTTAACATAAAGGAAACTAAACCGAAGAAAACTAAACTGACCCTTGAGGGACACCATACCAATTTCCTTAATTGATGTTGTTTGAAACAAGGCAAGCTCTTCACAAGTTTAATAATGTTTCTCTTGTATATGGAAAAAAACAATTAAAATCTTGGGTATAAATATTTAGAAGAGCTACCTTTTGATTCACATCTATCATGGAATGAATATGTAAATTATTATAATATCGTCTAAAATGTCTAAGTGCATATGAGTTATTTGTAGCATGAAGCAATACCTTCATGGAAAAATATCAAAATACTTTCGCAAGCCCATGTCTTTCCTCACTTTGACTACTGCAGTTCTGTCCAATTGCAGTGCCTATCACAATAATGAGCTCCAAAATTTTCATAATAGGCTTGCTTGGGTTTTTGCTCTTTGCAGACATCATAACTATCAGTAGACAATATGATGAAAGACCTGAACTGGGTTAAACTTAGATGTAGATGGGAGCATAAGTTACTTATTTTAACTTTGAAATGTCTCACACCATTTGTTCCAGAGTATCTTTATTTAAATTTTACTTTCACTCATTCTACACATATTCCAATTACACTATAGGTCATTCTCAAAACAGTTTGGGTGTTCCAGTATGGAAAACCTCTTCTGGAAAGATACTTTCTTTTATAGATTTTCAGTTGCATGGAACAAGCTTCCCTCCTACCTTTGCATTGAATTTTAAATCAATGAGTTTGGGTGAATTTAAAAATGCAATTGGTCTATTTTTATAATAAGTTTTTGTATAATAATTTGAGCTAAACATTATTACACTTTTGTTTTGTATCATGTTTGGTTTCTAGATTTTGTGTATCTATTTCTTATATTCTTATTATCATGTATGTGAATATATATATCAGGTCTTTCACGGAGACCAGTACATTTGTATTAATGGAATTTCCTGAATAAACAACAAATAAATATAAAATCCAAATACTACATCAATCCTGAATTAAAAAGTTGGCGTACAACATCCTGTCAACCAGACCGAAAATGCTGTACTGCGCAAGTCAGCAACCAATCACTAGTCTTTTGATTTAACATCCCCATATTCTGTCAGGTGTTTCTAGATGTTTTCAGAACTGGCAACACTCTTGATAATGTCATTAAACCTCCTTGATTTATTTACAAATTAGTACAGGACAAGAGTGTTGCAGGTTCTGAAAACATCTAGAAATACCAGACCAGAGTGAACAAGATTACTGAATACTGATACAGGAATTGAAAATAACTTTTTATGGATGAAATGAAAAAAACACATATTAATGTTTGGATAATTTTGAGGCAAAGAATCTTTGCCTCAAAATTATCCAAACATTAAGATGCTCATCTTTGGATTGATAATTAGAAAAAAAATAGCTTTGTGCATAACTGTAAACTTGTGGCCTGTTAAACCTTGTTGGAACTCATAATTGTATCTCACATGAGGTCCAGGCCCTTTCTCCGGCTTGTTGCTGTCGGTAGAGTGTACCTGTTGTTTGCCTTAAAAAATAATAATTATGTGTTGTTTTCTTTGTATTTAAGGGGGTGGTCCTATCAGGTGTCACTGGTTTTAAGACCATCTCCTCCATCATAATATACTGACCATTTGAGTGTGTGTATGTAACTGTTTCAATAACGAAATAATGAAAAAACAAATTGATTGACGTCCACTAATGGCCTTCTATGGCATCTTAGCAATATACTGAAATATTCGCCAATAATGGCACACATGGGATCCTTTGCCTTGGGGTAAATTTCATGCACAAATAGAGAGCTCCCTCTATGGGTATGTGCCCTTATTTGCTGGTGAGATTTTTATGTCAAGGGAGCCCATAGCACCAGTAGGCGAATCTTTATGGTATTGTATCACTTACCTGATCAAGACGTTTCTGTCCAGCCCATACAGAGGTATGGATAATCTTGAGTACCCCACCCCCAGGGGATTGTATCACTCACCTGACCAAGACGTTTCTGTCCAGCCCATACAGAGGTATGGATAATCTTGAGGAAAAGCTGTCCTGTTCTTGGATTGAAGATAAAGATGGCTCCATTGATGGGCTTGGTGGTTAAGTTACCCTCAAAGGTCTATATAAGATAAGAAAAGGAAATGGAAATCTGAAATTACTAGCTGGATTTCATGGTAATTTTTACTCGAGATACTCTAGCTTCAAATTTGCACACGATAGTTACGCATTCGAGGCTAGAGTCCATTGCGATCAAAATCTAGTAGAAATTGATGAAGCATGACACAGAGTAAAGCAATTGAAGTCCAGAAGTAAACACAGCCAATCACGATGCGCGATTGCATCAAAATGTTGTTAACATTGCACTTCAACTCAATTTAAAACTGTTCAAAATAAGCAACATACTCTAAAAGATATAGTTGACTCATCAAAATAACTATCATCCAAATTTAAACATCAACAGAATATTTAACATACATGTACATATGTCAATGCTGATCTACCGAAAAACGATAGCAATAGACTCTAGCCTCGAATGTGATGCTATTGGTGAGCAAATTCAAAGCTAGACTTCTCGAGTAAGGTGCTTTTAAACATTTTGGCTGAATTTTGATTAAGCAGTGGTCTTGGTTCTATTATTCAGCTACCCTTCATGTGTTATTTAAAGAAGTCAGATGCAAAAACAGATCTACACTTTATTGAAGAGATTCATCAGGATTACATGCCAGTAAAGAAAACCATCTTATTAACTGGGACAATCCAAAAATTCTAGCTACGGACGACACGAGAAACACCAGATGGATAAGGGAATCTATCTGGATCCGGAGGAAATCACGACCAAGCATGAAAGAGAGTCTAATGAACAGCGACGAGGGGGCCTTCAAACTGAGTCACGTCTATGACCAATTGATCCTGAGGGCGTCATCATCTTCCGATGACGTCATACCATCCAACAAGGGATCTATTGGCATATACCATTGAGAAAGGCAACAGATAGGATTGCCGAAACTGTATGGAAAATGTGAGTTTTTTCTTGGAATTTTCACTATGAAAACTTTGATATCAGATTTACACTTTACCTTGTGAATGGTGACTCTGTACACATTAGTATCATCCACAAACCAAATGATCTGGTTGGAGAACAACTCGCCATAATTCTGCGACGACAGGTACGGCTCAGTCGGCTCTGATGAGTACAGCTGGAGACCTTTACGGATACGCTCTCTCAACACGTACAGTGCAGGGTTGGCCTTCATAATCTTGGCCATCGCCGACTGGATGAGAGGCTTGCAACCCGGGAACCAGTTGCCAAATGCACTGTAATTGAAATAAATTCAGGGGATTTGGGGGTAAATTATCAGATCAATCTATTTTGTTAAGCTTTGCACAGGCCTGTGAGTGGGGGTTTAAAAAAAGCGTAAAATTTACCTACATTATTCAATGCTATTCATGCATATTTCACCGGAAATAGTTGAGGATTATAAGCTTGTATTTTATTGCATAAATGTGAGTGTCGCTCGACAAGATTACGATATATGGTAGCCATGATGTATCTTCTCTTAATTCCCTAAGATTTTAATGAAATCAAATGTTACACTTCCAATGGTTTGAATAATAAAATATCTTCTTCACGTATCGCCACATGGGGACCAGGGCACCACTTAACATCATTCCGATGGGCGCAGTTCTAAACAAACATATTACATAATGAGCAGGCATGAGATTGCACTTTCCTGAAAAAAAACTGAAAAAAAAACCCCTGAAAATGCGTGTGAAAGTACCAAAAACAGGCTGAAATTAAATAAAGTTGCGGAAATTTTGACCAAAAATTGAATTCAGTTTTAAAACTGAAAATTCTCATGCCTGCATGAGTACGGACAAGGAATCAAAGAATATGTGACCTTCACTCCACAACAATGCGTTTCATGACCTTTCAAGCATTGTTAATCTCATTTCCCAGTTGTTTTATTATGACACGTAATGCTATCAGAATTACACAGACTCTACTTTGATTTTTGATGTTTATAAAAAAAAGCGGAAATTAAAATCGGTCAGAAAAATGAAAAAAAAAGCAGATTTCCGTTAAAAAGCAGAGATCTCAGAGCCTGTTTACAAAATGTTTCTACTTTTAACAAAGTTCAACTAAGTGCTTGAATATAACAACACAAAAGCATGCATGCATATATCAAGGACTATATCAATCCTAAGTGCAGTGCATGCTTTTAAAAACACTGCACAGAATATCTGACATGATCAAGGGAAATGAGTCACATGTCTACAACTTTCAATTGGAAGTTTTTTACATCATTTTCTAGGAGTTTACAAACACTGTTTTTGTCAATATCTCTTGATCATGTTACATATATGTAGATCTCAAGTAAACACAGTAAAAACTTATTTTTTAATGCTCAGTTTTTGGACAGTTTTAGTTTGAAGTCACTCAGGTCCAATTTTTTCGAAGCTTAGCTAGTGGTCGGGCTTCCCAAGCCTGCATGCTAGCCTTACCAATGTGGATCCATTTCTAGGCGATCTACGATGTGAAATTGTAAGCACTGGTAAATAGGACTAATTGGGCTTAACCCTGATGGCTTAAGAAGCCTGACCACTGGCCATGCTTCGAGAAACTGGCCCTAATGTCTTACCTATGCAGGTTATAAGCCAGATCTATGGCTATTAGAAGCCCTGTTGGTGATGGGTAGATACTCATGTTATCTGTGGTGTAGTCCAGGAATTTGGCTCTGGCATAACGCTCTATATCGTGAGAGTCGTAGTCTCCCCATCTCAGCTGCACATCTATCCAGTACTTCTGTGTGGTTGTGTTGTCCATCGTATCCCTAAAGGGTTGATAACAAGGTAATATACATTAAAAGAAACATTACCGTAACAGATTTTGTGGGGTGGGCGCCTGATTATTTTTAGAATATCTGTTAATGCAGAGAACAGGCTACAAAATGGGTTAATCAGTCAATTGCCTCCTTGTTTCTAAGAAAATTTCATCATAACAAAAACAGATTTTTCACATTTTTATGCCCTATTTCTTCAGGAAATTTCCAGAAAAGTGACATCTCAGTCATCAAGAAATGCTTTTAAAATCTTACTTTGAGTCGGCAAGCAGTGATGGTCTTGATACGTTCCATTTGTAGGCAGCAAACAGCAGGACATCAGCACAGGAGCTGTTCATCTTGTATGACTTCCTGGGATGGATGGTTTCCTTCTGGACAGTCTCAATCTCCAATGCATCCAACTCTTGATCAAACACCTGGAATACAAAAACAATGATGCTTATGAACATAAGGAAACTCAAACACATTGTATTCTTCTCCAATCCAAGCCAAATGCAATGTACAACACAGAATTTGTCATGCAAAGTCTTATTTTGTCTACATATCTTCTTTCAGACAATTAATTCTTAAACTTATCAAAACTTTCAGGGAGAGGTGGACTCCATAAAGCCACATAGCAGAGGGACTTAATTATATTTTGCACTTTACAAAAGTGGGTCTTTATATCATTTCATTCATGATAACATGAGTATTTTCCAACTTAAGAATGCTGCATTTGTAAAACCTGCCTTGAAATAATATTATTGTAAAATGTTGTTATCACTGTACATGGTGATGTCATGTAAATTAATTTTAATTTATATTATCATTGTACAAATCTGCATCTCACATTTTGCTGTATTGTATTAATTATGCTATGTTTTACTATGTTATGTTTTAACTATGTTATGTACTTGCAGGGCCTCCTTGGAAATCAGTGCTTTGTCATTGAAGGGGCTACCCTGCCTAAAGAAAGTTTAAATAAATAAATAAATAAATAAATAAATAAGTATATTGCGATTTGGAAGTCTGCCAAAATACAATGCCAGCCCAGGACCAAATACGATATTTGGCATCCCAGGATCTTCATAAACAACATAGAAACATGGTCGAGCTTGCCTCCTCCATTTTACTTCATTGCGCCCTTACCTGACACAAGTCCATGACCACACTCTCGTGAATCTTCTGCCACAAATGAGCCCTGAATATCTGGATGAGGGAGATCTTCAGAGTTGGGATTTTGCCGTGCATGAAGATCCCTGTGAGATCCAGCTGGACCTGGAAACCTACATACACCTGTAACACAATGAATGAATGAACAAACAGTAAAGTTCAACCAGTATTATAGATTTATTTTCCTGTTTATTTGTTAGCTATCAGTCCCCCCGTGTTCGCTGTCCAAATTCCTTCTTTCTGACATATCTTACTCCCCTGTCTCTCTCCTCCCTTTTCTTGTATCCCTCTCTCACTTGTGCCATCTCCTTTTTGCCTCTCTCTTAATGCTCTGCATGCTAGCTATAGGCTTCAACATATAAAAAATGTTGAAGTTTTGAGATATTTTCTCAAAATATCAAGAGCCATCTTAAGAACCACTGAACCAATACTATACTAGGCTTGCTTGTACCCATTTTAATGCATTTTTCATGCTGATTCCAAATATGGTCATGAAAATTTACAATTCTGAAATTGTTGAATTTGTTTAAAAATAAAAAATGAAACTTGTCACCTGCAGTCGACACCAGCGTGGAGAGAGTTAATTAATCTCTCTATAATTTTGAAATCTTCATCTCTTGAATAATTATCATGAGGGCCGATCACCGTTGACACTGTGCAGTCTTGTTCATGTTCACCGAACCAGAAATTACCCATCATGCAACGCTAGTTTGCCGATAAGTCACATCCATTAGTTCCTCGTGGTGACGTCATCCCGCTTGGGATTGATACAAAATACAGGTTGTTCTGTCTAGGTATGAGACTACCAGGCCAGTTTGTGTTTCTAAATTTTATTTTACAGTCATATAAATTAATTGCAAAAAACCCGAGTTAAATTGACCTAAAATAAGCGAGATACGATGTTTTATGTATGGCATATTTTTTACACAAAAAATGGATATTTTGACTGTTTTCAAACAAGAAATTTCGATTTATACCAATAATAATCCAAACTTTTTATTTCAATACCATAAACATTGACTGTCGTGCTCATTAAAACTAGAAACACATTTGGTCGGAAATGAAATGAAAGTAGTGAATTTCAACGATATTTGTGGGCCGTATTATGCACTGAGTTTTGACATTAAAATATTAAAAACATGTTTCCTTGTTCGTTGCTTGCGTGATTCTTAAGGAAGGAATGTGTATGTTTTATATAGTAAAAGAAGCAAAAATTATATTCCGTGATTTGATACTTTTTTAAGTGGAAAAAATTAATATAATATATAAATCATGCAAGAAATGATCACGCTAATGTCTCGATATTAAAATGCCACGATGCGTGTACGCCTATGCACTGTAGATATAGCGAGGAGATGCTGTATCGATTTTTAATAAAGTTCATTGTTAAACAAATAACGGATGGCCGGGTTAACAATAGATGGGTCAGAATTGGGGAATAATCAATAACTAATGGTACAGTTGTTGATGGTTCATAGTGAAAAATTATTCAATTACTTGTATAGAGGGCAGTGCGAACAAGATTCCCAGATCGGTCGTCGTGTGATGTATGAAGAACCAGCAGCATCAACAATTATATGCCTAAACAAGACTACAAACATAAGAAAAGCTGACAAACTATTAAGTGACAAATTTCTCGTTCACTTGTCACCTGTCTTCCATCTTTCACTCAAACTTTTCTGGTTGTCTGTATCTGTATCTGGATTACGCCACTTACATTAGCTCTGTTGATTGTAGGAGACCACCACAGGGTGAATCGTCTGTTGGGGATCTGGTTCAAACCAGATCGCTGGGCATTGGTCAGTTTCTTGTACTTCATTGACTCCTCAAATCCACTGGCCTTCTCCCTGTAAAAATACAACATATGCAAACGTAAAAATAAGGCTGATCAATATCAATATTCATTCAGGGATGTAAGTGAGGTAGTGATCCACTTCCTGAAAATCATGCGAGCCGAAGGCAAGAAGCCGAGACGAAGGAAAGGCGTGCAACGGGGTCCCCTGGCGGGGTTCACCCCCTCACAAATTTTTTTTTTTTTTTTTCACTTTTATGACAAATTATCATCATCAATTCGAAAATGTAAAAAAAAAAATTTTTTTTTAACATTTCCGGATTTTTTTTTCTTTTTTTCTCTTATTTCTTGAATTCCGGACATTTCCTGAATGCTTATATCTCTGTTCAATACTTTCTACATCACACAGGGCCTATATTATGACATTTTTGTTGTATGAAATTCATTCACACACTCAGGTAGACTCACTCATGAAGGAAAGTAGCCACTGTTTGGAACACAAAAATGTTAATGGCTAAAGAGCACAAAAAGTCAACTGCCTTTGTTTAACCTTATTAGTTAACATTTTGTGCTCTAAGCAATTGGTATGTTCCCTCTGCACGGTATGTTCCCTCTGCACAGTATACACTGAAGAACAATGTTCATGTGACATTTCATATTTCTAAATTCCATTCTTTTATACTCCAGAAAGGAATATCCATCATAGGGAAATAGGTATACTCCTTTGAACAACATTTCTTCAAGAATGCCTTTTATATCACCCAGGACCTGCATTATGTCATGTATGTATCAGCAGAAAATTACCTTCCCATGTAGCAAAGTATAATCCTTTGAACAATGTTTGCTCACAAATGCATTGTACCGTAACATTTCTATATTCAATTCAATCATACTCACCAGAAAAGACCTTCCCACGTTGGGAAGTAAGTTCCCTTGAATAGCGTATGCTCAAGGATGCCTTCCACACCACCCAGGGCCTGGATCATGTCTGTCCTGTAGTTGTTCAGATTCCACAGTTTACCGTCATGACGCTGGTGGGTCCACCAGAATGGATTCTGCTTCAGGACCTAGATTGATGAAGAATAAAACAGATTCTTGCATTAACAAATAAATATTAATCTTTATGGCTGTCTCCAGATATTGGGTATTAATCTATATCTGGGTGGTTGTCTCCGGATGAAGGACCGACAATTTTTTTGAAACCTGTGTATATCCAATAAGTTAACTGAGATTGGGTATGGCCTACCCACAAAGTTCATGTTAGATTGTAGATAGATAATCTCTTCCATTTAGATGATCTTATTCCCTGTGGTTAAGGATGTCTCATCTAGGATGTGTGTTTACAAGCGGTTTACGAGCGGTTATGGTTATGGGAAAAACTTGTGTGATACAAGCTTCTATCTAGTTATCAATGCCTACTTACCTGGTACTGTTTGAAGTCTGTTCTGACTCTCCATCCCTTATCATAGGCCAATGTATGTCTGTCTTTCTGGAACAGAGTGTTAATACGGGGAATACCACGGTCCCAGGAATCCTCCAAATCCTCCAGAGTCAGACGTCTGCAAAGCACAAATTTATGCACAATCATTAAATTGAAGACACAGTGGACAAATATTTTTCAAAGAAAAACATTTTAGAACTTTGAGCTGTTATGGATTTTAAATTTTGCATGATGAAATTTGTATATTTTTCATATTTAAACTCAACCAACATATGCTCACTTCCCATGCAAATGGTGTGACAGTCACCTTGAACAAATGAATAGTCTGGCAAATACCGTAAAACTCGATAGTTAGCATGCCCCTCCTATTATATAGGACTATGCATGGTCAGTTTGACATCCATTGTAACATCTATATTATCTTTACTTCATAGCGTAAAAAGAATTGAAAATAAAAATAAAATTGTATCACGCATTTATGCGGCGTCTTTGGGCAAGCGCTGGTGATTTGAAGCTGTGCCTAATGAATGCGCACTGGCGTCACTGCCACTTCAGGGTGAAAAATAGTATCTCAATAAATCACAATATCAATTCACACCCACCTGTTCTGTGCATTAGCTTCCTGTCTCTTCAACGCATACTCTGCCCACACTCTCTGCGAATCAATGAACTCACTCTCCCATGGCTGGATGTAGCGATACAAGTTGGGAATGAGTTGATCCTCCTCGTGACTCATACCGGAACGGAAATGGGTGATGCCGACATCCGTCTGCTTGGACCACCTGTAATTGAAATCAAGTAAATCTTAGTAATGTTCTTGAGATCCCAGGATAGATCATGATCATAGTTTGAACAAAATGTATGTAAAATATCACTGTTACTGATCAATTTATATGACTTCGTTGATTTTGCATCACTGACCAAATGTGAAATTTACATAAACTTAAGAATTGCACATAATGTGACCAGCTCCAACAAAACCCGGAACAAGTCACCAGATATGTTTTTGAGTTATAGGCCTTTAAAGATGATATTCCCATAAAAAAATGAATTCTTAATTTCATAGTATTTGACTGTGGGACAATGTGGACTTTCAAATCCTTGAAAGTACATTCTTATTCAATGTCAAAAATGCGACTTGTTCTTGGTTTCGTCAGAACGGGTCACATATTTGTATTTGGTCAACTCAGACTTATTGGTATTCTTACAGCTATCTGTCCCAGTATTTTATCCAGGATGGTAGACTATTGATAAGCCATTCCACCCAACTATGCATATAACTGGGTTTGATCTAGCATTGTATTACGAACAGCCAACGCCATTATATGGGCTACAGGCTGTAGATACCTACCAATGCAATTCCTTTTGCGATGAAATTTTGGTTAAATATGGGTTAACATAAAAATTTATATATCAGGCATGAGAATGATCATCCATGAAAAAACATGGAAGTGTTTTGAAAAAAGCCTGAAAAAGTGTGTGATTTCTTACTTTAAATCTGATTATGGTATGAGCACATGTCCCATAGACTGCATACCCAGTCCTCTCAACTCTTTAGGAATGTAGAATACTACAGTAGGGAAACAGCTAGGTATTTTGGATGGGGTCTACAAATATTCAGACTGATTTCTTACCTCAAATCTGATTGTGGTATAAGTACATGTCCCATGGACAGCATACCCAATCCTCCCAACTCTTTAGGCGTGTAGAACACCACAGGCGGGAAACGACTAGGCATTTTGGAGTTGAGTCCAATCTTGATACGTGTTTGAATCTTGTTCTCGCATTTGACCAGAAGGTCCAGCAGTTCTTGGGTGTTGACGACAGCTTCCCGGAAATAGGTCATCAGACCAATGAGAGCGGTATTCCATTTGTTGACAATCTACAAGTTAATAATAAAATATGAATATGAGATAATGATACTTATTTTATTTCATTAATTTTTTTCTTTTTTTGCTTTAAATTTGAAATTAAAAGATTACAAATTTGTTCATAAGATTCACCAGGTCTGTAGAATACAAGGCCAATATTTCAATGTGGCCAAATGACCATTGCATTATTCTGAAAGCTTTGCTCTTTACTTACATACCTATTTAATCAGCAATGGCTCTGATTTGACACATGCTTGTTGTACATAGTTCTGATGCATTCAAGTGGAAGGAGTCTTATCTTGTAATATTGATTTCAAGTTATTGGCAAAAAAAATTGCTCAAATTATATTGTTTTTGGCAATTGATAAATTGCATACGACTTGTGACCACAAGTTCAATTTTCATGAAGGTTTGCATCAAATAAAAGACTTGAAATTGAATACTTTTCGGCATTAGACCAATTTCCCTTGATCATGTTACATTTATCTTTCCCTATTACGGGTAAACATTTAATACTCTATTGTCAATTGATGACGGGAATTGAACAACTGTCAATCAAATACCTTGGTAAAGGTTGTAGACCCTGATGCCATGAGTATCTGTCTGACTCTGTTGTGGAATCGTCCCATGGACTCATCATCTACTCTCAGGAAACACTGTGCTGTCCTTTCTTTGGTGACCTGGAAAATGGAACATGAAAATCATCAATATGCAGATATGCATGATGGGAAATTAGCACAAAGCAATCTCTTTGGTGACCTAGAAAACCGACAAATTCACAGATATTATGATTATTATCTTTAAAATTTACCCAGTGAAGGATCGTTTAAATTTAGTGACAAAATATCAGGGCAAGAATGTTGTTGCAGAGTGAGAGAATCAATCCTGATTCATGCAACAGCATTTTGCGGCAATTGTTCGATTCTCACAAAGTATATATCTACTTTAAACCAGCCCCTTCGCCTTTCTCCTCTACTGTATCTTCCCCAGGTTGTATTGTCATATGGGTACGATCCTTAGACACAGGGTAGTGTGGTTTCATGGAACCTGACCAGCGTCCAAGAAAAGATATTCATAAATGGGATCACTGTCCATCTTAGCGCTGGATAGTGTGACATTTGGGTAGAATACTACATTCAGATTGGGCTACAACATCTTACAATATACGGTCCACAACTTATAAGTTCCCCCCTAATACTTTTTAGAATAAGTCATAAAATATTTTACGAAATGTAAAAAGATATGTATAGCCCAATTTGTTTTACACATGTGTACACATTTGTAGCATTACACGTCATCGCGTTAAGTCACAATGGCTAATTGTGTAAGAAAAGAGGCCGTTTTAAAAGTTGCACCCGAGTCCATAGCAGTCGGGTTTTCTTTAACAAACACATCAATAGACCTGGCCTACTCTATTGTTTGAAAACTGACTCCTATGGACTCAGATGCAACTTTTAACACTGTTTAAAACGGTCTCTTTTTTTACAGAATGAACCATTGTGACTGAACGCAATGACGTGTGACGCTATAATTTGGTCCATATGTGTAAAACAAATACGGCTACCCATAGCTTTTTACACATTTGCATTTTGTCAAATATTTTTCGATTTATTTTAAAAAGTATTAAGGGGGAACTTATGAGTTGTGGACCCTATATATCATTATCCATGTATTTCTTTAAAGCTCACCTCATTTTGTAGATTCCATATACCATCTTTGTGGGTGAACTCCTCTGCCGTGGTGCGACATTTGGGAAGTATACGACACTCAAACCCAGACATGTTGAATAACAAGTTGGGATTATCCTTGCTGTATACAGACACAAAGCTACTCTCCCATATGAAGGTGGTAATAGACCTGGGCAAGCGGTTCTTGAGATCCCAGAATACACCACGACCCCTGTGAAAATGAAGTATAATGACAATCAGTAATATACAGAAATGCATTATGGGATATAATTACAAAGTTATCTCTAACCCATATGAAATCGGTGATAGACCTGGGCATCCTGTTACGAATAATGACAGTCATCAATAATCAATATGCACAAAGATATGTCATCCCTATGTCATCTGTAACTCATGTGAAGATGGAAATATACCTGGGCAAGCGGTTCTTGAGATCCCAGGAAACACCATGATCATAGTTTTAACAAAATATATGTAACATATCACTGTTTCCGATCAATTTAGATTACTTCGTTGATTTTGCATCAGTGATCAAATGTAAAATTTACATAAACTTAAGAATTCCACATATTTGTATTTGGCAAACTCCCGACTTATTCTTAGTGATATTCTTACAGTATCTGTTCCAGTATTTTATCCAGGATGATAGACTATTGATAACCCATACCACCCAACTATGCATATAACTGGGTTTGATCTAGCATTGTATTACGAACAGCCAACGCCATAAGACGGGCTACAGGCTGTAGATACCTACCAATGCAATCCCTTTGTAATAATAATAATTTGGTAAATATGGGTGATCATAACAATAGTATATTATGCAACAGCTAATCTGGAATGTGTAACTTTGTCCCTAACATTAAATTTAAATTTGTTATTATCTATTCCAGCTCCGGTGACACCTCATTAATTTCCCTGGACCTTTGGATCTATTTAGGTATTTGCATTTGACTTTGAAAAATCAATATAACAGGGCTGTAGTGTTAGCTTTCGTGTCCATCCAGTGAATATTAGCCTTATCTTACCCAGGACAATATACATGAGGTATCACTGGAATTGGAACTGATAATAAACACACTCAAATGTTGCCCATATTTGATACAGGTCTCTGCGTATCCAATCCAAATAGCTTTTAGAGTGTGACAAGTATGCAGGTGTACATTGCTTTGCTTCAAGTTCGGTAGTGACGTAAATGCTTTGTCGTGGTTACGCAGCAGGCGTACCAACAAACCACCTTTGTATGCATGCGTGTACACTCTGCGCGAGTAACTTTACATGCGCAATTCGATACTGCGACCAGAGAAATACACTCACATATCACTACCAAACTTGAGGTGGACCAAAGGATAGTGCCAATGGGGTTCAACTTACAAGTTGACGTCATGCTTCATAAGTCTCATCCGTGCATCTCTGGGCCAACATTTCTTGTTGTTATATCCTACAATGTTCTCATTGTTAGGATCAGGGTGTTCTGTCAGGTAGCGCTGAATGAGATCCCGGGCTTCCTCTGCACTGAATCTGTAAAGATATAAAATGAAACATTGTATCAGATTTAGTCAGTAATGCAACTCTAAATGCCTGGTTTCAAAGTAAACATGATTCACAAGCAAAGCTTAAACAGTGTATAGTTCTACTCTTCATGTCACACTTTCAAATCATACTCAGCTACAGCAAAACCACTACTGATTTGAACTGGAATAGTCAATTGGAAATTTCCCTGGATTCTTATATCGAATAGGGAAGGAGGGGCAAGAGGGAGCAAAAAATTCCCATTTGCCTCCCCCTTTTTTCCCTAGTGCCTTCACTGGCCAAAAATATTCATGTTTGTTTGCATTCAACAGTTTCTACAAAATGGAAATAATAAATCTCAGATATTAAAAAGATTTGCATATATATTTGCTTGATAAATGACTTGATTATGTGAACTTGTGATATTTTAATAGATCCTTCAACACATGACTTTGTTTATTATGCTTGAAGCTTAATTTTGTTATATGAATCATTACAGGGATCCTTTGCCCCTTCTTACATTTCCAATAAGGTGGGGAAGGGGCACACCTTAATCTTCCACACAGGTGGTGTAGATTTCAAATGGAGTCACCCATTCAGGTAACCCCATTTGAAATTCACACTCCCTGATTTCAACAACATTAACTCAATTGAAGCAATCCTTTGGTAAATCTTCAGATTATTTTTCCCAATGAGATTTTTTTTTTGGTAAGAATAATAAATTAAAAGTAAATATTTTATTTTTTAAATGTTTGTCTATATAATGTGCGCTCTTGTAATTTATGCTTTTACTTTGTAAACACCTTGAGAGCTTTTGTTACAAGGCACTGTATAAAAATGAAATTATTATTCCTGTTCACCAAGTTGAACTCAGCTTGTTTCCCCAATCAATATTAACGAAATGTGTGTTTGCATAAATTTGAGCTTTTATATAATATGATTTTACTTTGTAAATGGAAACGCCTTGAGAGCTTTTGATGCAAATCACTAGCTGAAAATCAAATTATAGTAATATTGTCCCCCTCACTCTTCCCACCCCAAACTCAGTTTGCCCCTCCCTCAAATCAATATTGGTGACAAATACTGCTTATGCTGGTCTCATACTGTCATGCCGCTTGTGAGCAAAGTGATGTACGCGCATTGCAGACAAACGGACAATCAAGGATTGTTATTGGCTAATACGTCATGCCCAAATGGCTGATATATCATGCCGCTCTCCGCAGCAGCATGAAAGTATGACAAGGGCATAAGCACTGATAAGATTGTATCATAAACTTGTATTAGGGATGGGTTATTCCGTTTATTTTCCTAAACGTTTAACGCTTCATGAATATACATAAATTTCATGAATATACGATAGGTGCGGTGCACCTCACAAAACCGGAATTCTAACAGAATATGTGGCGCCGTCCATAAGGTAAAATTCGCAAAGTCAACAGCCCAAACATGTCAGAAATTATGCATTATTTCGACGTATTAGTGTTAAATAATGAATGTTTTGAGCAAGTTTCAGATTTTGTTATCTTCAACTGTTGATTAGCATTGAAAAATGGAAAATTGAGGGTTGAAAATGACTTGCGTGTTACAAGTTTACCACAGTTGCTAAACGTTTAACGGATCATGCGTGCTTTAACGGTACATGCTTTTAACGTTCCCATGCCTAACTTGTATGTTAACAAACTAATGCACAGGTAAAAGGTTACCACGTCATGAATCCTGATTCAAAATAAAGATAAATAATATCTGTACAAACACTTCAATCAGGATACAGGGTTGCCAGATATTTTTAGCCCGAATGGCCTGTAAGATTTCCGGAAAATCATTCAATTTTTCTCTTGACTATCTGTATTAGTTTATGGAACATAAACTACCCAATGCTAGTTGCCCAATGTTTTCTTAAACATTGATTTCAATGAGATAAGGCTCTCACTAAAACCAGAGAAGCCGATGCTGTTTTTTCCCTTAATTCTGTGGGACAGGTTATGGTTAGAGTTGCCTTGAAAATCTTTATAACAATCAATTGGGCTTCAAAAATCACAGGTTTAGTAAGACATGATATTAGTAGATAGTTTCAAGTCAATAAAAATTTTTTTCATAATTGATAACAGACAATGAATCAACAAGTGATTAATTGTACGCATGTTGTTTGCTTTTGATACGGCCTATGAATGCATATTAAACTATAGATCAGAGTTGTTTTCTAACCGTAGCAATAGATCTTGGAACACTCGGACAAGTACAAAGTGTCGCCATTCTTATCAGTGTGTACCATGCAGAACTGAACAATACCTGGCTATGTAAACAAACCTGCTCAATGGGCTATTCCAGTTGATATCCATACACCCCTTATGGAAGACATGACCTTAATCTCCCACACAGGGAGTGTAGATTTCAAATGTAGTAACCCATTCTGGTAAACCCATTTGAGATTCACACTCCCTGTGTGGGAGATTAAGGGTAGACGAGGTATTGTTGGTCGAAGCAACCTAAAAATCGATTGGCATTATCTAGATCAATATATTATTGAAAATTAACACCTTGATGGTTTGCAAAAGTTCATTCTACAAATCGTATACTTTGCAAACTTGCTTAATTTATTGTTGTTAATGAGTTATGTACGTTTTACAAAAGTGTTGTTGTTTCACCCCTCTTTACAACGTAACTCAAGAACCGCAGCACCTATAAAATTATATCTGTGATATTTTAATTCTTCTACACGCTCGCTATGAATTGAGCAATGCAGTTTTTGCCAAAGCTCACTACCATTCGTAAGATGCGGTGAACTACCAAATCACAACAGTTTAAAATAATTAATAACCTTAAGGTCATGTCTTCCATAAAGGGTGTATGGGTTTCAAATGGAATAGCCTATTTTTAATTCATCCTGTTCACGCTACATCATCATATCTGTACTAACTGCTGAAATATAAAAACATGGCTGCTTCTGTGCCATCAGTCCAAAGAAAGAAAGATTTTACAGAATAGCTTTCGACTTGCTCCATTTGCGCCAAGTCGTATGACAATGATGAACGTAAAGCGAAATGTCTGCCTTGTCTACATACCTATTGTAAGGCATGTCTACAACGAATTGCTGGTACACAATCAAAGATTGACTGCCCGAAATGTCGCAAAGTGATCACATTACCAGGGGAAACTGTCGACAGTTTGCCTAACAACTTCATGGTGGAAAATCTGAAGGAGTATCAAGATATTTTGAACTCATCTATCTCTTGTGGCAGTTGTGATAGACGGCAAGCAGTTACTTTTTGTCATGATTGTGGCATGTTCCTGTGCCAGAGATGCTTAGATGCACACCTGCAATTTGGCCCTCACAGACACCATAAGCTTTCAACAATGCTGGAGTTAAAAGAAAACAAATGCAATCCCATGATGCAACAGCAGCACCATTGTACAAAACACCCAAAGCAAGATGTGACTATGTTCTGTGTAGAAGACGGCTGCAAAGTGCCAGTTTGTGCAACATGCGGCCTTCTTGACCATCGGGGTCACGACCTTATTGAGCTTCCAGAAATCATTGCTTACATTATTGATGTTTTTCACGAAACCTCTGCAAAAGTTGATATAAGAAACCAAGAATTGGCTGGTAAGCGATTGGTACTGGAAGGCCGCCAAGAAACTCTAACTATCAACTTCAAAAAGAAAGCGCAAGAAATGCAAGAATGTGTACAGAAATTGCACCGACAGATTGACACTAACTACACCATGGCTCACACCGACTTGAAAAACTTGTATGAGAAAGAGATGGACAATGTTACCGCAGGCATAGTATCTATAGACTCTCTCGCCGCCCAAATGACTAGCGCCTCTGAGTTTGCTAACCAGTCGTGTGTTATGAGCAATTCTATGCAGCTCCTGAACTCACGAAAACAAATCAAGGACAGACTGACTGAACTACAACGAATAGAGCTACCTACTACTGTATCACACAAGACAGACTTTGTTTTCACAGAGTATCACCATTCGGCTACAGCAAAGATTCAAGAATTGCTGCGAGATCTGTACGATATTGGGTGGACGTCACATGCAGACCCACAGCACAGTACCATTCAACTAGGGCTACCATGTGCAAAGAAAAGGAGATCAGCCGTTGTTCAAACTGTAGATCACAATGGACACAAGATTACCATTGGTGGCGCTAAAGTATCGGTTTCAACAGAGCATAATGATCGCAGATGGAATGCAGATCGCACATGGCTTGCCAGGGACAACAATGATGGCACATATTCAACTGACTATAGTACAAGTACGGACTCCTCAATTTATGTTGAAATAAATGGGACTGCAATGAAAGGAAGTCCATTCAAAAGAAAAGAACGCGACTATGATTAGTGATTTCAAAATAGTCCATGATACTCGTTTACCATTTTTAATGGGCTATTCCACTTAAAATCCATTCACATGCAGACCCACAGCACTGTACCATTCAACTAGGACTGCCATGGAAGATATGACCTTAATCTTCAATGGAAGATATGACCTTAATCTTCCGCACTGGGTGTGGTATTTCAAATGGAGTCACCCATTCAGGTAATCCCATTTGAAAATCACATTCCCTGTGTGGAAGATTAAGGTAATGTCTTCCATAGGGGTGTATGCATTTCAACTGGAATAGCTCAATATTTTTCAGTACAGACTAGTAATCAAAACTTTTGCTACTTGTATATTTGCAACCCACTGACTTTGTGTTGTGATCATTTTGATCGTGGTTCTGAACACAGATAGCATGGACCAGTTGACCTGGCAATATAATGCAACAATCGATTTTGATGTCACACTGCAACGGCAAATAAAGTTGTCCATAAAAGGGAGATTACATAATCGTGTTGAGGAGCTATAAATTACCTCTGCTAGTATACTCAGTACTGTATTTGACTAAATTAGCACCTCTTCTCAAATAAGTGTCCCTTAGAAAACTTCTTTGAGTGACATCTGCCTAAGCGACCCAATTTCAGTACACCTGTACAACTTGATGATGTTTAGGATGATGATTTTGACTTCAGGATACACTGTATTTTGAATTTTCATGCACATATATTGCATTTGTAACTTTCACTTCATAATTTTAACTGGGGGACACCTGAAAATGACTGAATTAAGTGCCCGGGTGCTAATTAGGATCAATATGGTAACCTCGGTTGCAAAGATTCAGTATTCCAAGGTGGATGGTCAGATTTTTTCACATTGTGTTTTGTACCTCATATTGAGGCATGTACTAAAATAATCATTTGAGTTAATTGCACTATACTCTGATCAGCTTATAATAGGCGGGATTCATAACATTGTGTACTGATATAGAATGGGCGCAGCATCTATAAGAGATGCTTTGCGCTTTGCATGACTGACGCACACTTTTGTGAATTTAGGCGTGCGTAAGTTGGAACTTTACTGACTCGCGCAGTAACAAAACCGAATAATTCTCGCCACTTACGAGCTGATCATAGTACAGTAGTTTTGATATTAGAAGCAAAAAACATACATGTATTTCCCAACAGCCCATATAACAGTAAGGATGGTAGCCACCTTGGGAGGGGGAGGCTATTACATTTTCATTCATACCATCTAAACTAAACAGAACATATTTACGGCCTAAACTTTCACTGGGATTATAAGATATATATGACTTGAAATCAAAGAAATAAATCATATTATTAGCTAAATTAAACTTAAAAATATACGTAAATAGCGCTCTCAATTTGGACACAAATATACAATTTATAGGATACAAATTACAAATTACCACAAAAAAAGACAGAAAAAGATGACAAATTTGATAAAGAAAGGAAAATCTGTGTTAAAAATAGGTAAAAAATATATGTGTATATTGGTATGATAACTGTTGGTCTAGAAATGAAAATTTTAAGTTTTGTTAGAAAAATTAATAAATGATCACATCAAACAATCATGATGTTCAAAACGCTGCATCAAGCAAGAGCAACACCATACATGATTGATGTGAACAATAATATCATACTCTTTAAACACACTGTTGACAGTGTGTGTATTGGTTGTGTGGTTTGTCTACTGCATGCAACATCTTCCTAAACTAATTTCTGAAGATTTCTGATCACCTGCTGAAAAGGTCAGTAATCGATGAGGAATCGATCAATGCATGATCATTCCAAAGGATAACTTACAATTTGTAAGGGTTGAAATAACCCTGTCAGGCACACGGACCTTTCAGGTAAGGTCGATGGCGCTTTTTTTTTTGACAAATGAATGTAAATATTTTGAAAATTTTTTAAATACAAAATAAATGTCCCGAAATTTTGGTTTGCATTCATTTGTACAGGAAACTTTTTTATCCCCAATTTCTTAAAATTTGGGTTGGTGGGGCCCATAAAATGGAGCATTTTTTTTTCATCACCGTATATTTAATAATTTCCATAGTACCAGCTTCAGTTTTTCCTCATTGGTATTCTTACAGTATCTGTCCCAGTATTTTATCCAGGATGGTAGACTATTGATAAGCCATACTACCCAACTATGCATTGAACTGGGTTTGATCTAGCATTGTATTACGAACAGCCAACGCCATTACATGGGCTACAGGCTGTAGATACCTAGCAATGCAATCCCTTTTGTGATGGAATGTGGTAATATGGGTGACCACAATGATGCAATATATGCCACAGCCAATCTGTACTTCATGACTTTTTGCCCCCAACATAAGTTAATATTTGGCAACAAGTTAGACCCACTAAAATAGGCAATTCCAGTTGAAATCCATACACCCCTATGGAAGACATGACCTTAATCTCCCACACAGGGGGTGACATTTTCAAATGCAATTACTCATTTAGGAAACCAAATTTGATATTCACACCCCCTGTGCTGAAGATTAAGGTCATGTGTTCCATAGGGGTGTACGGATTTCAACTGGAATAGCCCAATACTTCCTTTACTTACCTGAAGAAAATATGAACTCTGTCGATATATCTGGAGTAGAGTCGAATTGGGTGACTGGTCTCAGTGGCAACATCCTGTGGAAAAATAATAAAGTGCTTGTCAATATACCAGCAATGATAAATAAATTTGAACATAAAAATGGTCTAATCTATACTAGGAATGAACAACATAAAATTGAATGAACACAGCCTGACATAGTATGACTACTTTTGCGTGCATTGCGGGATGTACGCCAGCATGTGCGACTGTGCATGCATAACACGTAAGTGATTCCAACCATGCCAATGCACTCGTGCTTGGTTAGTATTGTATCCAAGGTCGTGCGTTCTCGTTGCAGTTTGAAATACGCGACATACAAAGCTGTATTCATTCAATTGAAATTCCCATTATGAATTCTATAGAAACGTTGAAAAAAGGTACAATACAAGCATACAATTGCTGTTGGGTTGGATTGTCATTGTTAAAAGTACATTGAAGAAAAACTTTGCACTAATTACAATAACAGTGTTTCACACGCATCTCTGTTAGTTGCACAGCCCATAATATTATGGGCTCCGAAGTCAAGAGAGTCATTCATTTGGAATCTGTGTTGGGGGGGCATGCCATTCACTGGCCCTGTAGAAAGATCAAATAAAAGGTCTACCTGGGCCCTTAATACAAGAGGTAAGGGTTGTAGCTAGGATATTTTTTAGGTGTATCCTTGGTGTAAGATATTCATGAGTTAGACTAGTGTAAAGACTCCATTGAGGAATTAAGCAGCTTACGGAATCAAGCTGTATAATCCTTGGAATAGAAGATTTGTGCTAGGCTAATTCCATGCAGTCTTACACGAAGGATACACCATTTTGGGTTTTGGTGCTGGGTGGCAGTTAGTGAAAATCTTGCATATTTGGCAATTTATTGACTAATTCAATAAAACTGCAATTTTGGCCTCTGAGTGGTGAGCTCCAGTGCTAAAATTGCAGCTGATTGGTGGGCTCCAAAACTGAGTGGTGGGCTCTGTCTCCCACCACCACCAACTCACGGTATCTCGATTGCAGAAAAAAGATCGCCGGCGCTCATCGCTATCTGGGAGTTTCCACCGTTGGTGGCGCTATACACACAGTGTCATAATGTAAACAAAACGTAATAAATCCTCTCGCGTAAATGTTGACAAGTTCCATTTAGTGAACTGTAAAATCAAATCTATGAGTTGTATACTGTTTGTGATGGTTTGAAATAAAATTGTATTGTTATTTGGGTTTATTTGGAAGGTTTTGCTGCATTTTGACTCGTTTTTTCTTTTTTAAACTTTTTAGAAAATGTGGCGGTTCGATGTATGTGACTCATATTCTGCGGTGTCATATATACTTGAAGGCTTTAAAACATGCTGTTATCAGTTGTTATATTTTTTAAAGTCCAGATAATCATTTATTTATTAATATTTCACTTGATAAATATACTTTTCTTTCGAAAAACGTGAAAAACAGTGTATTGCCATGAAGTTCAAATAAAATATGCCTCACGTGAGGTACCGTCCTCTTTAACTACGTCATCTTGTTGCCACACTCCACTTTGTATTGATTAGCGCCCAAAGGTGACGATTGCTATATACTTTTGGGTGTTTTTTTCCTAGATCGGTTAGATTCATTCTGTGTTTACGAGAATTGGGCGAGAAACGTAATTTGTGTACCAGTAAACCACCTAATCATGCTAATTGGGCGACAATACAACCCGGAATACAATCAATGAATGACGCTTTATTTATAGCAGCCAAGATTTGACGTTTAATTTGATGTTTAGCAATAAAAAATTAATAAAACACTAAAGGCGATGTAATAATATTTCGCCAAGTATGGTCGTTTTAAATAAAATAAACGCTTCTTTTAATAGTAGAATAAAGCCGACTTATTGTTTAGGAAGTCTTTATTTGATTACTTCACCTGGTAGTATTAGTAAAAGGATTCCCCAATGTTGTTGTTTATACCGGCTCGGTCATGTCTGGCCTTGAAAACAACAGGTGCGCGTACATTGTATACATGACGGTGAACGCAAACCACCTGTGACATGCATCGGGTATGCGAGTAGACATACTGTACACGTGAAGCATGCTCTTGTCGTCTGACCAGTTTGAACATCAAACGAACGAATGCATTCGATTTTACGGTCCAATTTTGCTGTACAATTAAAGGATAAAATGCTAGAATACATCAGTGACACCCGGCAGTGACATCAATGGTCATGGGCATGGCAGTGATGCCGGCAAACTTAACTGTACCGCCGACGAGTGGAAATAATTCAAAGATCCACAATTGTCTCACAACCATGAAACATGCACAAATTCTCTGATCACCAGATTTTGCACACGTAATATTATGAGAATATCAAGAAATGAAGGAGACGTATATGACACAGACAGTATAAAAAGTAAGTTCCACTTCCATGTATATCTTAGTTTAAAACTTTAGTTTCAGCTCTCTCAACATGCTCAAGTCAAGTTTTAACATGTCAAAATAACGTTTACAATGTAGTAAGCTTACAATTACATGTACATGCTCAAGCAATTGAATGAGGGGTGGTGCAATAATTATTTAGGGCCAGGGGGCTGGCATTTTCTTCGGAAGGGGGTCACAAATATGTCGGTGACCGCACTCAATTTTTTTATGACCCCCCTATCGCTGGGCAAATTTTTTACGACCCCCCTATCGCTGGTCGAAAAATTTTATGACCCCCCTTCCAACTACACAGACTCAAGAAAAATTATTCATTGGCTGGAATTAAGGCGAGGAGCGCGTCAAAACTTAAAAGTGAAGAAAAGTGTGTGGAGCGCGGTAAAATTTTTATTGTAAGTGTAAAGAAGGCGCGCGGAGCGTGTAAAAATTTTGCATATATATTGTACGCACATTTCAACTGCGAAGTTATATTTTAAGTCACCAGTCCTTGATAATTCTATAACCCCCCCCCCTATTTTGGGTGTTAAAAAAATTATAAACCCCCCTATTTTTGGTCTGAAAATTCTATGACCCCCCCCAGTATTTTTGGGACCCCCCCTTCCGAAGAAAATGCCAGCCCCCTTATGTGTACCCGGGGGTGGTGAATTCCATTGGTCTGCAAAAAATTGCCCCCCCCCTTTTCGCTGTGCCAAAAATCTTTACCCCCGGCCCTTTTGACGTGCCAAAAACCTTTGCCTCCCTTTTGATGTGACCAAAAAAAATGAGCCACCCCGGAGTAAAATTTCCAAACGGCTTGCCAAAAATCGCTTGCCCCCTCGGCCCGCCAAAAATTGCTTGCCCCCCCCCCCCCCCCCTTGAACATGCCAAATTTTTGGGATCCCAAATTGCAAACCTTAAATGGTCTAGATATATGTACATGTATGTTGCGAGTGCAGTGAGCAGGAAAATTTGCATATTTAGCCTAAGCCTTTTTTATTAATTAGAGCCTTTTATTAAAAAGGTGTCCCATGAATGCGTGCCAACTGCCAAGAATTGCTTGCCCCCCCTCCCTCTCGGCTTGCCAAAATTGCCCCCCCTTCGCTCGCCAAAATTTCTTGCCCCCCCCAATTTCATTCTCCCCAGGGCGAGCAGGAAATTTTGCATATTTTAACGTATTCATAACAATAATATAGGAACGGTGTCCAAAATATTTGTGCTAAAAATCACTTGCCCCCCCCCACCCCTTTAGTCCTGCCAAAAATCGCTTGCCCCCCCCCCCCCTTTCGACCTGCCAAATAATGCTTTCCCCGCCCTGCCTCTTTTGGCCCGCCAAAAAATCTGTGTCCCCCCCCTATAATTCACCACCCGGGGTGTACACATTATTATTGCACCACCCCTAAATAGCTACAAAATCTACCATACTGGGTGCACCATTTGATATGCTGGGGCATTGAGAGTGTTTTGAAGAAAAAAATTAAGCTTGGCGAAAAAAAAAGAAAAGCCTGTTCTACTGGCTTGACCGACCCAGATTTTCCAAAATTTGCAAATTTTCCTTACAAATGAATGCAGACCCAAATTTGAAAATATCAGGAACATTTGTTTTTGTAATTCCCCAAATTGCAAAATATTACAGATTTTGTTGATTTTTGGTGCCGGTCATTTTGCAAAAAAAAGCCAGACCGAACGACCTTACTTGAAAGGTCCATCCGCCCATAGAACAAGATTTTTTTTTTCTGTAGCCTTACTACCGGTATATCATTTTCCATGCAGCCATATCACGGTTAAAAATGGTATAGTGAGACAAACTTATACAAATTTGACCACTGCTGAGTAAAAAAGAAAAAAATCCCCACCCAACTCTGCATTTATAAAGATTATACGGTATTTAAATTGAAAAAAAAAAAAAATGCCACCCTAGGCGTGAAAAAAAAAAAAAAATTGTAGCCGCCATACCAAGCTCCCATGCACCCCCAAAATAATTTAGCTCAATAATCCTTTTGGCTATTTGCACTTGTTGCCTTGTTTTTTTTTGTTTTTTTTTTATAGGGCAACATTTTGTTTTCTCTGCCACAACACTTCCTGGTAATTCTAATAAAATAAAAAAATAAATAAATAAATGTAGATATTAATATAGCGATTCATACCGCAAACAGCCTCAAAGCACTTTACATTTATTCCGCCGTTATTAGAATATGTCGGAACCACGTTTGCTGCCTACAAATGGCGCAGGGTTCATCAGTACAACGACTGTGACTACCCCTAACAGCTTCCCATTGCACCTGGGTGGGGTGAAGCAAGCGAGACAAAGCGCCTTGCCCAAGGGCGCAACACGCAGTAGCGTGATCGGGACTCGAACCCACGCACGTAAAGCAAGCTCTCAGATTATGAGTCCAAGGCCGTAACCACTGAGCTACCGTGCCCTCTAAATACTGTAAAACCATTTAATTTCGCTACAGGCCTTATTCGTGAAATTAAATACCCGCAAATTTGGCATATTTACATTGAATTTTAACATGAATTCCTGGATTACCCTTGTAGCAAAATTAGATTCCCATGAAAATGGTGATCATTACGAATTAGCGAAATTAAGTACTAGCAAATTACCCATAAACCCATTAAAGGGGCACTCTTATGATTTACAGCATGCACTCAGTGATTTCAACTAGATTTTTGAATGCAATGGTCTCTAGCCTTTAAGTTAGCAAATTCGTGGCTAGACTAACTTTTTGAGCAATCATGTCCTGTATTTACAGAGATGGAAACTAGTTGCCAGGGTACCAGAGAGCCAGTCATACAATTGAAAGCCGCATTGATGTTGATGAGGTACCGTCTGACGCGTAACAACAACAAAGAGTGTACATTTTTGCACTTTTATTTACCGTATATGCTCCATTTGCCTTATTGTTATTTTCAGGTGTCATCCAATAATGGAAAGTTATAGTCGCCATACCAGAAGAGGCCTACTGCAAATTGATGGAGTATGATTAATACGTTTATGATACCGGTATGTAAATGCAAGTTAAAATTAGCAATGTGTTGCAATCTTTTTGAAACAATAATTTAAGACAACAAAAAAAAACCCTGTTCTACTGGCCCAACGGTCCCATCAGATTTTTTAGGGTGAGAAATTATATAAAATCCTGACAGACCAACCCTTAGACCACGACCAAGGCCTAATTACGCAGTAGAGCAGGGGGTTTTTTTTTTTTTTTTACATTTTTCGGGAGGGTAATCGGGTACCTGAAATTGAATAAGTGTGTCCCTATCTAGAGCTAAATGCCAGGATCATTCATGGCTGATGACTTACCCCCCAGAAAAAATGTACCCCCAAAAAAAGTTCAATGCATTTTGCATGTTAAAAGAGTACGATGAACACAAATTATCACTTTGCATATTATAAAACACTAACATTTTTTTGGTAAGTCAACCACAAATGAGCGTAGCATTTTAGCAACTACATGTAAGTCACTTGGGAAACTCACTGCGGGCCGGGATTTAGTCTAGGACTTGCCATTCGATGATGTCCTGCTCTGCGTAGAAGTTGACAGGGCCTAGCGGTGGATTTGTAAATTTTCAAAATTGACCCTGTCCCGGTCCCTGTAGCCCAGGGAACAATGCAGTGTTACAATAAATTGAGAAGGTGCATTATACAATGTACATGGGACAATTTTCAGTCGGTACCCATAGCTAGGGGAATAGAGATTCATTAATGAAACTTATATTGCATTGGTTAGATATGTTTGGGTTCTTACAGTATTGGTTTACATGTACAAGAAATTTACTAATTTCCATTTTTATCCTTTTCATTTACACATGATGCAGGTGTCCAGAAGTTGATATTGATTCAGCATGAGTGTGGCTCGACATCTCTGTATTCCTGACAACCATTGGGCGCCGGTCTGGTCTGTTACAATTATGAGACTTGTTTGGTCTTAACTCGCAATACACATGATACAAGCAGCAAGCACAGTCAATTACAGTCATGGATGTACCATCGATAGCTGCAAATATGAACTACAGATACATGTACCATATTCGCTCCATTAACAGCCCATGCCCCTATATAAGTATATAATCCTTTATCATTATGTGCATGATGCATGCAACTACTTGTGTATCCAACACATGCAGAGCTTTCTACACACAAGGTCCATATTCTGGGCTATTTTCTACATATTCAGGTAATTATGTAAACAATGTAAAAAATAAGGGCCCGCTTAAAATGACTTTGTCAAGTACCCTGTGTGGTTAATGGAATGAATACGGTAGGAGAAAATTGTGCACAGTGGATTATGTTGAAAATTTTCAAATATTCCTATTTTCAAAGGAAAAATATTATCAACTTTTAAAATTCAGTAACAAGTTAGACATTCTTCCTTCAGTTCAAGTTTATGTCGCTCACCCAGTTGTGACCAAGTATACATTGTATACTGCCCTATGCATGTGTGTATTGACACCGTCAGCTATGGGGACTATTTTGCGAAATGCCACAACCATCCATTTAGCGGCTACAGGAACATAAGAAAGAATCGATGAGAAGACAACAAACCAATTTTATTTGAGAACATTTCAGGAGAGATAATGCAATATACGATATACCCGGTATACTTGAAAAATGAATGTGAAGCAATGTACAATGCATTTTTAAAACTCATTTTATATAAAATTGGAAGACAAGCATATTGTGTTTTTGTATTTTAAATTATGTAGTGATTATAATTAATATGAAGGATACAATCTTAATAATAAATATATTGAACAGTCTAAAAGCCTGCCCCATGTTTACTCTGCTTGGCTTATAATTATTGGTATTTACTTATTTTGAGATATTAACAGTACGGATTGATATAGCAAGGCATGCATACCTGTACGCAGTCTGGCAAAGCATTTTTGCTATTCAATACAAATAATTTTACCAATTATTATTAGCCACACAAATAACACGCTGTAATACTTATAAACACTATACCAATTTCACACTGATGTGGCAGTGACGTCAGTGCGCATTTCTTTGTGTGCAGCCTCAAACCGCTAGTGGTTGTTCAAAGGGCTGGTGCACACAAGCACGCACTTAAAGATACCGCATATTAGTGAGCGAAACAGCTGCTTTAACACATTGACGTCACTGCCATATCAGGGTGAAAAAAAAGTATATACATGTATGTCCCAGAAAGCTTTACGAGGCCCAAAATCTTTAGAAAACTCGTGATGTCAATGTTCCGTAGCTTTATGCGGATCATTAAATGGATTTTTTATCAAGATTTTAGGCTTCGTAAAATTTTGCTATATACTAGGCCTAAAATCTCGATAAAATGGAAATTGAGACTTTTATTGCGATTTTAGGCCTTATAAAGCTTGATTAATTTGACCTTGATCAATTTCAATGTTCCATAGTTTTTATACAAAACTTTACAAGGCAAAAAATCTTGATAAAATCCTTAATTTCAATGTGCCTTGGCTTTTACGGAACATTGAAATCGAATTTTATTGAGATTGTAGGCCCCGTAAAGCTTCACGAGGTCCACAATCTTGATTAAATTCTTGGTTTTAATGTTCCGTAGCTTTTATGCAAAGCTTTACAAGGCCTAAAATCTTGATAAAACTCTTGATGTCAATGTTCCGTAGCTTGTAGGGAGCATTGGAATCAAAACTTTTATCATAATTTTAGGCCTCGTAAATCTTTACTAGGCCTAAAATCTTGATAAAATTGAAATTAAGAATCTTTTTGAGACTTTAGACTTCGTTAAGCTTTACAAGGTATAACATTGTGAGAAAATTCTTAATTTCAATGTTCCGTAGCTTTTACATAAGCTTAACAACACCTAAAATCTCGATACAATTCTATGATTTCAATGTTCCATAATTATTTACGAAAATAATTTCAATCATTGAAAATTGATTTCAATGTTCCGCAGCTTTAACGCAAAGCTTTACGAGGCCAAAAATATTGATAAAACCATTGATTTAAATGTGCCGTAGCTTTTACGGTACATTGAAATTGAGAATTTTAATTGATTTTAATGGTCCATAGATTTTAGGCTGTTTACGAGGCCTGAAATCTTGATAAAATCCTTGATTTCAATGTGCCATACCTTTACAGAACATTGAAATAGAGAATTTTATCAATATTTTAGGGCTCGTAAAGCTTTACAAGGACTAAAATCTTGATATACCGGTAATTGAAATTGAGAATTTTAACTGATTTCAATGTTTTGTAGCTTTTACGCAAAAGTTTACGAGGCCTAAAATCTCGATAAAATCCCTGATCGTAGCTTTTACGGAACATTGAAATAGAGAATTTTATCAAGATTTTGGGCCTCGTACCGTTTTACGAGACCCAAAATCTCGATAAAATTGGCATATTGAGAATTTTAATTGATTTCGATGTTCCGTAGCTTTTACGCAAAAGTTTACGGGGCCTAAAATCTCGATAAAATCCCTGATTTCAATGTGCCGTAGCTTTACGGAACATTGAAATAAAGACTTTTATCAAGGTTTTGGGCCTCATAAAGTTTTACAAGGCCTAAAATCTCCATGAAATTGACATTGAGAATTCTAATTGATTTCAATGTTCTTTATTTTTTACGCAAAAGTTTACAAGGCCTAAAATCTCGATAAAATCCCTGATTTCAATGTGCCGTAGCTTTTATGGAACATTGAAATAGAGAATTTTATCAAGATTTTGTGCCTCGTAACGCTTTTTACTGAGACCTAAAATCTCGATAAAATTGACATATTGAGAATTTTAATTGATTTCAATGTTCCGTAGCTTTTACGCTAAAAAGTTTACGAGGCCTAAAATCTCGATAAAATCCCTGATTTCAATGTGCCGTAGCTTTTACGGAACATTGAAATAAAGAATTTTATCAAGGTTTTGGGCCTCATAAAGTTTTACAAGGCCTAAAATCTCCATGAAATTGACATTGAGAATTCTAATTGATTTCAATGTTCTTTATTTTTTCCATAAAAAGTTTACGAGGCCTAAAATCTCGATAAAATCCCTGATTTCAATGTGCCGTAGCTTTTACGGAACATTGAAATAAAGAATTTTATCAAGATCTTGGGCCTCGTAAAGTTTTACGAGACCTAAAATCTCGATAAAATTGACATATTGAGAATTTTAATTGATTTCAATGTTATTTAGCTTTTACGCAGCTTTTACGCAAAGCTTGACGAGGCCTAAAATCTCGATAAAATCCCTGATTTCAATGTGCCGTAGCTATTACGGAACATTGAAATATAGAATTTATCAAGATTTTGGGCCTAAATAACGCTTTTTACTGAGACCTAAAATCTCGATAAAATTGACATATTGAGAATTTTAATTGATTTCAATGTTTCGTAGCTTTTACGCAAAAGTTTACGAGGCCTAAAATCTCGATAAAATCCCTGATTTCAATGTGCCGTAGCTTTTACGGAACATTGAAATAAAGAATTTTATCAAGATTTTGGCCTCGTAATATTTTACTGAGACCTAAAATCTCGATAAAATTGACATATTGAGAATTTTAATTGATTTCAATGTTCCGTAGCTTTTACGCAAAAGTTTACGAGGCCTAAAATCTCGATAAAATCCCTGATTTCAATGTGCCGTAGCTTTTACTGGAACATTGAAATAGAGAATTTTATCAAGATTTTGGGCCTCGTAACGTTTTATTTGAGACCTAAAATCTCGATAAAATTGACATATTGAGAATTTTAATTGATTTCAATGTTCCGTAGCTTTTACGCTTAAAAGTTTACGAGGCCTAAAATTTGATAAAATCCCTGATTTCAATGTGCCGTAGCTTTTACGGAACATTGAAATAAAGAATTTTATCAAGATTTTGGGCCTCGTAACGTTTTACGAGGCCTAAAATCTCGATAAAATCCCTGATTTCAATGTGCCGTAGCCTTTACGGAACATTGAATTCAAGAATTTTATCAAGATTTTGGGCCTCGTAACGTTCTACGAGACCTAAAATCTCGATAAAATTGACATATTGAGAATTTTAATTGATTTCAATGTTCCGTAGCTTTTACGCATAAAAAGTTTACGAGGCCTAAAATCTCGATAAAATCCCTGATTTCAATGTGCTGTAGCTTTTACTGGAACATTGAAATAGAGAATTTATCAAGATTTTGGGCCTCGTAACGCTTCTACGAGACCTAAAATCTCGATAAAATTACATATTGAGAATTTTAATTGATTTCAATGTTCCGTAGCTTTTACTTAAAAAGTTTACGAGGCCTAAAATCTCGATAAAATCCCTGATTTCAATGTGCCGTAGCTTTTACGGAACATTGAAATAAAGAATTTTATCAAGATTTTGGGCCTCGTAACGCTTTTACTGAGACCTAAAATCTCGATAAAATTGACATATTGAGAATTTTAATTGATTTCAATGTTCCGTAGCTTTTACGCAAAAAAGTTTACGAGGCCTAAAATCTCGATAAAATCCCTGATTTCAATGTGCAGTAGCTTTTACGGAACATTGAAATAGAGAATTTTATCAAGATTTTAGGCCTCGAAGGGTTTATAAGGTCTAAAATCGCGACAAAATCCTTGATTTCAATGTGCCGTAGCTTTTAGCTTGTAGTATCATTCGATAATAATTTAGCTTTCTTTGTAGAAATATATGCCCTACAAACTCTGCACAGATGATCCAGTGCCTTTGTGTGAGTTTCCATTTATCATAATAACATCTAAAACGTTGTAATTATAAATAAAAATGTCAAAAATAATGCGTGAAACACGAATATATCACCCTCTCTAAAGACGCCATTGTCCCAGCACGCGCCCGGTGCCTCAGCGCAACCGAGTGCACAGTGAGCGCCAGACTGGCTCCCGCATGCATTGCGCCGTAGCACCGAAGTTACTATGCATTACACGGTAAACACCGCCAAAAACAGTGCGAATATAATCACTGAAAATAAGAAAAATACTGAAGGCAAGTTTATTATATTATAATTTTTATTTGGGAAATATATTATCTTTTATTACGTTAACCCGATTTTACTTTTGCCCTAACCTTTTCGTGCAACATGGGGTCATTTTTTGGTGATTTTGGATTTGAAATTTTATCGCGATAATGGCGCGATAACCGGTGAAAAATAATTATCGGACTGGACAGTATGACTCAATTACCGCTTATATTTTCGGTATTTTTCAAGTGTCATTGGTATTTACTAGTAAAATAAACAATTTTACAACTAATAAGAGACGAAGAATACTTTCACTGTGTTTTTCAATTGAGTTTTATTGAGTTTTCTATCTCCATTTTTTACAATCGTCTATGTGCGAGTGCAGTGTTTACATGTCAGTCTCTGTGACGTCACGACAAGGGGGAATCCCGCACTGGAGGAAAGAATTACCAACCGATAAACAATAATACTTTATTCTCAGAAATACACGCGATCGAGATACCGTGAACTGTAGCTTCAAACCTCAAGTGTGTGCCACCTAACACCAGTAGAAAGACAAAATACAAGGTCAACCTGAACCATAAAGTACAAGAGGTATACTTGCTTATACAAATGATATAAGAATGGACAAGAACAAATACCGACCTGGAATTGCAAGAAGTCATTTGGCATCTGTGGCGGACCAGCCATCTCACTAGCCCTATGTAGACCTAACACAAGAAGATCCAACACTAAGCCATAGTACTGTACAATGAAGGAGGCGAACTGGAGACCTCTGATAATACCGTAAGAATTGGTGTGGTTCATGTCCTGTAGGAAAACAAAAACAGAGTGTCGTAATTTAATGTGAAGATTTTTTAACTGATCTGACACAAATTCACGAACTTGGTACTGAAAAAGCTTATTTTTTAGCAATCATTTCAATTTCCAATGGGCTATTTCTGTTGAAACACATGCACATTGCACCCTATGGAATTCATGACCTTAATCTCACATACAGGGGGTGTAAATTTCAAATAGAGTCACTCATTCAGGTAATCCCATTTGAAATTCACACTCCCTGAATGGAGTCAAAGGTCATGTCTTCCATTACAAGTGTATGGATTTCAACTGGAATAGCCCAATAGAGCAATATGTATGCTCTATTTCCCTACCTCCAGTCAGCAGCACCAGCTTTGAAGTTCAGCGTGTTCTGTGTTACTTGGTGCATGTACATACTTTTATACGTGTGAACGAAGTGGCGCAAATGTACACACAAGAAATAATGCTAAGCTAATCCTGAAGTGCAAAGCTGGTGCCACTGACTGGAGGTACAGAAATAGAGTCAATCAATTCTGTCCCAGTATTTTTCCAGGATGGTAGACTATTGATAAGCCATACCACCCAACTATGCATATAACTGGGTTTGATCTAGCATTGTATTACGAACAGCCAACGCCATAAGATGGGCTACGGGCTGTAGATACCTACCAATGCAATCTCTACCCTATATGGGTCATTCCAATGTATTTGGTTACTTGCGTTACATCACTCTTTTATTCCATACTATCTCTAATTGGGCTATTCCAGTTGAAATCCATACACTCCCTATGAAAGACATGACCTTACAAATGGGATTATCTGAATTGGTGACTCCATTTGAAATCTACACCCCCTGTGTAGGAGATTAAGGTCATGTGTTCCATAGAGGGTGCATGGATTTCAACTGGAACAGCCCATATTCTGAAGCAGGAGCCATATTTGTCTAGTTTTAGTCATTGAACTAATTAGAGGTTAATAACTGCGCATCGGTTATTTGAAGGGCATTGTGAAAAATCTAAAAATTTTGCCTTTGGAACCTGAAGGGCATTGTGAAAAATCTAAACATTTTGCCTTTGGAACCTGAAGGGCATTGTGAAAAATCTAAACATTTTGCCTTTGGAACCGAGTAATATCCCGAGGGGCGTAGGGATATTCCGAGGTAACCGACATATTACCGATGCAAAGTTATTAACCTCAATCATAACCGTCACTTTGATCTTTTAACTTTACAAAATAACACAACATTTTCCTCAAAAGTTTGTAAAATTTTTTTACACCTTCCCTTTCCCAAAATCGATCAGGCTAAAACAAGACGACCAATAACAATCCGAATCTGTGCAAATATGGTAGCGCACAATACAATTACGGCAGCCAGCGCGCGCAGTTTGTTGGACGCACAATACGGCGCACACGGAGGTCAATTGTGTGCGACATTGGAACAATTACACATTTTGCGGTCAATTGTGAGATATTAATGACCTTGATTTGCGTTCGCGTTTTTACAAAAAATAAAATATGATTGGATCGCACGTTATCGCAGGTTATGAATAAACTGCAGTGTACTTTTTAATATTCAAACACTGATCTTGTAGGAAATGAACATGGAAGCCTGTGGTTCTTGAGTTAAGGCCAACAATATTTGAAAACAAAAGTTTTGAGCCAATGTTCACTTTGCGCTAATGTGCACTTTGCGCTAATGTGCAACATGTTCACTTGCATGCAAGTTGTTCTCAGAGTGCCAAATGCTGAAAAATGTAAAATCTGTAACATATTTTTTTAGATTTGCAATGGGACCCAGAGAATATATCTTACACTTCCCACAAATCCACAATGCATTGCTTCCATTTCAATGTTCTGTGCTGATTTACAATCCAGTCCAACATGGGTTGATACTGACCAAAGGTACCTCAATGAATAGAGCACATCCAGATCTTGCAAATTATGTTTATTTCATGACGTCAACTCATGTTTAACTTATAAAAACAAATGGAACCTATGCAAAATAACAGCAGTGTCATTTGATGAAATGAGGTGATGTATCATGTTGCAAAGGATTCTGGGAAGGGTAAGATATCTTCTCTGAATAGGCCTTAATACACTGCTTGAACAAGTACCTTGTAGTTGATGACCACATTGTTTTTGGCCGTCATGTAATCGGCGATGTTGTGATCTACGATGAGACGCAGCAGTCTGTTGAGTAGCGTCAAATCTATCTTCTCGTAAAGCTTCTCGAATCGTGACTCCATCATCACATTGCACTCACCCTCTGTCGTGTCCCACACATCTTGGAGATTATTGATGCCTGTATCGGGAGAATTAAGTTATCATTAACCGTATGAGCACTATCAAACTGTAAGTTCTATTTTGATTGGTTACAAAGAGGGCTACATTACTGATTGGGCCAATCAGAGATATAGTAAGAATGGCGAGTAGGGCTGAAGGGGATTGAGCTTAAAATTGCAAGAGATCTAAAAGCTATATTTTGATTGGTTACTCAGATGATTATATCATTTAATTAACCAATCAGGGGCACTGTTGGAAGTAGTGACTGACCATGGATTTAAACTGTATTTTGATTGGTTCCTCAGATGATAATATCATGTAGTTAACCAATCAGGGGTGATGTTGTAAGTTGTGTCCATGGTGTTAAATCTAATTACTTATTGGGAACTATCCATCGTTTGTGGGTTGTGATTGAACGAATCACATGTGTGATAAATTATTTGTTTTATCGTTTTTAAATCAATTTTGATTTAAGAAGGTAAATCTCTTTGTCTTTCGAAATAAAAACTCATATCTGGTACTACAAGTCACATATCTATGAACTGCTTATAATTGATCGATCAATCAATCAATCAATCATGTCAATAAATTATGTTCCAGTATTTTATCCAGGATGGTAGACTATTGATAAGCCATACCACCCAACTATGCATATAACTGGGTTTGATCTAGCATTGTATTACGAACAGCCAACGCCATAGATGGGCTACAAGCTGTAGATACCTACCAATGCAATTTTAACATTTGACACTGAAGTGCATCATTCCTGAAGATTTGTCATTAGTATATATGTGGCAACAGAATTCTCTTTTTTCATGACATGTCCTTAGGTTTTTTTTCAAGTTTAAACTGTAATCTAACCAGGTGGGAGTTGTTGCAACCCCATCACATTCATACTTTAAATTAAATGACTAAATAGAAAGACATTTTCTTGAAGTTTTAATTTTCCATGCTTTTTTGCAGGTTTTAAATTTTTTTGTGGAAAGCATGAAAAAATCTTTTTCGCACGCTGGGTTTTTGTTTATCTTTGAAACTGAGAGATCCTGACAAAACTGCTCATAACTGCAAAATTTGCACACAAAAAATAGAAATGCTAAAATACTCTGCTATGCAATGGTATCACGGAATAGGTCGGACCCATAGCTATACATTAGTTCTAATTCACCTAAATAACAGATGTTTAGAGCATACAATGGGCTATTAGTTGAAATCCGTATAGAAAACATAACCTTAATCTCCCACACAGCGTGTGTAGAGTTCAAATGGAGTCGCCCATTTAGGTAACCCCATTTGAAATAATCACTCCCTGAGTGGGAGATTAAGGTCATGTCTTCCATAGGGGGTGTATGGATTTCAACTGGAACAGCCCAATTTATGGTTCTGCAATCCACAAAATTTCAAGTCTTACCTTGACACCACTTGTATACCAACAGTGGTGGGGGTTCTGTGTCGGCTGGTTTGATCCACGGTGGAAATAATCTCCTCTTGTCTGCTTCATACCATAGGTACTGATCCAGGTATGCATCTGTGATCTTCTCTAAAGGTTCCACATCGTAGACAGGGATCAGATGGCTGTAGAGATCCATGAACTCTATACCAACCTAAACAGGGTTAATGAGATGGGTAAACAGGTTTACAAGGGTTGAAAAACTAAAAACTATTTAACCAGTTTTAACAATACTGATGACTTACTTAAGAGTATCAGATTAGCAACGATTAACAAACTCAGTGGTTTGTGGTGGATGGGCACATATTAGGGACAGCTTCAAAACCAAACCCATACACTGGCATCCTAGTAGATCCAGCAGATTATCAGTGAACACCATTGTTCCAAACAATAGAAACCATGTCCAATCACTGGTGTCTGTGGTCAGGATTTGAAGAAACAGGCAACCACACTAGTTAGTGGTAGGTCAAAGGTCAAAGCTTACCTCTTTGAAGGCTCTCTGTGTTAGCAAGTGACGCTTGATTCTGCTGAGGGCTTCGTGAGGGTTATCATAAGCCTGTTCTATCAGACCTAATTCCTCCCTCTGTGATTGGTTCAAACGGGACTTGACACTGAAAAACAAATCAGTAAATATATATGTTATTATTATATTGTGTCAAAAATTGTCAGAAAATGTTTACAACTTTGAGAAAACTCCTTGACACAATGGTCATTGAATCTTTGTTCTAAATGGATGTGCATGACCCACTAGATATGAAGTGTGCAGAGCACCTTATGGGTATGGCCAGGGTCGGATTCATGGCTGCCCCCCCCCTCCTCGGCTCCTTGAATTGAACTGTCACATCTCCACCCTCACCACTGTTACCCAAGTTTTTTCCAAGCAATCCCGTTGACATGTCCTCATCACCATTTTACCTAGAAAATCGTGCACAAAAATATGCTATTTCAATGCTAAAATTCTGAGGGTTGTCTGTGTGTTATGATATTGGAAGTTCTACTTCTTTTTTCCAATTCTGTTTAATATTATATTTTCTCCTCTAAAAATTTGGCCCCCCCCCTAAATCGTGGCCCCTGGACCTGGACCGACTAAATCTAACCCGGGCTATGGCATAGTACACTGAAAATTTTTCCTCTTTTTTGCTCGCTACAAACTGTTCACTTTCTTTTGAATCCACACTTGAAATGTTTTCATTTCTTCACTTCTGTAACGGGAATATTACACTATAATCAAATTAAGTAATTCTTGGCCAAACTGGAACACTGTGAACGCTAGTGGTTCCGCGATAAACACACACAAATATAGCGCGGTACAGAAGAAAGTATGCATGTGCCTTACACTGCGTACACGCTTAGTAAACTACATGGACGCAACACGCATGTTCCAGTTTGGCCAAGAATTGCCTAATTTGATTATAGTTGAATGACACCAATTTTCTAATATAGTAAATTTTGAAGTATTTCGGACAGCAGGTTTTTACATTTTGTTACATTGATAGTTTGCCTCTGCTGTTGTTAATGCTAAGATTGAGACACAAGCCAAACTAAACACAAAATGGTCCTGATTTTACACAAGATATGGCTAAACTTGTGAGTATCAAAGGGATTGAAAGTCTGTAGGTGTTTGTTTTTTCCAAGGACAAGCTTACTTTTACAAAATCTTAAACAGTTAGAAGTTTGATGCAATAAAACTAAATGGATAAAATTGCTTTCATAATTAGACCATACCTGTATGCTTCCTTGAGTCTTTCCAAGGCTAGAATGAGCAGCTTGGTGTCGTGTTTGTATGACAGAGGAGGGAATGGAATGGGTGAGAAACGCCTACTCTCCAACCAATGCACGGTGGTGGTATAGATGGCTACGGCTTCTTCAGCAGTGATGTATGGACCATCCTGTGATGAGTAACAACAACAAACAACATGAAGTCAATTAAAAACATACCCCACTAAAATTTGTTTTTGTGAATTCAACAATGTGTTATTTGAGTGTGTAAGCATGGCAGTAGGGTCCTGAATGGAGTTAGTGAGGGAGAAAGAAAACAAGAATAGTGAGAGAACGAATACGGGAGGGAACAGAAGAAAGAATGGGAAAAGAAGGGAGGAAGATTATACTAAAGGGGAGGAAGTGGAGGACATACAGGACAAGGACAAGGTGGACTCTTGATTTGGAGATGTAAATTGGTGAAGAAAATGAAAGGAGTGAGAGAAGACGGAAGGAAAAGGAGAAACAATGGGAAAAGAAGGGGAGGAAGATTATGATGAAGAGGAGAGAGAGGAGGAAGCAAAGGACAAGCAGGAGAAGGACTCCTGTCTGGAGATGTAAAAGAATGAAGAAAATGAGATGAGTGAAAACAGGTGGAAGGAATAGGAGAAGGAATGGAGCAGAAGGGGAGAAACATTATGTTGAAGAGGAAGAAGAGGAGGAAGGGGAGAAGGAAAAAGAAAAGGATGAGGAGGAGGAAACTAAAACCTACCTTCAGATAGTTTTTCTTCAGAAATGATCCAAAGAGGTATATAAATTGGCTTAATTGCGATCACTTAATGAATTGATGAATCATTCAATTCTGTTCCAGTATTTTATCCAGGATGGTAGACTATTGATAAGCCATACCACCCAACTATGCATATAACTGGGTTTGATCTAGCATTGTATTACGAACAGCCAACGCCATTAGATGGGCTACAGGCTGCAGATACCTAGCAATGCAATCACCAAATGGATGTCTGTGGTTCTTATGATTGCCACTAAAGCTCAAAAGTACAGCAATTGGCCATTTTGGTATCTCCAAAATGGGTCAAACTCCTTTGCAAATGAAAATGAGATGGGAGCACAAGGGAAGATAAGAAACATTATGTTGAAGAGGCGGAAGAGGAGGAAGAGGAGAAGGAACAAGAAAAGGATGTGGAGGAGGAAACTAAAACCAACCTTCAGGTAGTTATGCTGTCTCTCCTGTTCAGCTTTCAGGTACAACCTTGTCAGTCGGCCCAGATTCTTCTTGCACACTGTCTTGTCCACGGTGGCGCCACGTCGGATACGCTCACGATTGTAGTGAGCCGTATTTGTCCACCAGTCGGCTTTTGACTTGACGTATCTGAGGATCATGTTCTCAATTGGGGTAGGTAATCCTGGCACCTAAGAGTAAAGAGATGTACATTTAATTAATGTACATTTAATTAATAGTCACCCCCAAAATTTCGCATACTTGACAAATGTTTCCATCAATCAATTCTGTCCCAGTATTTTATCCAGGATGGTAGACTATTGATAAGCCATACCACCCAACTATGCATATAACTGGGTTTGATCTAGCATTGTATTACGAACAGCCAACGCCATTAGATGGGCTACAGGCTGTAGATACCTACCAATGCAATCACTAAATGGATATTTGCGATAATTATGATTGCCATTTAAGCTCAAAAGTACAACAATTGGCCATTTTATCTCCCAAATGGGTCAAACTCCTTTGCAAATGAAAAGTAAAACATTACTGTGTAATCTGTAAGAACATCAATCAACAATCAGAGTAACTATTACTTTTTTGACATGTTTGGGCTCGAGCAAACTGACATATGAAAATTTTGAGAGAGTAAAAAATCAAGACTCTGCGGAGCTTGAATATCTGCCGAGTCCTGATTTTTTCTCTCTCAAATTTTCATGTCAGTTTGCTTGAGCCCCAAAGTCATTTAAATCATAAGTTCTCAGGCTTGCATCGCTTATTTCCGATCCTCGCATATATTAATTTGTGTTTCGCATTGTTTTACACCCTGCTAGGGTGAAGCATATAGGCCACCTCCTCGTTCATTATTACTTTTCTTGATAAATTCAAATATCACTTAGATGTTGCAAGATTGTACTACTGTTTTATTCTGTTTAATGCTTTCTGGCATCATGTGGAAAATCACAAAAAGTTATATTTTGCAACAGTTTTGTTGGCTTTACAGCATCTCCAGGCTGTGTGATACCTCCTGGCATCATGCCTAAGATATTGTGTTGACCTTACACCCAATCACTTACCTTCCATGGTATATTGGCCTTCCAGCATCTCCAGGCTGTGTGATACCTCCTGGCATCATGCCTAAGATATTGTGTTGACCTTACACCCAATCACTTACCTTCCATGGTATATTGGCCTTCCAGCATCTCCAGGCTGTGTGATACCTCCTGGCATCATGCCTAAGATATTGTGTTGACCTTACACCCAATCACTTACCTTCCATGGTATATTGGCCTTCCAGCATCTCCAGGCTGTGTGATACCTCCTGGCATCATGCCTAAGATATTGTGTTGACCTTACACCCAATCACTTACCTTCCATGGTATATTGGCCTTCCAGCATCTCCAGGCTTCACTAAGATGTTGCAGGATGGTCCTAGCTTTGTTCTGCTTGATACCCTCTGGCATCATGTCCAAGATATCGTGCATCACCTGTGGGGAAAAATTAAAGTCAGAAATATTTTTACTTTAAAATCTTTTCAGCTGAGCTTACACTAGTATGCATACCTTTCTGACCAATTCAACATGTGCTTTGATTTACCATTTTTAGGCATTTAACATGACTGATGATAATAAGTATTGTAACCCTAACGCTACCAGGGCTACAAAAGGCTAAAAACTACTACAAGCACCCCACATGATCCGACTGCGTAATCTTCCTAACACACATATAGACACACAAAAAACCTGGCCAACCATGGTTCACCATCATGGCTTGTTACAAGCTGTATCAAAATGATTGGTACCCATCAGATTTCATTGATACTGGATGAGCCTGACACATCAAAATTCAACATAGGATCCAAGTATTTGTTTAAATTAATTGTAAAACAAGTCATAAACTATACATACTGGACATTTCAAGACTATCCACTGTTGTATTTGGAAGAGGCAGACTTTTCAATAAACATCAACATTGATGGGTACCAATCATTTTGATACACCCTGTATCCCTATTCATGTGCCTATTCTCATTATCAAATTTTATGCAGTATGAAGCCGGGTTAGCCATGGTCACAATGATCTATGCTCTGATCAGCTCGTAATAGGCAAGAATTATTTGTATTTTGTTACTGCACATGTCAAGAAAGTCCAACTTACACACATGTAAATACACCCCATCACACGTCAGTCACACAATGCGTGTGTTGGTGCTGTGCACAGCCATGAGGAGTGACACAAGTCAAGAACTTATATAGGCACAAAGGTATAAAACACAACTACATGGGCCAATCAGTGGTTCACAGCTGCTTAGGAACAACAAGAGTGAAGGGGTACAGTAACTTAAGCATCGTACACATAAATAGATGCTTATGCACTTTGTTCTTGAAGGATGGTGCGCCGTTGTCAGTTACGTACTCCATCTGGTAGGCTATTCCAAACGTGAACTGCAGTGTGGATGAAGGTCTTGTCAGTAGACATGGTTCTAGAAGCTGGTACTGTGAGAGCATGGCAAGGCATGGACAAGCTGGTGCGGGTAGCTCTTCTGACAACAAATGGCTTTGGTAGCAGTGCCTTCAGATCTGGTGGGCACAAGCTGGTGTGCATTTTGTTGGTGACTGTTACTGCAGCAACTTGGACGTCTTTGATTGAGAGATGAGATGTTCAGCTCTGTAATCGCTTCTTCACTCACACCTATGATTCGAAAGGCCTTCCTCTGGATAGAGTCTAATAATCCTTCAGTGGTGGCACTGGCACTTATTCAAGACAGCGAGGCGTATTCCATCACACTGCAAGCGTGAGCCTTGTAAACGGTTGCTCTGGCTCTCACATCAAGTTTGTTTGCAACTCTCCTTAGAGCCATTCTATATCAATCCATGGTATTATGAGTCTCGTCTATTACAAGCTGATCATCCTATACAGGCTATATTGCAAGAAGTATATGTACAATACTTACCGATGCACGCAACTCCAAGTCATAATGACTCTCCACCCTCTGCTTGGTGACAGTCTTTGTCACGCCTTTAGAATGTCGTCCTTCAAACTGACGTGACAGCAGGTTCCCAAGCCAACGCTCCAGCAACGGTGTGATGCCACGCATGAAGAATACCCAGACACGCCAGCCTGGGGCCCAGATGCCGCAGCCAGGACCTTTGCCAACTGGACCCTGAAAAACAAAGAAATCGCAAGTGAATGACAAGGGGCAGATGCAGTGTATGACAAAGATCCCAAAGTCAGTTCCGATCAGGGTAACGCCTGACTGTCTGTGAAATTCCTTCACAGATTTTTCTAGTGTCAATTTTGGAATCAATACTGAGCACGTTTAGAATAAAAATTGCCAACTAAACATTTGAGAGCTCTTTCTCGGATATAGAAATAAAATACTTCTTCAGAAAGCGTGAAGTGCTGGATTTAATATTTTCTGTAAGTGCAACATAATACAGCAATCTCATAAGACTTGAATGATTCCCACGGATTTCAGATTTAAATTCAATGTCTTTTTAGAATGACAGAATCACAAAATTACCAAACGGACAGATACAACAACATAAACTAGTAATCAGCTTTTGACCACCCCTAATCATGCAGACCTTGCCTCCCAATTTTGTGAAAAATGTTTTTTTCCCCATTTCTTCTATTTTAAAATTTTGCATTCCTACCTTCTCTTTCAAAAAGAATTCCATGACTATGACCTTTCTCTGCTATTTCTATGACTAAATTAATATCAAATTTCCATGACTTTTGCCATTTTCAAAATTTCCCATGACTTTCCAAAAGTCTGTGGGATTCCTGGCTGGCTCAAGACAATCTGACATCCATTATTCCATGTATTTTTATCACTACAATGCATTACACTCATATCATATAGTAATCAGACACAAGCACACACTCAAAATTTAACATATTCCAGGCCAGTGGTGAATCAATGAGTCGATCTTATTTTCCTCTTGAAAAGCAACAAATGGCGGAGTTAGAGCTATCCAACTCTTATTCAAATAACTAGTACAAAAAACTGACAAAACGTCACAATACTGGCACTTACTGTGTTGAATCTGTAGTAGATGAGATGCTTGAGATCTTTACACATACGGATCTGTCTCATCAATTTGTATTTGTAACGGTACATACCAGTCAGCTGACCCACATGGGCGTAGATGTATTGCAAGCCATCCGCAAGCTGTGGGAAATAAAACAATGCAAAAAGCTTAAATGTTGAGTTTGTGTGAAGGCCAATGTACCTGTATAGGCCACTGGACATCATTGTTTATCAACAAAGGCGGGGGACTAGTCTATCGATATGCTTGAACGAACCGCTATACTGTTCAATGACTTTCTTGTACTATATGAAATGTGGTGGGAGATTTAAAATGCATGTGCCCTGAGTAAACTATGATGCATACGCACACTGCAGGGCAAAGAACAATGGAAATTGACATAATTCATGCGCATACTGCCACTATCAAGTGGTCGATAGTCCAATCGGCCATTGATTTTTGCTCATCTGTATGTTGTGACGACATTATGGCAGTTTTAGCCATTCTATCTCAACCCTACTTATTAACACTCATGAAGCCAAACAAATTATTCAAAGAGACTTGAACTCTTGTAAACAGGTAATTGGGGCTAAAAAGGACCCCCAGTGATTTTCACAGGCATATGTCCTTAAAAATCCACCTTACTTCAGGAGCTGAGGAGCTTACTTTTTTTCGAACTATAACAGTTTTGAGGACAGAACATATGGGCGATTCCATTCGGAATTCATTCACCCTATAGAAGACATGACCTTAATATTCCACACAGATGAAGTGTGAATTTCAAATACGGTTACCTGAGTGGGTGGCTCCATTCAAAATTCACACTCCCTGTGTGGAAGATTATGGTCACATTAATAAAATACAATAGCCCATATACATAAGTTGATTTTGATGATCATGGATGATGCAAGTTAAGGATGCAGAGTATGTGATATGTCTACAACTACAAACAAATGCATAATTGCTGAGACACTTTCACAGTTCAATGACCCTCCCTCCCCTTAATCAATATTGTATACCAAAAAAACTCAATGGGGGCGAGAGGGGATTCAAACTAGGTTCAAAACTATATGTTTAAAATATGGACTGTTTTGTTTAACCCTGTAGGTGCCCTTGATTATACGAATATATGTAGCTTGGTCAGATGCAGAATCTCACGACACAATTAAAAAGCACTGCTGAAACTAGAGTTTTTACGCTCCTGAGATAACAAGCTACCAGCCTATTCTCACTTACCTGGAAGGCATCCACGTTGCCTAATCTGTATTGTACATGACTGTCAATGACTAGCTTTGTCAGACGCAGGATCTCACGACACAAGTGAAAGGCGTTACCGAAACGTGATTTCTTACGCTCCTGTAATTGGAATAAGTAGAAAAAAGATTAACATGAATTTAGTATTTAGACTCGAGCTGATAGAAACCCAAGAAGAGATTTTGTGTTCATTTTCTTACATATTTAAAACATGCTATATTGTGACAAGTCAGGAAAATCCTGTAGATTTTGGTTACAAGTGTGAGATTTTATGGCTATGCTGAAGATTTGACAAAATGTTGCAAAGATTGAGACTGCAGTCTAATGGAGAAGGGTTGACAACAACTACCCTGTAAAATACTGCACACAAGTTGATGATTATACACTAGCATCTCTCTATTACACAGACCACAGTTCAGGGGTCCAATTCACTTAAACTTTTTTTTCAATTTCACTTAACTTACGAAGCTTCATAATCTCAAAATCAATCATAACTTTCCAGTAAATACATTTCACTAAAACGACTTACGATCGGTACTCTTTATCAGTAATAGTAAAATAGTAAAAGGGTATTCGTAACTTACAAACGATTACTTGATTCAAAATCAATCGTAACTTTCTATGCATCATAAAATCCATTTCACTAAAATGACTTGCGATCGGTACCCTTAGTAAGTAATAGGGTTTGACTACTAGAACTCTTCATAAAGTTACGTCTAGTAAAAGGGTATTCGTAACTTACGAACAATGACCTGAGTTACTTAAAAGTTTAGCATAACACACCCCAGAGCTTCTAGCCTACCACTTCACCAATATGCCTTCAGCTATACAGGGTCAAAGGTCAACTACACTCACCTTGGTTGTGAGTGTCTTGACTGGCTTCAAGTTGAAGTTGTAGTCCAGATGCAGGTAGTTGAGATTCTTACGATGGATCAACAAGTTGAGCATGTTGTATCCTTGCCTGCACACCTGCAAACCCACTTCAACCCAGTCGAGTGTCGTCGACTGAAAGAATTTGGTCGACTTGAGCGACCGGAACAAGAATCTGGAGAGCGAAAAGTGATTGAATTAATTTCAATCAATCAAGAAGTTGAGCATCTTGCTTGTTGAGTTGCAAACCACACTTCCCCAAGCTTGAGGGTCATAGTTCTAATGGTAGTCTGTGTTTCCATACATTGAAACATTTTGACAAATTAAATAAACACAAAAAACAAACAAACAAAGAAACAATTTGGAAATGCTCCAGCACATACAAGCCTATTATATCCTAACAATCGAAGTACAAGTTTTTTTAATGTTTCACTGGTCCATATTTTATGACACTTTGTAAGATGTCAGACTCGCAAATCAACATCAGTTCATACATACTCACGATATAACAACGTTTCTGATTGGATTTTCGCTCTCTTTTGCTGGTCATAAATACCGTTTATGACCAGTACGCAAGAACATCAACAATCTGCGTCTCGCAGCGTTGGAACCCAATTAACACGATCCACGATTTGCTAGTGTTGCGTACGCGCGCATGTCACCGCGCCCATCTCACGCGGGCGCAAAAAGATGACGCGTATCACGCGTTGACTCCCGCCATTGACCTCATGAGCCGAGCTGCTTCCTGCAAGTAGGCCTACTCATTTTCTTCCAATTTATGAAGGAAAGCGGTATGGAAACGTTATTTAAACTTGTAAACCCTTATTATTTTCATCTGTATTGCCTTGCTAAGAATGTTGGGTATGTATGAACGGGGTTCATTCATAGGATTTCGGGCATGATCGCTGTTTATGCCCTCGGCTTTCGCCTCGGGCATAAACAGCTATCATGCCCTCAATCCTATGAATGAACCCCTAATTAATGCCACGGACTGATGCTGAAGTCAACATTGAATCCGTCTTGATGAAATTAGTGATAAATTTCATGGACCTACAGTGTAGCGGATTGGCGAGACTGCAGTGATTTTCATAGACTTTTGGACCGAGGACCCTTGATACATCTTCGAATACTGCAAATAAATCAAGTTTTATCTCCTATACCTACCTCTTCTTCTGTGACTTTGGTGGTCTGTGTTTGAGTGCATTGAGTACATACAACTTTAGTAGTTTCTGATATGACACTCTGACCTTCACTGGTTGACCACTGGGACAGTGTTCTCTGTACCTGGAATATCATAAAATAATAAGAAAAGCCCTGTGACTTTGGTGGTCTGTGTTTGAGTGCATTGAGTACATACAACTTAAGTAGTTTCTGATATGACACTCTGACCTTCACTGGTTGACCACTGGGACAGTGTTCTCTGTATCTGGAATATCATAAAATAATTAGAAAAACCCTGTGACTTTGGCGGCCTGTGTTTGAGTGCATTAAGTACAAATATAACTTGATAAGCTTCTGCTTGATAAGCTTCTGCTACAAGACTCTGGCCTCTACTGGTTGACCTGTGCTTGTGTGATAAATTAGCTCCTAGTATCATAACTTGTAACAAGCGGTACATCCATAGCTTGTCTATGTCACCCTGACCAGATGGAATGGCATTGGTGCCCACAGCAATGCTATCCCACTAGCTGTGTCACCCATGTTTGTGTAATAAACAGGTATCATAACTCACCAACTCTCAACCAGAGGTACATCAAATCAATAGCTCTATTATGCATCCCTGATCTTAGGTCAAATGATCTCAGTGCTCACAGCAATGCAATCCCATTAGCTGTGTTACCTGTGCTTGTGTATTAAGTAATTCCTAGTACCATAACTCACCAACTCTTCACAAGAGGTACATCCATAGCTCTTCTATGTCTCCCCGACCTCAGATGGAATGGCCTTGGTGCCCACAGCAATGCTATCCCACTGGCTGTGTGGTCTGTGTAGAGTGGTCTGTCTTGCAGGAACGGTGCTATGTACTCTGGAAGCTCAAACTCTTCGCTGTCGTCTGGCAGTGGTTCTGGATGCTGGAAAGACATCATGGTATATACTCAAAGAATTAAAAGAGGTTCCATGGCATTATCGTTCAATCTTGGTGATTTGCCAACAGATGATGGAGGTACAATATTGGGCTATTGCAGCTAAAATCCAATTTCAATGGGGTTGCCTGAATATGTGACTCCATTTGAAATATACACTACCTGTGTGGGAGATTACGGACTTATGTATTTATTTTATGACATGTTGTGATTTCCCTCATTGAGTGCTACAGTAAGCAGCCCCTTTGTGTTAGAGGGTGCAAGATGGTACAGCCAAATCCTGGCAAAAACAACCAATGGGAAGAAGCCATCTATCACAAGTGATATCATGCCGACCAACCGAATAGCATTATGCATGGGGTCCGGACTCTTTGGGTCTAATCTTGTTGAATCAAATAGAGAAACTCACCTTGACTCCATGTCTGTGTGATATAGGATTGACAAGAGGATCAAAGTAGAAAGCTGGCAGATCAGGGTCCTCTGTTTTGATGAACACAACACTGGGAGTATGATACCTGTAGGCAAAACATGGTGTATAATTATGTAATGCAATCATTTAAGCTTCTGTTAAAATTAATATTCAATTTTTGTCTTCACAAATACTACATGTACACTACCAGGTTAATATTGCTGCCACCCCAGAGGTACACTGCTGTGCAGCTACTTTATTGGTACTTGTGTCGGTTCTCTAGAGTCGAGTACACACATCGGAATCAAACATACTGTATTCAGACTGGTACTGCATTGGTACTGCACTGGGGTAGCCACAAAGTAGCTGGACAGCAATGTACCTCTGGGGTGGAAGCAATAGGCATCTGGTATTGTAATTTTGAATTTCACATAGTCAGATGTGTCCCCTTTTCAAACGAGGCAAAATTAACAAAAATATCTATTTCATTCTAGCGTTTACTAATGTGTAATCAATTCGTGGTCATTCAGTCATGTAAATCCCCTTCTTGGCTCAAAACTGAGCACATTGAGTTGTAAGGTGGCCAGTCCCATTCCTTGTCCCAATACCTTGATTTAACAAGCACAGGCTTACTTTGTGACTTTTGAAAAGGGGAGTTTTTGTCTTCCATTTGGACTCATTCAGTCATAAAGTCATAGACATCTTTCATTTTCACAGAACACTTAGTAAACAGTCATATAACTATTTTAAGTTTGTGACTTTTGAAAAGGGCGTTTTGTCTTCCATTTGGGCTCATTCAGTCATAAAGTCATAGACATCTTTCATTTTCACAGAACACTTAGTAAACAGTCATATAACTATTTTAAGTTTGTGACTTTTGAAAAGGGGCGTTTTTGTCTTCCATTTGGGCTCATTCAGTCATAAAGTCATAGACATCTTTCATTTTCACAGAACACTTAGTAAACAGTCACAACTATTTTTAAGTTAGTTTAGTTTGATGAAATTTTGAGAGGACTTATTTCTTGTGATGTGTTTATATGTTTATTGTATATGACAACTTACCAGATGAGTTCCACAAATTTGGGGAGATTGTTGTAGAGATAAGGGAATGCTATTCTGTACTCAGTACGGATCTGTTGTCTGATAATGATCTTGTTCACATCATTGAATTCATTCCAATCTTCATCCCTGAAAGGAACAAAAGCAAATCAGAAGTCAAAAGTTAGCTCAATCGATATTAAGACATTCGACTATGGTGTGGGAGGTTGCTGGGGTAATGAGCAAAAAATGGTGGGGGAGGTTGCGGATTTGAACCCTGGTGATGGTTTAGTACGCTCTCGTGGAAAATTGAGTTAGCTTGAATTTCCCCTGGACAAGGAGCTTATACTGCTAATTGTCTTGTTGTAACCCGGGGAGCTGATCCTGGTTGCGAAGGCCAATTGTGGAATGTCTAGGGTATGCACTCTTAAAGCTGCAAAAATTGTTAATAACTGGTTTATGGAATGATATAGGCTGTAGTGCCCGCTATTTTTTTAAATCGTGAAAATTGCTGAGCGCTTGTGTGTAATTATCTACACTTACTGTAATCCTGCATCTCGTACAAGAGGCTCAAACTTGGGTCCTCCAGGTATGGCCATGTTGAGTGCCTTGGAGGTGAAGAATGACTTCAGATCAAAGAGATAGAAGTAGTTTTCGTCCACCAGGTCGGTCAAAAGCTGGTTGGCCAGCCGGTACAAATTGGACATCATCGGTAGGGTCAGACGCCAGGACTTGTAGCTGGTTCCATTCACACACCTATAAAGGGAGAACAAGAAGGACATTTCTTACAGAATTACTGATTGGTTAATTACATGATATAATCATTTGAGTAACCAATCAAATTAGTTTTTAGATATGTCTTAGCAACTTTTAAGCTTAATCACTTTCAGCCCTACAGACTAATCTTACTGCATATCTGATTGGCTCAATATATGGTACAGCCATCATTGTAACCAATCACAATAGCTCTTAGAGGCTGATAATTGCTGTACTTACTTGCCATCCATGAGTGGTTTATGATCGTAGAACCACTGATGTACTGGACTGCCTCCCTCTGAGTGTAGCTTCATAAACCGAGTTATAATAATTTAACTAAGGTTCAAAGGTCACTTACTTGCCATCCATGAGTGGTTTATGATCATAGAACCACTGATGTACAGGTCCATCTTCCTCAGGGTCCAGCTCCATCTGGATCGGTTCAAGAGGCTCCACATCCAGGATGTTGTCTGCGTAGTCCAGCGGTGGCTCTTCATCATCAAACGGTGGGAATCTCATGCGCTTGAAATGTCTCCTGTCACGCTTTTCACGTCGCATCATTATCCACATTGATCTGTGTTGAAAAAAAAAGACATCAAATCATCGTCCGCTTCACATACTGTCACATAGAAAGGCTACTTTGTGATTTTTCATATAATTGTCATCTAATTATGACGAGATACACTGTAAAATTAACATCACAATATAACCACATTATGTAAAGAAAAAGAGCAAGGTACACAAACTTGACGTGGGGAAACAAGTAAAATACAGACTAGACGGTACGCAGAGGGGGACAAAAACAGCAAATGTTGACTTAAGTTACAACATGCAAACTGTGACATTATAAGCAAAATATCTAATTCTCGATCATGAAAGCCAACTTGGGTACGCACATGTATTTGCGTCGAGCGTACTACGCAAACACCGGCCGGCGATTACGGCGCAAACACAGCTTTTGAGAATTGACCAATCACACTGTCTTTGCTAGGCAAGGTCAAGGTTATGTCATTAGTTCGCACAACTGTGTTACTCTATGAAAAGTACGCTGATGCAGAAGGTACATCCTCTCATGATCGAGAATTAGTTATTTTGCCTATACATGTAGTTTATCAACTGCCCATGTCAATCTGAATCATGGTCTGAAACATATGACACACTGATGATGATGGATGCATATTTTGTGCCTTTTTTTAACTTTTGTCGGCTTAAACAACAAATAAGCACCCATCCAAAATGACTTTGTTAAGCGCCTTGGACTCTTAATGGAACAAATACGGTACATTACTTTACTTATATTATTTTTAAAAATCCATCAAAATGGAACTTATGTTACTTACCCCCACTCATCAATATATACAGGTTCAATAACCCTGGCCACCGTTGACAAATGAAATAGCTCGGTAATATGGTAGAGGGCGTTGGCGTCACGAATCTGTTCCCACGGCATGGGCATATTTTCAACCAGTTTGAGGACTGCATGTGGCATGTATTTGAGAGCTCTGTGGTATACAAGAAATGAAAATATGTACAATCCAAATTATGAAAAAAATATCTTCAAATATTGTGTTAAATGATACTTCACATCAAAATTATGTTGACTTAGAGAAAGGAGATATAATACAACACAAATTAGCCCTACTTTCAAAATCCTGGCTAATGCCCTGATTGTGTTTGACAGCATCATTGATTTTCAAAATGAACCCAATCCACCACTTACCCCAAATACACTCTTTTGTCATGTCTGAACTTTCTGTTGGTCATGTCACCATGGTCGCGTATGATCTTGCGCACATGCTCCGGTGGCATGTCCTCCTTCTGCGCCTCCACAAAGCCAAACTTGCGCTTCTCCGCATATCGTTTGGACTGCAACTGTTGCCATTTCCGAGCTAAAATAAAAAACAAAACAAAAAAAAACATTGTGGTAAGAGATAAGTGGTATACAATTTCTGCTATATCATTTGATAATTTCGAAACGACCTATTTGTCCGAAGGGTCATTAGTCCGAAAAGTGTTAGTTATGGTTTACAACGCATTTGTCCGAAGGGTCATTAGTCAAAAAAGTTTTTAAGTTTAGGGTATTTTACATTGGAAATAGAGTTAGGGTTAAGGGATCTAAAATGGCGTTTATTGCGTTTCGACAGTATTTTTGTGGGACATGAGAGCACCTCAGACCTATCGAATTGCATTCTGAATCTGAAGCATGTCTTTCTGATATCAAATAATTTTCATTTTTGAAAATCACGATATAATACAAATTTTATGACTAATTATAAAAATTTGATATTTTTCAAATTTTTGATATATAACAGTCCTCGAATTAAATTATATAAATCTAATGATATATTCTTAAAGTGTATGTAGCGGAAAAGCCGACGGTCAATTGAAAATTTTGAACTTTCATATTGAAGATATGGATTTTTTTTCCAAAAAGACCTAATTTTTTTTTAGTGTTTTGGGAAAAAAATCCATATCTTCAATCTGAAAGGTCAAAATTTTCAATTGATCGTCGGGCTTTTCATCCACCTACATACACTTTAAGTATAAATCATCAGATTTATAAAGTTTACTTCAAGTACTGTTAAATATCAAAAATATCAATTTTAATGATTTGCCATAAAATGTGTATTAAATTGCAATTTCAAAAAATCAAAATTATTTGATATCAGAATGACATTCTTCGTATTCAGAATGCAATCGATATGTCTGATGTGCTCGAATGTCCCAAAATAAATACTGTCCAAACGTTCATACCCCAGCCCTTAAGACTAGAGTTTGGCAGGCTTTAGTTTTTGAAAATATTAGCCGTGCAGCCTGTGTGCAATACATTGCACTACCGTAACATGGGGTGGCTTTGGACAATTTTGATGTATTGTCGTAAATATCTTTATAATGATCAGTAGAATTCTGAGTTTCATGTTGGGTTTGGCAAGTACCAATAGAGGACAGTTCATGCCCATAAGGTCAACTCGAGTTTATTTTATTTTACGATAATTTTTTGGGGGCAAAGTTTGTCCAAAGTCACCCCTGGGTTTGGGGTGACTTTAGACACCATGTAATCAAGTGCATGTCCAAAGTCACCCCGACCTGAAGAGTAGAGCAATGGAGCGGGTGGAAGTAGTTGTGAGGTGGGTAGGAGCACAGAGGACACTGTTGTGGTAGGGCATGGTCACTGTGGTGTATTTTTAATAGGCCTGGCATTTTCGGGTAATTTTGTGCAGGTACCCGCCGCAATTTTCGGGCGGGTAACCGGGTACTGAAATACAAAAAAAAAAAAAAAAAAAAATTTTTTTTTTTTTTAAGATTTTATTTTTCGGTTTTGTAGTGTCTCTGGACCTAGACCTAAATGCCAGGATCATTCATGGTTGACCTAAAAAAAAAAAAAAAAAAAAAATAATTTCAAGATATTTTGTTATTTTTATATGAAAATTGATAATTTGTATTCATGTCATGGTCTATTAATGATTGCAAAATGTATTGAATTTGAATGCATTTTATATCATTAATAGACTATGACATGAATACAAATTATCAATTTTCATATTAAAAATAACAAAATATCTTGAAACTTTTTTTTTTTTTTTTTTTTTTTGATTTTTTTTATGAAAATGTTTTTTTTCTTTTACAAAACCGAAAAAAAAAAAAAAAAAATAAAAAAAAAAAAAAAAAAAAAAAAAATTTTGTTTTTGTTTTTTTTTTTGAATTTCGAGTACCGGGAGGTATTTCCTACCCAGGTAATGTAATCTCAGGCGGGTACCCGTTTACCCGACCGAAAATGCCAGCCTTAATTTTTAACAAAGTGTCAAATTTTTTTGTATTCATTTGTTATGTCCAAAGTCACCCCGGAAAGGAAGCCAAACCCTGGGGTGACATTGGACACAGCCTGCTTTTAAATTCTTAAGAGTGGCTAGATATCATGACTATCCAGGTAGGTTCTTGATTCATCTGTGTTTACTATCCAACCAACAGGCTTGAGTTTCCACTCTTATGTTCCAGTGGAGTACTGAAAGTTTGACCACCACAAAAATCCTGTACTTTATGGACCCCGCTAAAAAGTTCTGAAAAACATAATAAGATAACACATTATACTGGAAAACTTTAGTCATTTGTAATGTCCATACATTACCACATAAGAACATACAAAAATATTCTTATAAATATTAAAAGGTAAAACAGCCTACATGAAATAATATTTTTTCCCATGTGTGTCCAAAGTCACCCCAGTGTCCAAAGTCACCCCATTTTACAGTACTTAAAATGTTAAAGTGAGCTGTCAGGTGTGCTTAAACCCCATGAGAACTACCTGCCGATTGGCCAAAATGAATCTTGTGTCCAATTTTGAAACAATCAAAAGATTAATAAGATCATATGCAAATGCAAGTTTGACCATAAATAGTTTAAACCCTAGTCATAACTGGCAATTGAATTGAGTATTTCAAGTTATCAACCAATCAGAAAAGCTGTTAGATGACCAATAGTGTCCAGGGGGTTAAGCTTCCTCGCATACTCGGAAACAAAATATCGGTTGTCGTCTTTCTCCTCCTCCAACAACCAGTCCCATAAAATAAAGTTCTTTAAAACCATTTTTCACCCAGATTTTTGTCAAATGTAATTGGTCAGTGTTAATAATTTTGAAACCCATACTACCCCTGTATTAAACTATTATAGCTTTATCTATATCGTCCTGAGTATTTCAAATGGAAGTTACCCAAAGTCTATTCCACTTGAAACTCATACTCCCTCTGTGGAAGACTTCAAATGGCTAAATCTCCCACAAGGCTAGTGAGGATTTTAAATAGAATAGCCCAATGAGCTCATGGTGCTGTGAGTGTGTACACCTGCATGTGTTTTTGCCTTTTACCTTTGTCCTGGAGTTTTTCCTCAGCCATGTAATCTGGGATTCTCTGTTGCTGTTGCTGCTGCTGCATCATCATGTGTACATAGGCCCCTGGGGGCACAGCAAAGTCTGCAGCCATCTTGGTTTAGCTGGAGCACCTAAAAACATTTTAAAAACAAACAAAAATATCATCAGCTGATTCATCATAATCAATCATAACATGATGTAGAAAAAAAAGGGAGTCCAGTCCTGGGTTCACCTAAATTTCGCCGGCATCAGGACTCACTTACAAGTGGCTTTAAGGGTTGTTTACTATCAGGGTACACAGATTGTCTCACTAATCCAGGCAAATCGAACACTGATCTTTTGCTATTTGTATGTTATAGTATACTAGTTATTATACTAGTTATTGTTGATGCAATTACAAAGACTGAGTTTCAAGAAACACTCTATTTTGAAAATACACCCTTGTAAACTAGCTCAAAAATGTCTGACGACTAATATTTCTGCTAAGTCACAACCACATTGAGGGCTCGTGAGCTACCTCTAAATCATATTAAATATTTCTGAAAATTTCAAAGAATAAGTTTTTCATCCAGGATCACCATTTTTTTTATTTATTTGTTTGTTTGTTTGTTTGTTTGATTGATTGATTGATTGATTTGGGAAAAAAATACTATCACTGTATGATCAAGGTATACCCCGGTACCAATTGATTGATTGATTGATTTGGGAAAAAAATACTATCACTGTATGATCAAGGTATACCCCGGTACCAATTTTGATACTCTTTGACTTTCTACGTAAAGTTTCTGGTGTCCAAATTTCAAATTGTTGTATTTTCCTATGGGCATTACACAGTTAAGCCATTTCTGTGGTCACAAGTAGAAGTTGAATGAGGCCATCTATAATAAGCAATGTGGGCATACCTACCAACGGCCAACGCACACTATAATCAAATTAAGAGGGCGCAACACTAAATCACTACCCCGGTACTCATTTTATGTAACAACGAAATTTGGCTAATATAGTCCATAGTGAATGTATGAGATTGTAGCGACCATATCTACCGATATGTTCACTCTAAATCACTCAATATCAGCTCATGAATATGAATTCGACAAGTGTCTTCATTGATAACAATTAACATGGAGAAAAAACGGGACATTTTATCTCAAAAGTAATTCTCTGTGGCGGATTAAGACAACTTCCGATTTTGAAATGTGAGTGGTGAATTCAGTATATATTTGCCGTTTTTTCGTGCACGGCAAAATAGTGAAAAAAGTGAATGGTCATCGATATATGCCGACAAAAGATTTATAATCTACAGATTCTGAGCTTTAATTTGATACCAAATTTATTATGTCAAGTATTGCAGGGTAGCCAGAAATGGCGCTTAAAGTAGACCAAATTTACGTGTTATCCTAGGCTATGGGGCACGGAATTAGTGCTGCGCCCCCTTAAGTATTTCTTGGCCAAACTGGAACACTGTGAACGCTAGTGGCTCCGCGATAAACACATGCGAATATAGCGCGGTACAGAAGAAAGTATACATCGCGCCGTACACTGCGCGCATTACGCTTAGTACACTACATGGACGCTTAACACAAGCGAACTACCGTACCCCCATTCACGCTGTACGAAGTTAGAAATAAAGGAGCCAGTTAGCACGCCAGGCACCACTAAGCATGCAAAGTGCATATAGCATCGGACTTTTGGTGATCCCCATTATCTTTTTACCGTGTCAGGCAGGAGCGCGCTGCTCATTAAATATTCATGAACCAAACACGTCACAAACACATGGCCTTATTCGGCCGATCAGAATCGTTGCAATTGACCCGACATGGTTTTATGAATGAATTTTTGACCTTACTGGGCTCCGACATAAATATGCTTATTCATATATTTTGTAATATTCAAGATGGCTGCTTGGCTCTGGCGAAGACAGAATGAAAATCAATGGTTCCGTTCGGAAAATATTGCCGTTTGAAAATGGGACTTTTTTTGGCGTCAAACGAGCAAAAATTTTGATGACTGAAGATAATCAAATTTCATTTATCTGTAATTTTGGTTATAATTTTTTGTTGGACATGGTATATTTTTTCTGACTTAGCTGGAAGCTTAGGCCCATGAAAGTCAATTCCGAGTTTATCGTCCCTTTTTTTCCCCAGGTTGGCGAGGTGACTTTTTCATTTTTTATTTTTTTTTTTTTTTTTTTTTTTCATTATTGACCTAAAATGCGTGTTGATTTAAAGCCACACTCATACATGTTATTTATAAACATGTTTTTATATGGGTAGGGATTAGAAAAGTTAGAAAAGAGCCTGGTTTTGCTTCCAAGTTATGAATTTATATGTTTTACAATCAAAAATATGTTTCCAATTGCTAAAACTGGTGAAAACACTGATATTTTGAAAATAATGAATTATTTTGGCATTTTTGAAAATTTGACGCGGGTGTTCTTGGTTTCCAAAAAGTGACGCGGGCGGGGGACGATAAACTCGGAATCGACTTTCACGCGCCTTATTTCAAGTGGTCATGATGGATTTTACTGCGGAAGATCCAGTTTTCCAACAGAGACGGACAACAAGGCTCCCGCTGGACGCGAATTCTTGCGTCCAGATGCATTTTTGCATTGCTGGACGCAATGTTCAACAAATTTCATCAACCCGTTGCGTCCAGTCGGACGCAAGTTGATTCAGCCCAAAAATTAGTGATTATAAGCTTACCAACTTCATCATCATGAAAATTACGTTGACTGATCACTCCTAATTCTCCAAATAAAGCTTAATTAATATTCATAACCAATGGACCAATCAATAAACGAGTTATTGACCTTTCACATTTAACCACTCCCATTTTGCAACACTTCCGGGTCGAGGTCACCAGTCAATGAATGAAAACTTTTACGGCAGTGAGACGTGATAAGCTTTTGAAAATAAAACTTTCTAAACAATCGTACATTGTCAGCAAGTTTGCATTCACGTAATTTGTTATTGACAATAATATTTACAAATCTTTAAAATCTTATCAGGAATCTGAAAGGAAATATTTGCATCAAACTGCGATGCAATACCGGGAATCGGGGGCTTTGTAAAATTTATTCCCTGTTGCCCAACACATTAACATACATGTACGGACGCCAGTGTTTACTCAGAGGCTGTATGTCTCAATTTTGGCCCAGTGAAAATTATTTTTGGCGCACACAAATTTGTAATGCTGTATTACAATTAGTCAATTTGGGGAATTACTGAGCCAAAATTGGGCCAATTTGGGAAGAAAATGTTTCATTTGGCGCACCCAATTTCCAGAGAGAGTAAACACTGACGGACGCACTTGAAAATTTTGTGGGACGCACATTTCCCGACCAGGTTTTACAGTTGTGCGTCCGATCGGACGCAGAGTTTTTGAAGGCTAGCGGGAGCCTTGACGGACAATAATATGCACAAGGCGGGGCACAAGGTGTTTTTTACCAAATTTTACAAAATTTCACCAATCCTTCTCACACGATTCGTCAGTTCTGTGACCGTGAAATATGCAGTGGGTGGGGGTGCGTGGGGGCAGTGCTAGGAAATTTGCATAATTTTAACTTGATAAGAAGTTTGATTGTGCGCAGCGTATACACGCTTGTTCCAGTTTGGCTAGTACAAGGAACTTATACGATGTCCTCATTCACAAACTTATACTATCTGTCCATCGTATAAGCCTGTTACCGTACGATAATGTGGTGAAGGAATATTACACAGTCAAGAATAGGCTCCTCCATCATTTTTGTGTTATGATCCCTCCAATGCCCCACAATCAAACTTGCCCCATTGCCACTGCAGGATTTTGCAATAGAAGCTACCGGGAACCAAATTACATGGACCGGCAATGGCGCCACTGCACGACCCCAATTGAAACCAGCCAGTCCACCTAATTAATTATTCATGAGCCCAGCACATGACCAGATTCGGCAGCCATCGGAAAAAGCCGAGGTGGATTTATGAATGAAAACAAGCTTTTATGAAGATCCGGAAAGTGCCGATTGATGATTTTCGGAAAATTAAAGATGGCGGGCTGTCACTACAGTTTTCAGAATGGGAATACATGCTACCGAACGGAAGTTAAAAAAAAAAAAAAAATGACATTTTACCAGCATGAAAACACACAAAATTTGTGAGTGTCATAGAAGCTTAAATTTCATCCTTTCAGTAACTTGATTTAAAAATTTGTTATGGTAAAGAAGGAATTAGTTTAGCGTAAATGGAAGTTTGTTTCATGCAGTTATGCTCTTGTTTACATTGCTCGGTCGTGCATTTCCTTGTTCGCAAGCAATATTCATGATGGTTTTTCTCATGAAATTCTACGATACGGCGACCACCGAGCTCTACACTGTGTCCGATTGGCTGGTTTTGAGCATGTGATAGTCATTAGTTATTTAGTAGTAGTGCTGTTGCTCATTTGCATAGATGAAATTCGGTTGGCAAGTTTGATTGTGTGCCCTCCCAGTCTAGACTCGCTTGCCAGTCCTATATACGCCGTACCTATGTATATTGAGGACTGGCTTACGCCATTTTGGATGTCAATGGGAAATACACACTTAACGATTTGTGCGGTTAGAAACTTGAAAAAAATCTTTAAAATTTCATCAATGTATATAAAAGTGGTACCAACCGTATTGTGCTTGCTAATTTAAGACTCGGTTGAAACAAAATTAAGGATCGAAAGCATTTTAGTGTCCAAAAGGCAAAATTATCGTCAAAGTTCTGCGAAATCGGCACCCTTGCGAAGGGTTCAGAATTGAATCGAGGAGCGAAAATATCCGATCTTTGCGATCAAAAACACAAAATTACAACTTTAAACATACTATTGGCAAAAGACATTATTACCAAACAATACAGAATAGAAAATTTGACATCATTTTCTCAAAATATTGAAAAAATTTGCTCACTAGACATCGAAAAATCGCAATCCAATTCCCGTTCAAACGCGTGGGAAACTGAAAGTGCGATAATCGTGACTATCCCAGTCTCCCAAAACATCAAAAGCGCACAGACTGATAGTTTAGTGGTATGAGCCCATTAAATTTGAAATCAAGTATAGAAGTTAGAACCAAGTTTGTTCTCAAATATAGTTGTCATGCATGAATGACTCAATGAGTGCCGAATTCGGCAGTCGCTACTCATGTACATTCATGCATTGTTGATTAAACGTTGCCGAAACGTAACGTCCGTTTATGACGTTATTATTTAATTTATGACCACCTAAACACTCTTCACGCCAAAATAAATAAATGTTCCAATAGAAAACATTTCTTACCAGCTGTTGCAGGTGCTTCAGTAACTATCAGCTTATTTATAGGGTGTACACGGACCAATCAAAAACAGAAAACAAAGTACTTTCGTACACGCTGCTCCGTTATAAAATGGCCGCAGTACATGCAGGTCAAAGGTCATTCACAACTCAGAAGAGAAAGTTCATGATTCATGTGTGTCACTTTTCGATGATGTTGAACTGTGCCGCTAAAAGGATGTTACTTTACTCTCTGATTGATCGCGTTGTGAAGGAGATTAAGAGGTGCCCTATTTTAAGAAATAAATTCTAATAGTATCTTCAATTTTCTGATTATTTATCGACTTATAGTTAATATTTATCGACTTATTATATATTATTTTAAAAAAACATTAACTTAAAGAGTAATTGGTTCAAATTTCTAAAGTTTCAAATAAAAATATAGTCATTAGGTATTTATTGGGATAAAAATAGAAACTCCTCATCTTCCCAAAATAACTCTATGGACGAAATTGATCAATGTAAACAAAACGTGAAATGAAGTCGAAATATGTCTCAAAATGAAGATTTAAACTCCAAAGCCGAATAGTGATGCTCGCATACCAATGATGTAAAATAAGAGGAGTAAGTGAGGTAATTATATTGTTGCTTTGCAAAATTTAGACATGTTTAAACTTTAAGTGTAAGTGTAATTACTTTAGTCAGCTGACGTGAGCTGTCATGGCTGTTAGTGTTTTATCTTAATACTATAGTAAGAATTCCAATTGAATGAACGCAGCTTTCACCTGCTGTACTCGATTCAACCGCGATCGTATATCGCGTATTTCAAACTACTACGCGAGCAGACGACCTTGGATACAATGCTAACCAATCATGAGTGTGTTGGCATGGTTAGATTCGCTTCGCGTTACTCACGCACAGTCGCACACGCTGGCGTACATCGCGCAGTGTACGCAAAAATTCGTCACGCTATTGAAAGCTGCGTTCATTCAATTGGAATTCCCACTATAATTATGGCGTGTCCGTCCGTCCTCTGTCGCGCGCATTCGGCGTCTGGCGTGGCTCACTAACGCGTGCTTTCGCGGTGCATATCAGCGTGCTTTCGCGGTGCGATATCGCATAGTGGGCGGGGCGCTATCGCGTAGTGCGCGGAGTACTGACGGGCGCAGTGCAAGCATCGGAAAGCATTGCAGTGTGGTTAATCGTGCAGGTGCATCTCATCGGATCAATAGGCCTATTTTCAACATATTTCAATACGGCCTATTAGGCCTACAGCAGAACATGACTATTTCCGGGGTGCAATATTTTTTTCCGTTGTTAACATTTGAATAGGAGAAACGTATAGGCCTACCCTAACCCTAACCTATTACCCGTTAGGCCAAATAAAAAAATAAACATGTTTCACGTCCCCTCCCGCTTCCTTTTTTGAGGTTTTCTCAAATAAATTTTTATTTTTTGAAATTCAGTTATAACTTTTCAAAAAATATGTCTAGGAAGTTGGGATGCTTTCTTCTTCTTCTTCTTCTTCCAATAAGTACAGGCCTCTTAGAAGTTTTCACTCCCGAGTATAGTCGTACTGTGTGCAGTGCAAAGGGTACGAGCGGAAACACGGATTCGCTGAGTGCAGATGAAGTGGTGCTGATGTGCAAGTAAAAAGTCCTCTTCCAGTCTAACAAGCGCCAGTGGACTCAACCCGGCTTGGGAAAGTCTCCAAAGACGGGCAGATATCGACTGAAGCTGGTAGTGTGTTCCACAGGCAAATGGCGCTTTCGGGAAGAAAGAGAACTGGTATGACTGGATCCTGCAGTGTTGTTGTCTAAATTGCAGGTGGTGGCCTCTGGTTGTGTTAGTAGCTGGAATGAAGTAGGGTGGACCACTTGGAATGGCGACTAGGCCGTGAACAATCCGGTATAACATGGTGACTTTGTTATGTGCTCGGCGTTCATTTAACGACTGCCATTGGAGATTTTCAAGCATCTGGGTCACACTGTGTCTAGGATGGTAGTCGGACTCAACAAATCTAGCAGCACGTCTTTGCACCATGTCTAATTGAGAAACCATGTCCTTGGTGTGAGGATCCCATACGGAGGAGGCGAACTCAAGCGTTGGTCGAACATACGTCTTGTAAGCCTGTTCCTTTACTTTTGGTGGGAATTTCCGTAGGTTTCTGCGTAGAAATCCCAGGGTGCTATTTGACTTCTTGCTGATGTTATTTACATGTGGTTTCCAATTGAGGTTACTCTGAATCGTGACTCCAAGATACTTTGCTTCATCGACGATGCGTAGTGAAGACCCATGGATGTTGTAATTAGCATTGATGATATTTTTCCTTTTATTAGTAACTCTTAACACTTCGCATTTGTCGGGGTTAAAGGCCATCAACCATTTTCTCTCCCATGCTTGAAGATTTGCAAGGTCATCCTGGAGCGCTGTGACGTCCGCATGTGATTTTATTGGCCGGTACAGGAGGCAATCGTCGGCGAAGATTCTGATATCAGATGTAACAAAGTCCGGCAAATCATTTATAAAAACCAAGAAGAGAAGTGGTCCTAAGACCGTCCCTTGGGGCACGCCTGAGGTGACATTTGACAGGTTGCTTTTCTTTCCTTCTAGGATGACTTGCTGGGTGCGGGCAGTTAGGAAATCACGAATCCAGGATAGCAGTGGACCACGAATACCGTAGTAGTGGAGTTTCAGGAGGAGACGCTCGTGCGGTACCCTGTCGAACGCCTTTGAAAAGTCCACATATATATACAAAGCTTTCTATAGCCTTGTTAAGATACAAGAAACATTTTAGGAAGGTTTTGTGATCATTAGAGGGGGTGTAACTCTCAGAACAACAAATAAAAAGGGCCTCCTCCTTTTTCCAGGCATTATTGTATGTACGGATTGTACGCTAAAACAGCTCTAAAGGGTATTTACACCAATTTTGCGATAAAAATTAGAAAATAAAAGCCCCTCTTCCTCCTTTTTTTTGAAAACCGGACGTGAAACATGTTTTATTTTTTACTTAGCCTTATATTCGGCCTGATTGCGTTCACATTTATCCCGATTGATGTTATTACTTTAGCATGTTTTGTAACGTCCTACATCCAGATACTAATTTAGGGGTATTGGGTTCCTCATAATGTGGTAGCAGGACAGGGCTTGGAAGAGGCGAACAATCGAGCGACGTATATACCATAGTACATGTAGTTTAAAAGGTCAGGGCATGTAGACCTATATGGGTAACGGGTGTTGGGTAATTAGAGAGAGTCTTATCACGAGAACCACCCAACCCGAGAACCGCGAAATCTAGTTTATCATGTTTATGTAAAACATGAAAATGTTTTATTTTTTCATGATGATAATAATACTGTACCTGTACATACATGCATGCATCAGCATCAATCACTTTTATTTACATGTACATGAAAATAGGGCCAAATTACAATTATAGGTTAATGAACGCATATTACTTGTTGCAAGAGAAATTAGACAAAATACACCCATCATACACTGCTCAGGTCAGGGTATTAAAGGGTGCGAATTCGTTTGAAAATTTTATATAGCAATATTCTCAAACATTGTAAAAACTGCTATACAAGCTGTAATTTGTGTCGCAAAATGTCTAAAATGTGGAGCATTTTGCTCTACGATACAGGCAAATTCGTACAAACTAAGAAGACAATGTATCCGTTGATTTTGACCAAAAATTTTGAATTTTGGTATATGGGTCCAAATTTCTTGAAAATTTGGTATATTTATGGGTCCACTTTCAAATTATCAGCGGCACACCCCTATCAAATCAAATTGAGTAGGCCTTCCCCCCCCCAGCCATTGATACCCATGTTTGCTTCTTGTATTCCAGAACAGGGCTGTCAACTCTCACGCATTGGCCGTGTGTCTCACGCATTACTGGGTCATTTTCTCATGGTCAGTCACGCCAAGGTAGTCGCGAGTTGGACATACACGCAAAATGCTATGTATTTCCTCGAAATGTTGCCCCCGGGGGCGTTGCATTTTCCAAAAGGGGGCGTTTATTAGAGGTCATTTTAGAATGATAATTCCTGTTAAAATCATTTTTTATATCGCCCAAGCCTGCAAAATAATTATACACACACACAAAATTTTGGGATGCCCGCTCAGAAAAGTACCCACAATAAAAATGTGCAAAGAAAAACAAATAATGCATGCATTTGAAGTGGATTTTCAAAATAATACTGAAATTAATCTTTTTGTTCCTCGATTAGTTCAAAATAATTATTAAAATAAACATTTACCTTTGTATTTCATTGCAGAATTGTAACAGTGCGAAGGATATTTTTCACAATGGCTGCTCCAGTCGAGATTCAGCTGCGTAATGCACAGAGCTCAATATTATTTATGCAGCAAGAGCATGCCCAGACTCTTCAAGGGCTTCACAGCGAACTCCAGAAACTACAAAAAGAAATGTGCTGAGCTGACGTTTGAGCTGGCAATGAAGGAGGGCTCACCTGATGAAGGTTAGTCAAATTTGCTCATTTATGATAATTGCAGGAGAAATATGTGCCTACGCGTACGTGTTTGCCGGCAAACGAGGACACACACAAGATTTTTCCACCCTAAACTTTCACCCTGCAAAAGAACTCAAATGCATGCTAAATGCATTATAGTGATATTTGCTCAAAACCGTGGACCACACATGTTAAAACTACAGCAGTTGATGGATAAAATTATGTTTCATATCATACACAAAAAAAATCCACGGTTAGGCGATGAAAACATGATACACATGTCCCCTACCCGAACTCATGGACTGGGACCTGTACCCGTACTCATGGCCTGGGACCCGTACCCGTACTCATGACGTGGGACCCATACCCGTACTCATGACTACAAGAAAATTATATAGGAAGAAGAAGAAGTCTGGTACCATCATAGGGGCATGTGCCCCCAATTAATTTGAAAATAAAGAAAATCCATCCCCATGTTACCCCATCATGGTTGTTCCCCCCCCTTGATGACTTGCACTACGCAAATTTTCCTCATTGTTTTACCTATAAAATAATCCTTTCTCCCAATTGTTTTATCAGGTAACGGAGACACAGCTACTGGGTCTCAAAACAATATTCTCTAATTGTGTTTTCTGTTGGTTTTCTCTTTTCAGAGCACTACATAAAACAAGTCAAAGTCTTGGAAACAGAAATAAAAGAAAGCAAAACGGAGAAAGACCAACTTGAAAAAGAGGTTGACAAAAAGAAAGACGAATTGCCATTTTGGAGCAGCAACTCAAAGTCCAAGAGAAGAAATTCTTAGAGCTAAATCAAGAAGCAAAAACAAACAGGGAATCAGTATAAAACAGACTTGGAGAAGAAATCAGAAATGATCGCCCACCTGACAACACAGATCCACCAATTCAATCTCAGCAAACATAAGAGAACTGTTAGTTTAGATGAGGACTACACACGAACTAGCAGCCCACAACCACCGAGTGAACCCCGTCCAAACTTTCGCCGTCCACACAAACATGTAAGGTCGCCTGAAGAGGGCGCCGTCCGCAAAGGTCACCGCCCAATGAGGGCGATACCTGTCGATGGAGTAACACACGAAGGGTTGACTTTATCGGAATTGAGGCAACAGTACTCCCGGGCAAGATCTAAAGACAATCCAAGTGAAGCTACCGTTAATGTCAGTGCCTTTTTAGTTCAAACCGATCCAAAGAATAGTAAGGAAGTAGGGGTGAAAGTAGCACCCCCTGTTTTACCCCCTATTCATTCCAGGAGGGGGACAAGGAGTACACCTCACCATCCGAGTCCAGCCATTCTTGCCAAAGATGATACATCTAGATTGACTCATGGTAGAAAAGACTCAAAGTCGCCAGAAAAACATACGCTAGCAGTGAAGAAAGTGTTTTCTAACGAGAAAAAATTATATCAAGTTGAAGAGTCAAAGAGTGATTAGAAATAAAAAATCTGATCAGTTACAAATGTGATTCTAAATTGCCTGCCTTAAGTTATTTTAATCTAATTTTACAATAAGGCCACTTATTTTTTATTTTGTTTTTAAGACATGGACATTACTCACTTTTACCCTGCGCATCCTTATTTGTGCTCTCACAGAAAAGGATTGCAATTACATAAAATAACAACATAAATGTACATAAGGCAGCTTTGTTGCACTTTGTAACTAAACTCTTTATATTATGTTGAATGAATGGTAGATTGTGTGTGTGATGTGTTTATGTTTAAAAAAAGAGTCATTTAATGATTTGTCATTTGTATGTTTTATAAATTTACTTTATAATGCAGCTTCTGATAAAATAAACATACCATGCTACAAAAAACATTCAAATTTTACAGTGACAATATAAATCAAAGGAAAAGTAATGTATCCAGCAAACACAAAATGTTATGAACATTTTATACATTAAATATTAAACATTAAATACATTTTAGTTTTTGTCAAAAATGTTAGTAAAATGTTTTGACCAAAACTAAAATGCAGTATAATCATTTATATCTCGGGTTATATTAAGGTCATGAAAACATTTTTAAAACATATGATATGGAAAAACACCACCACAACATATTCATCATAACTGAGATTTTGGTATCAGACCCTAGAAAAAGATTTTTTTCCTATAGGGTCTCTAATTTTTCTCACCCGAGATATGTTTCGTTTAAATGGTGTGAGTGAACAAAAACGTACTGGTTTGTGGTTACCACACCGGAAGTGTACATTATGTATATCCTATGGAAAGAAAAAGGTACACCAACTTGATGTAGGGAAACAAGTAAAATACAGACTAGACCATATGCAGGGGGACAAAAACAGGAAATGTACCGTAGTTAATGTACATGTAGGCATTAGAAGAAGGCAAAGTTCGATAGCCAAAAACTACCAGTTCCAAGGCCCACAGAAGTGCTAAACCTGCAAAAACAGCAAGGATCAATGGGAATACAAATGTGCACTAGGACAAGTGATGAAAATCACTGTGCATATAAACAGACACAATAAAACGAACAACCTATGTAGGTACAAACTGACACTATAAAACCAAACAACCAATGTAGGCACAAAAACAAAATCACTTGTGTACATTAAAAGCAGACAAACAAAACCAAACTGTCTGCTATGTACAAAAGTGATTTTCATCACTTCCAGGGTACTTTTGCACTGTTTTCCTGACACTTCTGTGGGCTCTGGAATTGACACTTTTTGGCCATCAAACTTTGCTTGTTTTTGTGCCTACATTGGTTGTTCGGTTTATTGTGTCTGTTTATATGCACAGTGATTTTTATCACTTGTTCTAGTGCACTTTTGTATTCCTATTGATCCTTGTTGTTTTTGCAGGGCCCGCAAACATTTCAATTAATGTAATGTTCTCAAACTTCAATGTTTTGGCAGTTGAGACCAATGGAAGTTAATTCATGCATGTGATGGAATGAGCGGCAATATATCAGCATTTTTCATTGGCCTGTTGCACGTAGAATTTCATATTTTGGATCGGGCTATTCCAGATGAAATCCATACACCCCCTCTGGAAGACATGACCTTAATCTTCTAAACAGGGGGTGTAGGTTTCAAACCTGCTGTGAGATTACATGTAAGATCATGCCCGCAGGTGTATGAACTTCAACTGGAATAGTTTGTATGGTACTTTGTGATGAAATCATGTTCCTTTAAAAAGCTGTAATAATTATGATTCCTGTCAAATTTAAATGTTGTTATTCTTTGCCAAAAATTATGAAATAATATGTCAACAGGCAGGAATGTTTTCTGTCCATGTTAATCCGAAATAATGAGGTAAAATGACAGAAACTCAACTTACTAACTTGAGTAGTTCTAAGTAGGGAATTAAATTGAGTAAACTATGACTTTGATTTAAAATCGGTCTGTTGTCCGTCCTACAAAAACAACAAATTTGGCTGATTCCAATGAGACATGTGTTTACAAGTTGGGACATGTGCAAACATTACAAATATGCCCCAAAAAAATCAGGTTTGAAAAAAAGATAACCAAATTCATTTTAAAAAGTACATTACATTATGACTTTAAAGTGAATTAGCTGCAGGGTATATAAGGTACAATGAAGTATGTACAACTGTCAACTGTTGGTATATTCATCCTCGAACACAGGGTTATATATCCTGGGGTCCATTTCACTAAACTTTCAACCCTTCGTAAATCAAGTAACCATTCATAAAGTTACGAATACTCAATACTAGACGTAACTTTATGGGTTCCAGTAGTAAATCCTTATTACTTATGAAGGGTACCGTTTGTAATTAAGTTTAGTGAAGTGGACGTTTACGACTCGTCGTAAGTTACGAATGATTTCGAGACTTACTTACTTAGTGAAATGGACCCCTGGTGTCGTGTCAGTGCTTGTACGTACTCCAAAGAAGCTCAGCTTATAATCTTTGGCAAGGTTCCTTTTAAGCGTTAACCATAGCGTATATACATGTATGTGCGTGACGTCAAGCATGGGCATAGGACCTTGTGCAAAAATATGCGCTGGATGGTTAGCAGTACTAGTACTCTTAATTTTTAAAAGGAAATTTGCAAAATATTATAGTAACAACATGGTGTAGAGTGATTGGTTCAATTTCCTTGAAGTTGTGCATAGTTTAGAACGTCATATGCTCCTGGAATGCCTATGGGACACAATTTTTACTTTCAAATGTACATGTCGTTTCAGATTCAAACTAAATATAGGAACATAACGTCATTGCGCAGAAAAAACCTATATGTGTCTTTGGCCCCTGAACATGTTTAAAGCAAAACTGCCAACAGGTTGCAAAGGAGGTTTTGCTTTAAACATGTTCAGGGGCCAAAGACACATAGGAGGTTTTTCCTGCCCAATTAAGTTTGACTTTCTGGGTTTCAGTTGCCATGGTTACATTGTATTGATACCATTTCACTTGGTTCAGTAATTTCAAGAACTATAGCACATGCATTATACAGTCAGCACAATAAGGTAGCATTTCATGAGTCATGACTACCTTATAGCAAAAGTAAAGGTCGATTTCAAAAATTATGGTGACCATTATGACCGTAAGGCTGTTTTCTTTAATTTGAAGTATCAGTGAATTCAAATGATGCAGAATTAACACTTGAGTTATAAACTAAAACTAATAGGAGATGTATTCAAAAGTTGCATCCACCCCCCCCCCCCACACACACACACCCTCACCGCCACAAGATTGGTTTGTGCACATGACAATATCATTATTTTCAAGTTCAATTATGGTGATTGCTGCTGTCATTGGGCTTGAAACATTGACCATATTGATGAAAAGTGAATGTTTCATGTGGTTATTATTACATCATTTGTGTTACTGATACAGGGTGCCCCTGAAAGAACTGTATCCTTGGAAACTGTTTTTTTGGTGGTATTTTAACGAAATGCCCCTTTAACTGTCAAACTACCTTCCCATATGGAACAGTATTATCCCTTGATAACTTTTTGTGACTCATGTCGACATTAGAAAAAGATCAGTGAATTTATTTACCAAATTGTTTGTTGAAAAAGAAAACTGGAATCAGAACAAGTGATTGCTGGTACTTTACTTTTCTGGTGGTTATCTAAAAGTAGCAAAGATCGGCAAAGCAAGCAAAGCAAGCAAGAGACAACTTTTTTGATGTGAATATACCTCATGACGAACTCACCAGTGAAAACCTGGTGAGTTGACTCTTAATAAAAATTCCTTTAAAGGAAAGCCAGCTTCAATGCAGTAGATGCCTTGTAATAATATTATTAGTTTGGGTGGTGGCATTTTTAGGATCATGCTTTTTATGATCCATCATGTTTCATGACAGTCCACCAAACCATCAATGATGAGAACATGCACACAGAAACAGCAAACCAAACAACTCCTATAACTTCCTGTCAATTAATTACTCCAAATTGTTCTGTCTTTTTGTCTTTTCTGCCTTTTAGGCTACCCTTAGCTCATTATTAATATAAAGAAATGCAGTTTTTAACTAATTGGCTAAAAACTGCCATCCTACTTGCCTTATACATGCACATTAATTGTATATTAATTCGCAATTTATACTTAATATAGCACATTATAAAATGTATAAAGACTGATATTGTTCAATTATAATAATCCTACATGTATATAAATTATACCCATATCAAAAATAGGCCCTGAAATTGCATCGAATTTTTCCCGTTGAAAAGACAAAACTGATGTTTAAGATATAAATTATTTCATAAATGACATTTTGAGTCATTTTGATCCATAAAACGATACTTGATATAGGAAAGTTTTACTTTGACTTTTACGTCCATAAAGGTTTTAATCATGTTATCAATACACTCACATCTCATGCTGTGCTGATCTCCAGGAGGTTTGCAAATGTAAATCTAAGAACGCCTGATAACAAGGATTCTATAATTTTCTTTCGTTGATATGCTGTGGAAACTATTATAGACCTGGCATGAACTTTTAATGTCATATTTCCTTCAAACCATAACTTTTGAAATTCTCACTCGTTTTCATTCGTTGAAACGGCAAAACATACTTTTTTTCTTCTTACAAATCCAATAACAGGTCTATTATATATTTTCACCATAAAAAGTTCCATAAAGTAATTCAAACCAATGCTAGTACCCGTAATCTCTTTAGCAAACAAAGACGATCTCCGAATTAGATAGCCAGCTAACGCTGGCGAAAAGCAGTGCAAAGATAAATATTAAAGAGACAACTTTAGCCGGTATGAAAATACCTACGTGGTGAGCTCCATTCGTGATTACCGATAGAGCCGGTTGCTCACTAAAATGCCGCGGTCTTGGCAAAGCTGAGGCTTTCAAAATATAAAGATAATTTAATCGAAGCATGATCTCAATGAAAAAGTAAATATTGAATGGCTGAAACCTTTGTTTTTCAATATATAAACACATAGTGTGCTCCAAGAGACTACTAAAGTCATAAATGCTAATGATTGCTTTTGAAATAACCTGGTAAACTTAATCTAAGAACTGCATTAAAAATTACAAAATTGGACAGAAAAAATGCCTCTCACGCACTTCACATATCCATTCTACTATATGTATCGAGTAGCCTTGTTTGCCAATTTGTGGTGAATATTTCTGCTTGGTTGGCTTTGCTACTAGCCTAGTAATAGTAATAAACACACACTACCTATTCACGAAGTTGACAATGATAATTCTTATACTCACTAATTGTATATGATTCTGGAAAGTATTTCTGATTTTGTTTTGAATAAGAATAATACCTTAAGATCAATGTGTTCCCTGCCTCCACCATTAATGGGTGCGGATGGAGAGAGAACATTTATCCACCGACCTTCCTTCAATGCCTCAACGACTGAGAATGGCGCTCTCGTTCACAAGCATTGTGCCGAGCAAGCGATACCGTCACACGTGATTGGACGTCCACAGCGCATCAACGAATCATGCCATTGGCCAAAGCTAGTTACCCGGGAAAACCTGATCTTTGACCCGGCCTGAAACTTTCTCTCTGCAGGTGATAAATTGAGTTTCATTGTGATAAACGCGATGAAACTGTATTCCAACACTTCAAATAATTTCCCTAGTCTTCAACATGGCATAACCTATTAATCGTAGGGAGTGGTGGGTGGGCAAATACTTTTCTTGTTCCAAACTGGATAAAAACAGAAGTGTGCTGTGATATGAAAAGCAAACCCCCGGGAGCCTAACCCACACAGATCTTAATTTAATAGATCTGCTCCCATTGATTGAAGACTGGATTAGGCCATTACCCCGCCCTATGATTGGATGGAGCTATGATGCACACGCAAACCATAACAACAAATAATGACCTCACCAGGTCATAAGCACCATTTAAAAGTAATTATAGGGACGCAACAATTTCTATGAACGAGTTAATTGGTGTCTTTAGGCTGCGATCACATAGAAGTATACGGTATTCGCTATACGAAATACGCTCATTCGATCAGGCTGAGTTCATATAGGAGTATACTATGTGAACTCAGCCTGATCGAATGAGCGTATTTCATATAGCGATTAGCGAGTATAAATGATAGGTCAGTTTACCAATTTTCGTAGGGAGTGGTGGGTGCATTGGGCAAACACTTTTCTTGTTCCAAACTGGATAAAAACGGAAGTGTGCTGTGATATGAAAAGCAAACGTTTTAATAACATTAAAATGTCGGGTTAAATAAAGCTCATGATAACGTTTTAAAACGTTTTGTATGAAAACACACTACAAAAATATTTTTAAATGTTTCCAAAAATGTTATTGTAAACTATTTTTGCAAACACTTTTGCCAAATATTGTGTCAATACTTAAATAACATTATGTTAAAATATATAAACGCAGCAAACACAGAAATGTTCATAAAATGGGGTTTTTTTCAAAACCTTTTAATAACATTTAAATGTCGGGTTATATAAAGGTCATGAAAACGTTTTTAAAACGTTATTGAAAATATTTTGGGCGAACATGTTTCGAAAAATATTTTTCCAACCCCAAAATAATATTCTGTTTAGAATGTTTTGTATCAAGTTTTCAAGAATGTTTTTGGAATGTTATTAAAACCTTTTTATACTCTTTATATAACCCGACATTTAAATGTTTTCTGTAAAACATTTTTATTTGTTGAGTAGTAGATTATCAAAAAATGTTTTTTAAGGTTATGAAAACGTTTTATACTCTTAATATACCCTTTTTATAACCCGACATTTAAACGTTTTCTGACAACCTTTTATAACCTTTTGCGAATGATGTCGAAAACGTTTTGTGTTTGCTGGGATCATCAGATTGAGTGTCCCAGGGTAAAGAAGGCATTTGAGCTAGGCAAATTCGCATACAAATTGTAAATTCACTCTGCATCTGTACAATTTGAAAAAGTCAAAACTCTGAAACTTTCAGAGCTGATGTCATCTGACATTTAAAACTTACAGAAATACTCTTTTTCTATTTTTTTACAGTAAGTGTCAGGTTGGAATGTGGATATCCTGTGGGGCGTTCCCCTGGCAGTGTATTCCCGAGGGTTACGGTAATTCAGAATATGATCTTACATTCTTACAAATATTAAACTTAACTGAATAAGAATGAGAATAAAATATAGGATTTTGTCTTTTGCCTATCCAATATCATGTCATAATGGATGGGCTGGCTAATATTTTTTATCGTAGTGGGTACCGGCTGTGCTGGCATCCATTATTCAAAATACTGGCTAGCCCATCCATTATGACAAAATATTGATAGGCAAAAGACAAATCCTATATTTTATTCTCTAAACAAATGATGTATCTTGAAGCATGTTTAAATGTATTGGAGATTATTATTACATGTAATTATGCATCAGTAACTTGTATGGAGGGTATTGTGAACAATTTAAACAATTTGCCTTTGTATAAACCGAGGAATATCCTAAAGAGCATAGTAAAAGGGCCAAACCAACATGTTATTAGACTTATCACCATGCTCGATAAACTGGTACAAAGTTATGAACCAAAATCATAACCCACGCTTTGCAAAATACAAGATTTCACTCTCGTAAAATAAACAATTTTAATTGCAACATTCAATTTGCCCTTAAAAATATCAAACTGAACATGCTAAAAATGAACATGCCACTACAGAATAATTCTGGTATACCCTGCGCACAAGTATATTAAAGTCATAATGTACGATCTTTTTTCAGAATTTACCTTTATTTTTTTCAAAACCGATTTTTTGGCATATTTGTAATACTTACACATGTTCTAACTTAAATCTATGAGCAAACTGTCAAATTCGTCCTCTTTGTAGTAAAACGGGACGATTTTCTGTTGGTCCGACATAAAGTCATAATTTTTTAGAATATGACTTTGTGTCGGGCACGATCGCAAACCGTAGTCTCGTACAAAACTAGCTTGGTTACGCTCCTCCACATGCACAGGGAAAATATGCCACATAGTGCCAGGTTGGCACTTGCCAACTGCATGCCAATGTGGCATTTGCCAGGTTCGGCCAAGAAGAATGTGCAAGGGGTACGCACAACCAGGCATTTGCAGCCACGGGCCAAATTGGCATTTGCCATCAATATCCAGAGTGTCAGAAATCATTGGCATCTGCCAATTGTACCAGGTTGGCAAGTGCCAATCTGGCACGGGTTGGCATTACCATTTTTTGGTGATTTACAGATTTTTATTATTTTTGAACAAAAATGAGATTTTTAGATGGTTTCCAGCAGTGGTTCCCAGTGTTTTAGGCACCATATTGTTTTGTAGACTAATTCCAATCAGCCGTCTACACTTCGCATGTACTGTGTATGCTTCGTAGTGACGACTGATTATCTTACAGCCAATATCATGACGGACTTCTGAAAACTATTCAATGCGACTTTAGTTGTGCGCCGTAGCGCGACTGACTAGCGGCGCCCGTGTACCACGTCGCTGTACCGCGCCGCTGTGACAAGATCGCGCTCTGAACTTCTAAAAACAACAAACTCGGTCAAAAGGTCAATTTGGACACAACTGCGCATGCTCTATGCCACAGGAATCCTGTTGCAAAATCCGTCACTTTTTTTCCACGTAGTTTTCTCAGTCGTCAATCCAGACGGTTGACGACTGAGGGCAGCAGTCTAATTGTTTTGACCATATACAAAAACATTGCATGATCTTTGTTTTCATTGGTTTTTGTTATTTGAATAAATCAAAATAATAATTTTGTACAAAAATGAGCTATTTCTGATGATTGAATTTCTTTTTCGTGTGTTTTTATTATTCTAATTTATTTTGGAACAAAAATGCAATTTTTGGATGGTTTCCTGCGGTGGTTCCCGGGGTTCGGCTCCAGGTCGTTTTGATAGTAGGCCTAATTATGCACATGCAGGTTTGTACTTTGATGTGTTTTTGTTACTTTGCAAGATTTAAATTATTTTGGAACATTTAATGCATTTTTGGATGGTTTCCTGTGGTGGTTCCCGATGTTTTCGGTTCCGTGTTGTTTTGATAGTAATTGTGCAATGGTTGATTTGTGCTTTCATGTGTTTTTGTTACTTTGCAAGATTTAAATTATTTTGGAACATTGAATGCATTTTTGGATGGTTTCCTGTGGTGGTTCCCAGTGTTTCGGCTCCGTGTTGTTTTGATAGTAGGCCTAATGGTGGTAGTTTGTGCTCTCATGTGCTCTCTTGCTCTCACTTTGCAAGAATTAGGCCTAAATTATTTTGGAACAAAAATGTAATTGTTAGATGATTTCCTGTCCTGGTTCACGGTGTTTTCGGCTCCATTTATGCAATTTTAGATTTGGGCTCAGTCGTGAGCTCCCTCAAATGCTGTTGTGTGTGAAAGAGCTCTAATTTCTTTATTTTAACACGAAAAATTATGACACTTTCAAATTATCCTACCAAACCAGTAAATGTGCACGTCGCAAAATAAAAAAATGTAGATTTAAGATTATTTGGATGAGAAGTTAGTGTGTGTTTCAGTCAAAAGTAAGAAGAAATACCATTATTAAACTTCATTTTTTGTTTGCAATTTAAATAACACAATCTTAAAAATCACAAATATGAAAGATAAAACGGTTTTGTACACAAATACCACGGAAATGGTGTACATACTGGCGTAAATCAACCGGGAGGTAGACAAGTATTGGCGAAGATTAAATGAGTTTTGAAATTTTCAGTCTTTTTTCAATTTTATTTACTTTTTTATGGCTTGAAGAACTGAATCGCGTATCACGCTACCCACCACTCGCATGGCGCAGAGCGCCACGCAAAGTTTATTGCGCGTACTGGCACGTTATCTGCGTTTGAGCACGAGCGCGGATAACCCGAATTGATTAATCGGTGACGCAAAATCACCCACGAGAAATGCATCAAATCAGTAAAGTTTCCATTTCCATCATTTTTGAAGAACAATTCATACATACTCGCTATATAACAGCATGCGTGATTGGTCGATACAGTCGGAGGGCCATCGTGCGCGTTTTCCGTTAAAGGTCAAATTATTAACGTACGCGACCTTTGCAAAAATGACCGTCGCACTCTTGGGTATGCTTTTTTACCTTTCCCGCGGAAAGTTTCGATGTTAAATGTATCGTAGGCCTATTATGTGTAGCCAATCATCTTGGGCAATTTACAAATAAGCTTGTATTGAAAATATCTTCACAATTCTCTACTTGATTCCCATTTTGTCTACTTTCGTTGTTAGAATTCGTGACTTTTGCGCTTGCTTTATCTTCATATTTATTTCCGTTGCTAAGGACTTCTAACCCGGATATGTTCTGTCTTAACGCTTTAAAATCATTCTAATTTTTAGCCAGACAAGTAATTTCAACCTTTATCTATCGATAAGTCTTTGCCCCAAATATTGAACTTAAAAATTTAAGTTGTTATAACTGGCGGGATACCCGCGCTTCGCGCGGGTCCCCACTAGATGAGTAAATGGGAGCGTTCACTATAACAGGAAGAATTACTGGACAGGTAGAATCATCGAAAAGATACATTTTGATTTTTCGTTTCCATGTTATTTATTTATTTAAACCCGTTCCCATTTTTTTCTAAATCTGTTATTTGTTACATTTCCCTTTTAGCTTCATTTTTTATTTGCAGCTTGTGATTTCCCGTTTCCATGTTTTTTATTTAATTCCGTTATCATTATTATAGCTTCTTTTTTTTCTTACATTTCCTGATTAGTTTCTTTCCTTCTTTGTTTCGTTCCCGTTTCATTTAGTTAATTTAACCCGTTGGCCTAATTACTCGTACCTCTTTTGTCATTTTAATTTCATTTTTCTTTATAGTATAGGTCTACCGCTTCATTTTGTTTATACAACACACATATTTTTCCCGTATACGTCCTCTCAGAGCGTGTATGCGGACGTGTTCAACTTTATTATAATCCCGTGACCCGTCCATGTACCTTTTTGTCCTTTAATTTTTATTTATTTTTCCTTCTTTCTGTATTATCATGTCCACTGGTCTCTGGCTCGCAAGTCGCGTGGCTCTGCGCCGTTTACGCGCGCATTGGCGTAGTGCGCATTACGCTCGCTCGCCGACGCGCTGCCTGCCAGCTGCAGTGACGCGCAGGCTGGTAACTGATTTTCAAAACAAAAACCCCGTTTTTACCCATATTTTCACTGTTTTTGCAGCCAATTCTTGACCGATTTCAACCAAATAAAGTTGATTCTTTTTCCCGTATATTCCTCGATCTCCCGTATGAATTTGGCGACATGTGGATCGAAACTGACGGAGCCTTTTACATAAACCACATACATACACACACACACACAACATTAGCCTATTTATAGTAAGATGGTTTAAATTGGTTACCCAGATTCGGCCCATGCAGGAAAATTAAGTAAACAACTTCATAACAATACCGCGTGACTTGACACCATGAACGAGTACACGCGAGCGACCTTGTTGCGCCCAAGCGCGCCATTCATCTGCGTTCAGTGAAATACGCGCGCGCAGTTTAACACTGCTCGCATGAACTTTCTCAATGTTGTTGTCGCATGGCCTACTGAATACTGGTATTTTTCCGTCTTGTAAAATACCCTTTTCATCCCGGCAGGTTTTTGTCTTAACCAACCAAAAATCTTGATTTTTTAATAATGAGGATAATAAGCCATGTTTCCAGTCATATGCAAATTCCTGATTTATGAACTCGCACCAGTTTTAAAATATAGTAGTTTTTGTTACTCTTTTATCTCAATTCATGACAAAAATTTGTGTTTATGTGCCCATATCATATTCCTTGCAAAGCTACAGTATTTTTTGTGAACATATATGAAATGTTGAAAGCCTTTCTTATAGTTATTTATAAAATATATAGCTATTAGGAGTTGTAGAGAGAATTTTGGAAGCTTTTAAAACTGCAACCCAAACCAAGCAAATTTGAATTTTCGTTGTGTGCGTATTCATAGCGTACAGTTTAATAATAGCGCGTCAAAGTTGAATGGCCCTCCAACTGGATAGGCGGGCATAAACAACGTTTATGCCCGGCGTTCGGTCATAAACAAGCCGCGCGAGAACTGATGGACGCTCGCGAGTAGGATATTACGCGTCTATGTTCGCGAGCTATTTACGCAAAGCGCGAGTGATGTACGCGATGTTCGCTCGCGTCCAAGCACGATGGACTGAGCAAGAAAACGTTTTCTTACAATTAAGCTGAATTTATACTCGATCGCTTTTGCAGAAAAGCGATTTTCACGCATGCTCAATGTTTACTTACATTTCTAGAGCGTCAAGCCGATCAATCGATTCAAATCGCGGAGGCAAAAACGACATCGCTTTTGCAAGTTGAAGAAATCTCAACTTCCCAGCGATATCGCTTGACACGTGAATGCGTCAACCAATCATATACAACCAACTGGATCTATTATTTTGCTAATTAATTTACCTTTCTCGATTTTTAACTTTTGGTGATGAATTAATTCAAAGCAATAATTATTGACAGCAACTGATGTTTTAAAATGTATTTTGTGGCATTTAGAATATTTTAATTGTCGTCTGCAATCGCTATCGCCGTGATAAGTATAAATGCAAAAGCGACGGGCGATGCATCGCAAAATTCGGCGATTGCAAATCGCTTTTTCAAAAGCGATTAATCGCATCGCTCGGCGATCGAGTATAAATTCAGCTTTAGCGATGGAGAAACTGTTAAAAAAATGATAAGGAACTGGTAGTTTTTAGTTTAAAATGATGGTATTTTTAGTTTTGGAGGGAAATAACAGCAAGCAGAATGTTGCGTATGTATGAACGGGGTTCATTCATATACTTTCATGACTAAACGTTGTTTATGCCCTCGGGCTAAAGCCCTCGGGCATAAACAATCGTTTAGTCATGAAAATATATGAATGAACCCCTAATTTAGTCATAACAAAAATTTTCTAGTCTCATTATTTGTACCGTTTTCGATTTTCTTCATAGATTTTTGAATTTAATAATAAAGGGATTTTTGCATTTTTTAAGTCCAATTGGATATTTTTATTGTGGCTGTGTAGGCCTACTCCAGACGTTGTTTCTTTCCAGATATTGAGCTTTTTGGATACGTTTTTTTAAATAGTACAGCGATTATTTCCATGTTCACTTTCTCGATGAATTGACGATTTAGGTACACGATAACTCAATAAAATAATACAGCATATAGGTCTTCTTTTAAAGTTTGGCAGAGGCGGGGTTCGAACTCACGGCGCAACGCTTAGTACTCTATGAGCCTAGCGCCTTAGACCACTAGGCCACTTGTCTTCTTGTTATTCATCTGAAACTTATTTAAAAATATAATCGCAACTTCAATATAGGCCTACCACGTGACAAGCAAAGGCAGAAAACGTATTATATTTTGGAATTTTATCTTCTTAAAACATTAATGTGTATTATAATTCAGTATCGAAGTTACATAATGTTACTATGTCAACGGGATCACGCGCTTGAGTTATGAACCACGATCGAAACAATCACCACACAAAGTATATGGCACTTGAAGGCATATCAAAATAGCGTGATCCGGTAACCAAGAGAATTACGTAACCACTTCGATGCTGAATAGAGCTACCATTATTTATATTGTTGAATTCTCAAGCGCATAGAGACAATTAATACGAGCGTCCTATGATACATACACAATACATAAAATCGATTTTGATCTTCGGTGACCTCCGATAAAACGCCCAATAGAGGCCGTCAGCCTTTCGCCATCTTGTGGGTACAAATGATCTGTGTGTTCATGCGTCGGACACTACGCGCAGGGCGCAGCTTGCCACGCAGCTGTTATCGCCCCTCAACGCGATGATTTTGCTGCTCACGCATGGAGATCGAATGACCCTTACAGCGTGTACCCACAAGATGGCAGCATATGACGTCACGCTGACGGCCTCTATAACGCCGGTCAGTTAAAAAAAATGCTTAAGTACATGCCCTATTGAGATAAGCAATCCTTTTGTGATATGTCCATTCATCCATATAATAATAGCAATCAGATTTTTGGATGGATGTTTTACACAGTGATTGGAGAAGAAGCTATGTAAATAATCAAAAGTACATGTCTACAAATTGACAAGGACAACTCCTTTTGTCAAAATTGTTTTCACCTATTCAGCATCGAAGTGGTTACGTAATTCTCTTGGTTACCGGATCACGCTATTTTGGTATGCCTTCGAGTGCCATATACTTTGTGTGGTGATTGTTTTGATCGTGGTTCATTACTCGAGTGCGTGATCCCGTTGACATAGTAACATTACGTAACTTCGATGCTGAATTGCTCAGTATGTTAATTAATCCGATTAATTACGTCATTTCGCCAGCGTATGATATATCAGTACTAATATGTAGGCCCAAGGAGGTTAGATATAGAAAGAAGAGGAAATAGATTACGTATCGCATATTGGTCCTTTGTGCCTATTAGAGTTTCCGCCAAGGGAGGAAGAAAAAAGGAAGGGGGGGAAGGAGAGAGAGACCGATGGAGTCACAGGGCTCTAAATTACATAGGCGTAGATCGGGGGGGGATAAATGCCACAATATTTTTCCAGGGGATGGTCAATATAATCACCCCCAATATTGACGCCTGTGTATTGGTTTGTGTCGAAATTAACCTCATATTTGGCCATTTTATAGCCACAAAATGCCATTTTAGCGCTTTGCGCGAATTTATTCCACTTTTGTCCCATATTTCACCAGTTTAGTTTCAATAGGCCTATGCTAAAATTTTCGCGCGCATTTGTACCATAAGGTTCACTGTACTGGGTACTTTACAAAAATCCTAACCTAACCTAAAACATAACTTTAACCCTTAGATTGGAGCTCTACTAGAAGTAAAAATATAGATAGTGAACGAATTTAGTATTTCTATATCTATGTGAGAATGATACAATAGAGGCCCTGCATGAAATTATTGGTTGGCTCCAAACAAAGGTTTTCAACCGGTGTCCTTCACCGTAGTTATGGAGGAGTGCAGTCCGTTCAATCAAATGTTGTCATCAACCTATTTGATCGTAGTGCATGATTATGTGTGTGAGACGAACTGTCACGGTAGATTGCAATCATGCTTTTGTTGAATGCATTTGAGTAGTCCGCCATATTTACGGGATGATACGTCGCATGCAAGGCCTCTATATGACATGATGAACATAGTCATTGATGCATCAGTATAAAATAGACTAGGCGGTTACCCATATTTGGCGGTTCTCGGCTGGGCGCGATTACCAGGCTGATGGTGACATGCCCATATGACAATTTTACTAATTTGACCTCAGATGACCCCAGGGTGACATTGGATGACCCCAAAATGACCTAAACTTATAACTCTAAATGTTGACTGTACCTACCAAGTTTCATGCCCATATATGAGCTTTTACTAATTTGACCTGACCCGTGGTGACCTTGGATGACCCCAAAATGACCTTCAAAAAATGCTGCTTTAAATGTTGACTGTACCTACCAAGTTTCATGCCCATACGACACTTTTTAGTAATTTGACCTTAGATGACCCCTGGGAGGGGACCCGTGGTCAGATGACTTAACGAACATAAACATCTTCTTGCCAGCACAGAACTATACCCACCCACCGAGTTTGAGCCCCGTACGATCTAGTTTCATGCCCATATGACAGTTTTTAGTCATTTGACCTCAAATGACCCCTGGGGGGGGGCCCCGTGGTCGGATGACTTAACGAACATAGACATCTTCTTGCCAGGACAGAACTACACCCACCCACCGAGTTTGAGCCCCGTACGACCTAGTTTCATGCCCATATGACAGTTTTTAGTCATTTGACCTCAAATGACCCCTGGGAGGGGCCCCGGGGTCGGATGACTTAACGAACATAAACATCTTCTTGCCAGGACAGAACGTCACCCACCCACCGAGTTTGAGCCCCGTACGACCTACGACGGCCTCACATTAGCAGTCACAGACAAAACCTAAATCTACAGAATATATCCATTACTCGTCGATACTCGAAAGAGCTCAAAATAAATAACTTAGAAAATTTTCTTGATGTCCTTTAACATGTTTTCATAGTTAACCATCGTTAGCCATGGATATCTATCATGAGAACTGACCGGTGACTAAGTCCGATTTATTGGGACGTTTATCGGCAGTCAACGAGTAATGAGCATGGCGGTTTTTCCGTATCTTTTGTATTTTGTGGTATCAAATCAATCTGAAACAAAGGTAACCAGTATACAGTTCCCTTTAAAAAAATATTTTATGGAAGCTAATGTGAAAGATGACAAAACAGAGGAGAAAATACGCAGTATTTGGTGTTTTCACACTGTGGGCATGTGGGAAACGCACGTGTTGTTTGTTTACATCTGAGACCCCAATATCGATTAGGTGACGTCATCAGAAAAAGGTCTATAATAATAAATAATTTATGCTTGTCGCAAAAAGCAAGATCGAATCAAGAAGTCATTTTCTCATTTTTTTTTATATCTTGGTCCATTTCAGATTGTAGGCATCATTTTGTGCAGATAAGCGTTTGTGGATTTTAAAAAGTTCATTTTGATGCCCTATGGTCAATATCTAAAAAAAATAAGGCCAATATAAAAATAAAAAAAAACCCAAAAAACACGTTTTTGGAATGGAGCCACAAGATTAAGAAGAAATTAAAACAAAAATGTTTTGGAAAGAATGTTGTTATGATGAAGGCCCGAAAAGAAATTGCCAAAAATTGACTTTTTGTGAATTTCTTCATAATTATTGTTTTTACACCAAATCTGCATTTATATTATGATTCCTTGATGTCAAATATAGGTCTATACTTTTATATGCCTTGCGTGAATAATTACAAAGTTTTACTTTTACTACATGCATCTCTGAGAGTATGCTTACACAGCTGCCTTAACTTTATAAAACACGTAGGCCTATTTTGAAATAAAAAGAAAATGGGAAAATTTTGTTCCAATTTCTTTCATTCTTGCCCACTTCACTCTTTTCTTTTCTTGCTTTGTTTGATTTCCCTTTTATTCTATCGTTTTTATATTTTCTTCATTCATCGCTTGCAATGTACATTTTGCTCGTAGGCCCCAATAGGCCTAGCTTTTATACCTGCCAACTGCTCAGATTTAATCTGATTTGTTCAGAGTTGAGTAATCAGATTTTCAAATATTCCAAACAGCAAATTTAGGTAATAGAAAAATAGCCCAAAGCATGGAATGTAATAACCATGGTTCTATAGAGAGCAGTGGCGTAGGCCTAGATTTTTTCAGTAGATATAGCGACATAAATCCTAAAACGCAAACGGCAACTCTGCGCGAATTAAAAAATCGGCATTCGGTCTAATGCCGCGCTATTTAAAAAAAAAAAAAGGAAAAAAAGAGGTAAAAATAGAGAAACATGCAGATGCGGAAAGTGATGAGTCTGTAATATAGCTTTAAAACTTTCTGATCGGGACTGATATATTAATTAATTAACAAATTCGCCGCTACATCATGAAGTAAAATTTAGAGAAAATAATACTCTGCGCGAATTAAAAAAATCGGCATTCGGCCTAATGCCGCGCTATTAAAAAAAAGGACAAAAACGAGGTAAAAATAGAGAAACAGGCAGATGCGGAAAGTGACGAGTCTCTAATATCGCTTTAAACTTTCTGATCGGGACTGATGTATTAGAAAGATAAAATTCGCCGCTACATGATGAAGTAATAATTTAGAGAAAATAATGTATAACATTACTTCTAGAGTAGAAAGAGGCAATGAATCGGGATGAGATTGTTTGTCTGCTTGTTTGTTATCTACTCAAGGTAGAATCTACGGTGTGATTTGCAAAAAGAGTCATTATAGGCCCTTTGCGACATCACGCATCATCATCTGCTGTCAAAAACGCGCTCAATGCCTACTTACGGCCTGCATCATTTTCTCGGAACTCGCAGACGGCTTTACGGGCTTTTAAATAAAACAACACAGAAAATATTTCACAAATTTAGAAAACGTCTGTTAGGAAAGTTTGTTTTTTGTTTGTTTGCTTGTTAATGTTTCCGCTATCTACTCAAGATAGTATTTATTTGTAAAATACAAAGAAATTGAGAAAGGTTGAATATATTTTGTTAGGCCTATCTACTGATGATAGCATTTGTAAACCTAATGAAATAATAAATAAAAAAAAAAAGAAATCATAAGACTTAGCATAAGACGAGTCAGAAAGATCATTTGGTATATTTTTTTTATATTTCATGTTTGTTTGTTTGTCTGTCTGTCTGTTTGTTTGTTTGTTTTTTATCTACTGAAGATACCATTTACGGTGCAATTTGCAAATCACCCGTTGCAAAATGCATCATCTTCTGTGAACACGCGCGAGCCCACTTACGGCTTGCATCATTTACGATCTGCATCATTTACGAGCGCAAACGGACATCTTCTGAAGATAGCATTGCGGGCCTGATAAAACAACAGAAAATATTTCACAGATTTAGAAAACATCTGTTAGGAAAGTTTGTTTTTGTTTGTTTTTTCCGCTATCTACTCAAGATAGTATTTTTTATATAAAATACAAAGAAAGTAAGTAAGAACGGTTGACAATATTATGTTATCTACTGATGATACCATTTGAAACCGTATGAACTAAGTTTTTTTTTTAAATCATGAAAGTCAGAAATTTCATTTGGTATATTTTTTTTGTTACTACATGTTTGTTGTTTGTTTGCAGACGTCTTTACGGGCTTTTAAATAAAACAACACAGAAAATATTTCACAAATTTAGAAATTTTTGTTGTTTGCTTGCTTGTTTGTTTGTTATCTACTCAAGGTAGAATTTACGGTGTGATTTGCAAATCATTATAGGCCCTTTGCGACATCACGCATCATCATCTGCTGCACGCCTACTTACGGCCTGCATCATTTTCTCGGAAATCGCAGACGGATAATAGGCCTACGGGCTTTTAAATAAAACAACATAGAAAATATTTCACAAATTTAGAAAACGTCTGTTAGGAAAGTTTGGTTTGATGGAAAAAGAAGGAAATCATAAGACTTATAGCATGAGACGAGTCAGAAAGATCATTTGGTATATTTTTTTATATATATCATGTTTGTTTGTTTGTCTGTCTGTTTGTTTTTTATCAACTCAAGATACCCGGTGCAATTTGCAAATCACCCGTTGCGACATGCATCATCTTCTGTGAACACGCGCGAGCCCACTTACGGCTGGCATCATTTACGATCTGCATCATTTTTTCTTGCAATGCGAGCGCATTCTGAAGATAGCATTGCGGGCCTGATAAAACAACAGAAAATATTTCACAAATTTAGAAAACATCTGTTAGGAAAGTTTGTTTTTGATGTTTTTTGTTTGTTTTTGTTTGTTTTTTCCGCTATCTACTGAAGATAGTATATTTTTTAAATACATAATACAAAGAAAGTAAGTAAGAACGGTTGACAATATTTTGTTATCTATAGGCCTACTGATGATACCATTTGGATCCGTATGAACTAATTTTTTTTTAGTTATAAAAGTCAGAAATTTCATTTGGTATATATTTTTTTGTTACTACATGTTTGTTGTTTGTTTGCAGACGTCTTTACGGGCTTTTAAATAAAACAACACAGAAAATATTTCACAAATTTAGAAAACATCTGTTAGGAAAGTTTGTTTTTGATGTTTTTTTGTTTGTTTTTGTTTGTTTTTTCCGCTATCTACTCAAGATGGTATTTTTTTTTATATCACTCATACATAAATTCTAGACAGTTCATTGGTTGATTACCATTTGCCATTTTTACTATTACCCTCTCCGTGTGATAGTCTTTACCATCATGTGCTCTGGCGTAGTGCGCCTGCGCCAAGCCGTGCGCTGACTCTTGGACTCGCCGATTTAGTTATGGGGTGGTCCCCAAAATGTGAAATATATCACGGCAAAACATGGTGTTATGTTAATAAAAAAATGTATTTCCTACCTTAAATAGTATTTTAGTAATAGAATTTAAGCATGAGTGATATAAAACAAATATTAACTGTCTTAAATTCGTGTAATGGTCGAAATATAACCACTCGGGGAAAGATGTATTGTTCCATTTCCGGCTCGTGGAATGGAACAATCCATCTTTCACCTCGTGATTATATCAGGGCCGTGACACTCGTATTCAATCCCTGTATAAAAATGAAGTCACTTCGCCGGCAGTTTGAGTGACGGTTGCTATGCCGGTTGCTATGCATCGAGGTGGTAAGCCTAAAACTTACGTACTTGTGAACGGCTATGATGCGCGTTACTGCTTTACTGGTCAAAAGGACTTATCCTGTATTTGATTGACAGTTGCTAGGGCATCGAGGTGGTAAATTAGTCTTAGTTTCAGACCTGCAAGTACAGGTACGATTGTCACGCAATTTGAAAGTATGTTTATTTGTTTTAAGAAAGAAATACCATTTTCATCAAATTTTATATTAGTAGAGATAATATTAGACCCATATTTTACTTGTTTTATTGAATTTCAAGCTAATTTTATGTATGAAATGTGCACATTTAGACCGATTTAGACCGTCTTGATCAAGTCTAACATCGTCAGGCTAAAATCTCCTCAATCTTGAACGACTGTCGAGGAAGTCTATTTCGAGCTATTTTTCCAAGATGGCGCCCATCGACTGCCAATTATTCGGACCCTTTCCGGCAAAAATACAGCTTATTTAGCCAGTCTCGTCATGGGGTAATCGGTTATAATATTTTCCTAGCATATTGAGCTAACTCCTCAGCTATTTGGTTTTTCACGATATGATAGTAATGGAAAGATTCGACCAAATGTTCGCCGTTTTTCGCCATTTAATTTTTTTGGAAACGATGACGTAAACATTGCATCATCTCTTCCACAGGTAATACACTCCTACACGTACAGGGGTACTATGCCATCACATGCATGAAGGCGCATAGGCTGAATGACTGACTTCATTTGCGCAAACGAGTGGCTTATCCTATAGTATATTAGTACTCGAGAATCCTTGATTATATTTCGACCATCACACTCATAGACAGTTAATATTTGTATAATATAAAATACAAAGAAAGTAAGTAATAACGGTTGACAAGCCGCGTTAGAACCGATGGACGCTAGCGAGTAGGATATACGCACGTATGCACGAGAGCAATTTACGAAAAGCGCGAATGATGTACGCGAGTTCGCGCGCTTCCAAACACAATGGACTGAACAAGTAAAACATTTTCTCACAATTTATAGCGATGGAAAAACTTTTAAAAGGATAATATGAACTGGTAATTTTTAGTATAAAATAATGGTATTTTTAATTGTGGAGGAAATTAACAGCACGCAGAATGTTGCGCATGTATGAACGGGGTTCATTCATATATTTTCATGACTAAACGTTGTTTATGCCCTCGGGGTATAGGGTTTTCCGTCGTCATGACCCGATTCGACTTGACTATTGCGCCTGTTTTCAACGTGCATGCTCCGCGTCGTACAAAAATGATGTAGGCTATGACAAACGAAAATGATTATGTCGAATAATTCCAGCCTCTTTTAAAACATAATTGGGGTGTTTTTTTGTCAATTTGTTACAATTTCAACTATTTATGAAATTATCAAAATAGAATAGCTAAATTATTTGAAAAGTAGATGCTGGTGACTGTTTTCAGGAATATACCGGGTGTGCCCAAAAAAAGGCACATTTAGATTTTTGAAAAAATTCTAAGTTAATGTTAACAAATATAAATACCCGTTTCATGACATAATCTATATACCTTCTACTATAGTACCTCTGTGAATGTCAAGTTCACAATATACGTACTTAGCCTGTATTCCAGGCATTCCTGACCAAGCTCTGACATAGGCCTAATGTAACACGAGGTTCATTATATCGCCGTCACAGCCATCCCAGCAAACACAAAAACGTTTTAAAACGTTTTAAATAAGTTATATTTTGGCTTTTGGTTTAGGTAAAAACGTTTTAATAACATTAAAATGTCGGGTTATATAAAGGTCATGATAACGTTTTAAAACGTTTTGTATGAAAACACACCACAACAATATTTGTAAATGTTTTCAAAAAATGTTATTGTAAACTATTTTTGCAAACATTTTTGCCAAATATTGTGTCAATACTTAGATAACATTATGTTAAAATATTGAACCCAGCAAACACAGCAATGTTCTTAAAATGTTTTTTTTTCAAAACCTTTTAATAACATTTAAATGTCGGGTTATATAAAGGTCATGAAAACGTTTTTAAAACGTTATTGAAAATATTTTGGGCAAACATTTTTCGCAAAATATTTTTTCAACTCCCAAAATAACATTCTGTTTAGAATGTTTTGTATCAAGTTTTCAAGAATATTTTTGGAATGTTATTAAAACGTTTTTATACCCTTTATATAACCCGACATTTAAACGTTTTCTGTAAAACATTTTTGTTTGCTGAGCAGTAGATTATCAAAAATGCTTTTTAAGGTTATGCAAACGTTTTATACTCTTAATATACCCTTTATATAACCCGACATTTTAACATTTTCTGACAACCTTTTATAACCTTTTTCGAATGATGTCGAAAACGTTATGTGTTTGCTGGGATGGGCTAATTATACTCGCACTAAGTTTTGATGATGTTTCCCCTCACTTTGCCATGATAAATAAAAATCCCATTGGACTTCAAAAATCCTTTATTATTATTCGAAATTCTATGAAGAAAATCGAAAACGGTACAAATAAGACAAGAAAGTTTTTGTTATAAGACTAAATTGTTCTTCAAAATGATGGAAAAATGCAAATTTTACTGAATTGATGCATTTCTCGTGGCAAAGTTTGCGTCACCGATCAATCAATTCGGTTTATTCGCGCTCGCGATCAAACGCAAATAACGCGCCGGCACGCGCGATCAACTTTGCGTGGCGCGCAGCTGGTGGACAGCGTGATACGCGCGCGTTCCAGTTCGTCATGTCATAAAAAGTAAACACAATTTTAAAAAGGACTGAAAATTTCAAAGCACGTTTAATCTTCGTCAATCTACCTCCCGTTGATTTGCGCCAATATGTACAACCATTTTCGTGATATTTGTGTACAAAACCGTTATATATTTTGAAGATTGTGTTATTTACAGTACAAACAAAAAATGAAGTTTAATAATGGTGTGTTTTTTTCTTACTTTTGACTGAAATTTGTTAGTTCAAAACACACACTAAGTTTTCATCAAAATAATCTATAATCTACTTGATTTTTTGCGACGTGCACATTCAATGGTTTGGTATGATAATTTGAAAGTGTCATAATTTTTCGTGTTAAAATAAAGAAATTAGTAGCTCTTCGTAAAATGTCATGAATTAATTAGTATGCATGAGAGTTACGCGCACTGGAACCAAAAACACTGGGAACAACGTCAGGAAACCATCCAAAAATGCATTTTTTTTGTTCCAAAATAAGTGAGGCCTAATTCTTGCAAATGAGAGCAAGAGAGCACAGAGCACAAACTACCACCATTAGGCCTACTATCAAAACAATACGGTGCCGAAACACCGGGAACCACCACAGGAAACCATCCAAAATGCATTCAATGTTCCAAAATAATTTAAATCTTGCAAAGTAACAAAAACACATGAAAGCACAAATCAACCATTGCACAATTACTATCAAAACAACACGGAACCGAAAACATCGGGAACCACCACAGGAAACCATCCAAAAATGCATTTCTTTTGTTCCATTATAATTTAAATCTTGCAAAATAACAGAAACACATCATAGTACAAACCTGCATGTGCATAATTAGGCCTACTATCAAAACGACCTGGAGCCGAACCCCGGGAACCACCGCAGGAAACCATCCAAAAATTGCATTTTGTTCCAAAATAAATTAGAATAATAAAAAAAAAAAAAAAAGAAATTCAATCATCAGAAATAGCTCATTTTTGTACAAAATTATTATTTTGATTTATTCAAATGACAAAAACCAATAAAAACAAAGATCATGCAATGTTTTTGTATGGTCAAAACAATATGGTGCCTAAAACACTGGGAACCACTGCTGGAAACCATCTAAAAATCTCATTTTTGTTCAAAAATAATAAAAATCTGTAAATCACCAAAAAATGGTAATGCCAACCATAGACTGCTGCCCTCAGTCGTCAACCGTCTGGATTGACGACTGAGAAAACTACGTGGAAAAAAGTGACGGATTTTGCAACAGGATTCCTGTGGCATAGAGCGTGCGCAGTTGTGTCCAAATTGACCTTTTGACCGAGTTTGTTGTTTTTCGAAGTTCAAAGCGCGATCTTGTCACAGCGGCGCGGTACAGAAACGCGGTACACGGGCGCCGCTACTCAGTCGCGCTACGGCGCATAACCAATGTCGCATTGAATTGTTTTCAGAAGTCCGTCATGATATGGGCTGTAAGATAATCAGTCGTCACTACGAAGCATACACAGTACATGCGAAGTGTAGACGGCTGATTGGAATTAGTCTAATGCCAACCCCTGCCAGATTGGCACTTGCCAACCTGGTACAATTGGCAGATGCCAATGATTTCTGACACTCTGGATATTGATGGCAAATGCCAATTTGGCCCGTGGCTGCAAATGCCTGGTTGTGCGTACCCCTTGCACATTCTTCTTGGCCGAACCTGGCAAATGCCACATTGGCATCAGTTGGCAAGTGCCAACCTGGCACTATGTGGCATATTTTTCCTGTGTGTGGAGGAGCGTAACCAAACTGGCCGCGTAGGAGACTAACTCTGAGGCCGCACTCGCTGTCCTAATCCAAATAGTGCGAGATGTTTCGAGTGATAGAGGTGAAGTTTATGATGTTGTTTCTTTGCAAATTCCCAATGTTTTTCGCGTCCAAATGTATTGGGAACTTTCACAATGATTGCATATTATCATTTTAGAAGAAAAAAAGAAAAATCTAAAAATTTAAAAAGATCGTACATTAAGGCTTTAAACCTAACCTAGCCCTAACCCTGGGTAATCCAGAATTGTATAACCATATAGGAATACATGGTGCGCAGGGTAAACCAGAAATATACCGCCACTACCAACCAATTACAGCAGCACAAACCCACTGTGGCACAAACCCATGTTATGTGCAAATATGGTATATGAGTATGTGTAAATTGTTCCGTCGCATAGGTTGCATATGCCGAAGGTATTGTGCCACATAATCCTTTGTTAAATACATCACACATGCAGTCAGAAGTAGGCTTGTAAATAACTAAATAAAAATTTTCCTTAACAAAAATTATTTCGTAATAGTCGGCCTATTATCGTGAGATTATTCCAATCAGAGCATATTGATCGCGATATTGAACACTTTGTTGTGTGACATTAATATCATTGTTTATACATTTTAAGCTCTACTGATGACACTGATTTACAAATTTTACAACACGGATTACAACACGGAAAATGGATTTTAGAAAACGGTAAACTTCGGACTCTAGTCTACTCTCACATCCCTGATCACACATGGAGTCAGAAGTAGGCTGGTAAATAACTAACAAAGTACTACCGATGCAAGTTTTAATATTAATGTTGTCATTTCTGTTATAGGTTATTGATGGGGAATCACTACGTCAAGCCCTTAAGGACATACCCACTAAAGATATGGCCTAAAATTGTTTGATTAGCGTAACATAAACAAAATTAGGGTCGGTCGGTCGGCAATTTTTTTTTTACACACACAGTTTATGCTGTAAATTGCTTGGGTTTTTTTGTTTGTTTTGTTTTTTAAGGGTCGTTCGGGTTACGCCAATCAAACAATTTTTTAAGCCTATTGAACATCTAGCTACATGGATTTCTGGAATTAAATAC